>NC_079437.1:17585465-17710465 GCF_903798145.1 Danio aesculapii | reverse complement strand
GCTAACTTGCATAAACCTTACAAACTCCCATAAAAGTCTTTATAAAGTGGTGCTAATAAATTTGTAAAAGTTGATCGGATATAAACTGAGTTTATTCCATCACTGGGAGTGCATTAGTCATTTTAAGTGGTTATATATATAATGTATGTACTGTATGTATGTATATGTATACATCTATGTTTTATTTCGGCTAGAATAAAGCAGTTTTTAATTTTTTAAAAGCCATTTTAAGTTCAAAATTATTACTTTTAAGCTAATTATACCTTTAAGCTAATTTTTTTTCGATAGTTTACAGAACAAAACATCGTTATACAATACCTTGCCTAATTACCCTAACCTGCCTGGTTAACCTAATCAACTAGTTAGCCTTTTAATGTCACTTTAAGCTGTATAGAAGTGTCTTGAAAAAGATCTAGCAAAATATTATTTACTGTCATCAAGACAAAGATAAAATAAATCAGTTATTAGAAATTAGTTATTAAAACTATTATGTTTAGAAATGTGTTGCAAAAAACCTCTTCGTTAAACAGAAATTGGGGGGGGGGGGATAAACTAATAATTCAGGAGATAATTTATTCTAGTTTAAACATTATTAATTTCAAGTGTGCATTTTTTAATTTTTTTATTTATGTTTAGCATTATTTAAATATTCTATTTTTATGAATTTTTGTCATTTTTCAGTAAATTTTTTACTTTTGCACACTTTAAACACTTAAATTTAGTTTTGGTATATTTTATTTTCACAATTTTTTGTACTTTTAGTTTAGTATATAAAAAAGAACATTTTAAGTAAATAAACTATAAAATAGTTTACAGCTCAGTTTATAAAGATAATAAAAACAATAATCGTTTTCAACCAATTTTAGGCAAAACCTAAAAGAAGTTTCACATTTGAAATTAAAATTAGGTTTACAATAATATTTAAAAATATTACAAATTTGATCTATTGTTTTTATTTTAGTTTACTTAATGTAATTTTCAACAATCATTATTTTTATGATTTTATTTATTTAGTTTTTTCATTTCAGTTTCAGTGAAGTCTAAGCACAGCATCAATGTTACTTTAAATCTTTGACGACACTTTTCCATTTACACAGATATGGTCTGTTAGCGATCCGAGAAATCCCTTTGCACACCTTTCCATTATACTATAAACAATAAATTTTCCAGAAACCCTTAAATCTCAGTAAAATATATTCTGTCACTATATATACATGATTTTGTTTTTGCTGCTTGTTTAAAATGAGCTGAAACAACATAATTCTTGAGTATTTTGGGGAGAACTTAATAGTTATATGTTCAATCAACTTAAAATTGTAAAAACCTCAAAAAGTTAACTTCATCTATTTGAATTGGGATGACATGAAGGGATTGCATTGAACCCAGCATTTTTACAGTGAAGATGTAGTGTTTCCCATGTTTAGTGGCATTTGAATTGTTGACTTATTTCCACTTCATTTTGCATGTACGAGAGCTATAAAAAACAGGTTGTCATTTGTTTTTCTTCTTCAGAGCCCTACAGTCCAGCGGTGTGGGTCATGATGTTCGTCATGTGTCTTACGGTCGTGGCAGTGACTGTGTTCGTGTTTGAATACTGCAGTCCTGTGGGCTACAACCGCAGCCTGGTCAGTGCCAAAGGTCAGTCTGACGCACTTCCCAACCACAGACAGATGAGCACACACACAAACACCACAGCTTTGACCGAGAAAACCTACACAATTGTGTTTTTGAAGCACAGGTAAATAAACTGAGCTCTAGATTTATGTTCAATAACAAGACAGTGATGTACTGCTTTTTTCTTTGCATTTCTGAGTATGTTTCACTTACAGATGACAACATTGTCAGAATGATTTCCAGTCACGTTGTTTTTCACAAACACTCAGTATTGACCGTATTCTGCAATGCAGAAGTGCACTCATATTTGTGATTGTTTTTAGTACTTCCGATGTGAGAAATGACTAGAAATATTAAACAGCAGGAAATAGTCAAACTACGTGTTCATGACTATACATAAAAAGTAGAATAATTTAATAAGAAAAGATCCGTTTGCAGCACGATGAGCTGTTTTTAACATCTAAAAATCAATGGAAGTGAATGAGACCCGAAGTCTTGAGACAAAAAGATTCCAATGGCTGCACCCACTCGTACTCTATGTACAAAATAAGGTCAATAATACATACAAGACATTATATGGGCATTGCCCTACTTCATTTTGAACTGCATGCTGCTTGGCCTGATACATCTGTTTTGTGTACAATATTTTTGTAACTTTCTTCTACAAAGTCAACATTTTCACCAAAATTGTAGTTTACACGTAGACGATACTGTTATTTAGCACTTTGAGATGCACAAGTTAGCTTTTTCAGGCTCCCGAAACACAAGTAAATGAATGGCCTAAACGCTTTAGGCCATTAGAAATTGTGTTAAGTACATGCTCTCTGATAGTTAGCATTTGAAACCGTTTAATGAGAAACGTTTGTGCTTGTATTATTATTATTATTATTATTATTATTATTATTATTATTATTATTATTTTGCATACTTTCAGTTTCATTTAAAGTCTCAAACAAATGCAGATGTCTTTATAAACATGAATGACCTTGAAAACATTCAAAATAGTATGCTGTGATAGCCACAAGATTCACCAAAACATTAAATGTTTCCCCATAAACAATGAATGAAAGAATGAATTTGCTTTTTTTGTTCTTTTATAGTATTACTTATTTTTTGTTTCCATGTTTTCTAATTTAAACAACACAATAATATTTAACATTTAATAATAGTATTACTATTATATAAAATATAAACATAATATTAAATGTAGTAAAAATCTAAGAATTTTCAGGAATATTACAGTGTTCGTTATAAATGATTTTCCATGCACAAGCAAATTCATATACTTCTATAATATTCACATTTTGCCATCATACTGTAAAAAGCGGTTATTTTAAATAAAAGTGAGTAAACCCGTTTACTTAAAAGTTGACTTGCTCATTGTAACTTGGAACTGTTAAGTTGACCTTACTTAAATTTTATAACTACCCACAGTTAATTTACTTAATAATTAAGGCAATCTGTTTACTCACTTTAAGTATTAAAAAAAATCACTTTTTACAGTGTAATAAAGTCCCCTCCAGCCCAATATTTTTCGTTTTCCCAATCAAGAAGCTGTTTCACTTAGATATATGTTACGACTTCCATTTCAGATCCAGGTGGGCCGACATTCACCATCGGGAAGTCGGTCTGGCTGCTGTGGGGGATCGTCTTCAACAACTCAGTGCCCATCGAAAACCCCAAAGGCACCACCAGTAAGATCATGGTGCTGGTGTGGGCCTTCTTTGCTGTGATCTTCCTGGCCAGTTACACGGCCAACCTGGCAGCCTTCATGATCCAGGAGCAGTACATCGACACGGTTTCTGGACTCAGTGACAAGAAGGTAAGAGCTGCCAGAGTCTCTTCCAGCCAAATGGCCATTCTAGGGCAGTGGTTTTAATTAAACTCATCACCAGGCTGAACTACAAGGCAGTTTCATGCTGATATAATATATGGTTGCACTGGCGTGATGGAATGCCGTGATGCTAATCTCTAATTTGTGTTACTTTAAAGAGACATTAATTGACCATTTGAAATATTAAGCCAGTTTTAGATGTTGGCAACATGACAAAGAGGTATAAGTACAGGATATGGTTCAGGATTTAAGAAAAAAAATGCTTGCAGACTTTTTTTTTTTGTTGTTTTAAATAATCAAATTAACTTTTCTAGTCATCTCAACATACATCAGTCAAACTGACTAAAACTTTGTACAGCTTAAAATACAGTTGAAACCTGATTAACTTATTAAATTCAGTTAAAGTAACATAAAAAATAGTAGTCTCTTATTTATCAGGGGTTGCCACAGCAGAATGAACCACCAACCCTTCCAGCCGCAACCCAGTACTCAGAAACACCCATACACTCACGCCCACACTCATACACTATGGGCAATTTTGTTTACCCAATTCACTTATAGCGCATGTCTTTGGACTGTGGGGAGCCAGAGCACCCGGAGGAAACCCACAACAACACGGGGAGAACATGCAAACTCCACACAGAAATACCAACTGGTCCAGCCGGGACTCAAACCAGCGACCTTCTTGCTCGATTCATCAATTGGTCAAAATATTTATATATTGTAAGGATTCAGTTACTGTCTGATACTAAATTAATTCATAAGTTTGCTTAATGGGCAAATAATATTGCTATAATTTTTTTAACATTTAAAAACTGTTTTATCCCAATCAAAATAAAACAAATAAGACTTTCTCCAGAGGAAAAAGTATTATTGGAAATACTGTGAAAGTTTACTAGCTCCATTAAACATAATTTGAGAAATATTAGCCTAAGTTATAGTTTTAAATATAAAGGGTCTAACAGTGGCCTTTTGCATTGATGCCACAGAAGAGCCCTTTTTGGAAGAACCATTTTTTTGGGTGTGTGTGTATAGAACAATGATAATCGAAAGACATGATATAACATGATAAAGAACCTTGCATGGAATTAGACGGGTCTTCGTTTAATCAATGATTTCCATAAAGAACCTACATTTTTGAGTGTATCCTTAAATGAAGAGGCCCCCCCAAAAAAGATTTGCTTTTAATTTACTCCCCCAAAAATCATCGCAGCTTACACAAACTTTTACAGTAAAAATGTCTTTAATGTCCTATTTAATTGAGTAAACGAAGAGCAAATTTTTTTTTTTTGGTAAACTATCCCAGCAGCCACACAACGTCATAAGATGTTAATATTAGGTTAGATTTAGGTCACCAGCATCTAAGGGCAATGTTATTTTGACATCCCATAACAATGTGAAATTATGTTGATATTTGGTTGATTTTAGGTTGTGTTGGAAAGTGACTAAAATCCAACGTTGAGCAACATCTTAAAGCAATGTCATATTGACATTTTAATGTGAATGGGGACACTGACAAGGGAAGTGCGGATCCAGATGCAGGTTTATTATACAGAGATGGTCAGGCAAGCAACAGTCAACACAGGAGCAAACAGATGTATACGGGCAATCCAGAGTCGTGGTCGATAAACAGGCAGATGGTCAGTACAGGCAGGGAGCAGGCAACGTAAACAAACAAAACAAAGCGAGGGTTAGAAACGAGGCAAGGCAAGGAAAATGCATCGTAATGTTCACTGTCAGTATAACAAGACTCAGCAATGAATGTCTCAAAGTGAGTCATAAGTGTTTGTAATCAGTACTTGAGCAGCATCAGCTGTGTGAGTGAGATCAATGGACACCTGGAGCAGGTGTGTGTGTTGCATGACTGGAACTTGTGGTCCATATACCAGCAAATTTGTAGTCCATTAGCGATTTGCACAGGCTGGACATTTATTCAACAGATATGGCAACCAAAATAAAACATCTGATCAACGTTGTATTGGTAACTTTTACACAATGTCAAGCTCATTAGACGTCGATAATTTGTTGTTTTTAGGTTGCATTGGAAAGTAACCAAAATGCAACATCTGTCCGACATTGGACATTAACGTTGGCCTGACGTTGGGATCTGATGACAGACTGATTTTCATTTCCAAACAAAATGCAATGCCCCACGACATTGGGGTACAACGCCAATCTGACATCAAGTTGACATCCTGTGCGGGATGGGATCCCTTTAACTATTTATCTTTCCTAGATAATTGTGTGACACTGTTATTTAAAACAGTAGGCTTAGCTGGGACATATGAAGGTGAAGTGTTTTGTGATGATAAAGAAAGCTGTTACAGCTGACAAGCTTCAGATGGAAACTGTTAAAGAGCAATTCTGAATACAAAGTGATACTTGAATCTCCACCACTGCCATTAAAGAGCCACACAGGTTGACTAGCAGGGAATTAGACACGGATGGCAGGATGTTTTTTTTTTGTATGCATTCAGATTCGCGAGTGTGCCTGCGAGGCTTTGCAAGCAGAACCAAACGCCTGAAGGGCAAAATAGCCGGCGGGTGCGAATATCACAGACAGATCACACTGCTGCTTAAAATTTTGCCAAACTTTGATAGTTGCAGTTTAGTGTGGTTGTGTTTGTAGTACTAATATGTATTTATATACAACACTGATGGTTTCTTTTTTTTACACAAGCAGAAATGTGAGACATAAGCTGAACTTTAAGAAGAAAAATGCTCTGGGAGCTTAAAAATAAATGAATAAATACAATTTGGAAGTCTTTTTGTATTGTCAATTTAGTAATTGTAATATCACAACAGTATTTCCGAGCAAGTAAGCAAGCAAGGAAGGAAGGAAGGAAGGAAGGAAGGAAGGAAAAGTTACAAGGTAGAAACATGGTATAATTTTTTATACCTAAATCAACAATAAACTGTAAATGTATTATTATTTTATGGAATGTGTGAACATTATTAGACATGGTATTAATCAAAATGCTAATTTACTTCATATGATTTTTAAAAGAACATTTTAGTGAAGTAAACAAATATTACAAAATAACATTGCATTGTAATATTCAGTATTCCTATCTGTATTCTTTTATTTATATTATATAATATCGCTTAAATTTTCTAATATCACAACATCATTTATGTTATACATAAATATATTTTAAATATCACTATTAGTTTATTTTTAAATAACTGCTAGATCAAAACTTTGTTTACTGTGCATACAGTAGGTACTAAGATTGTATGATATTTATCATCTTTGATCATTCTGTAGTTGTTTTAACAATGTGGAAGCTAACAACTTCACTCACTTTGCATCACAAACAAAATATGTCTCACAATATTGTCTATGTAACAGTATTGTAACATTAAAAAAGTATGTTCTTAAGGTAGGAGTTTTAATGAAAACTGTATGTACTATTCATTCATTTATTCATTTTCCTTTCGGCTTAGTCCCTTTATTAATCTGGGGGGTTGCCACAGTGGAATGAACCACCAACTTATTCAGCATATGTTTTACGCAGCGGATGACCTTCCAGCTGCAACCAATCACTGGCAAACATCCGTACACACTCATTCACTACGGACAATTTAGCTTACCCAATTCACTTATATCACATGTCTTTGGACTTGTGGGGGGAAACCCGGAGAAAACCCACACGAACACAGGGAGAACATGCAAACTCCACACAGAAATGCCAACTGATCCAGCTAAGGCTTGAACCAGCGACCTTCATGCTGTGAGGCGATCGTGCTACCCACTGCGCCACCATGACACCACTGCATGTACTACTTCCTATAAATTTGCCACATGACTTACATTAATTATTAGACCAATCATCGCTAGACAGGACTCAGAAAGCGAGTGGGATATTTATATTTGTTTTTTCGCTATAAATGCTTGTGTTGTTCTGTGCATGTACTTGGGTTTTTAAAGGCACAGTTCATATATCTGACTGTATTAAAGGACAAAATTGTATTACAAATATAAATATATTTATACATTTTCATACAAGAATTGCTGTGCTGTGAATAAAATATAAAACTGTCTATGGAAAGCATCGTCAGTGCACCATGATGCACCGAGATTTCGAATTGAACCGAATCGATGGCATGATAAGTGGGACCAGTGTAGGTTCACACCTCTACCGAGTAGTATGTCTGAATTCATAGAATTTAAAAAAACGAATGCGAGAAGTACCTAGATGACCTACTACTTCCGGCGAGATTGGCGAGACACTATCCCATGATGCACCGCGAGAGAATTCATGAAAGGAAGAGAAGTGATGCGACTGATGCAGGTGGTCACGCAATCATGACAAAATGGCAGATGTAGTGCATGTGAGTTGTATGAATGGAACTCAGATTCACATTCACTGTATAGAACGTAGGGCTATGCAATTAATCGAAAATCCGGTTTCGATTTTGGCTTCTAACAAATATGAAAAACCATTAATCGAGAGAAACGATTATTGCATCATGAACCGCCCCCTTTCCAGTTGTACACATTTGTTGCTCTGCAGAGCTCAGTTCCACATGAACATGACTAAAAGCAATTGCTGTAATGTAACTTTTGCAGCAAGGGATGTGCATCATTCATATTTTTACATGCGCGAAAGAGCGCAGGCTGTTGTGTGTGTGCACGCCGGCTCGGAGACAAGCACAACACACACATCTAACGCCATCTTAATGTGAGCGCTTTAATGGTCAAATACATGCACATTTGTGTCAGAGCGCGGTGTTTAGTAAATATTCATATTAACCCTCATCTGTGTAATAAACAAACAAGTTGAGAATCAAAAGACATTTGAAAGAGAAACCATATCAGAGCCGCACTATTCTTAAAGTGACAGCGCACAATTTTCCTGCTGCCGCCTGTTTTTATCATTAATCAAACAACAAAATTTGAAAATCCCTCACTGCTCTTGACTGAATGACTTTTGTAGCTGAAGTTTTTTCCTTACAATGAAGATGCTTAAAGCACAGTTTAAAGATAACAGATTTAATAACTCATTTCTTATAACTGATTTCTTTTATCTTTGCTATGATGACAGTACATTATATTTTATTAGATATTTTTCAAGATACTAGTATTCAGCTTAAAGTGACATTCAAAGGCTCAATTAGTGTAATTAGGCAAGTCATTGTATAACAGTACAGTACTTCTGCAGACAATCAAAAACATATATTGCTTAAAGGGGCTAATAATACTGAGCTATTAAAATAGGTTTCAAAATATTTAAACCTGCTTTTAGTCTAGCCAAAATAAAACAAATAAGCCTTTCTCCAGAAGAAAAAATATTATAGGAACAACTGTGAAAAATTCCTCTGTTAAACACCATTTGGAAAATATTTATTTATAAAAAAATTCACAGAACGGCGAATAATTTTGACTTCAACAATAATCGTTTTGAATAATCGTGATTACAGTTATGACCAAAATAATCGTGATTATGATTTTTCCCATAATCGAGCAGCCCTGATAGAACGTACTTTTCTATTCAAACGCAGTACCTACTGAGTAGGCGATTTTGGACGCAGCCATTCTGTTAATTTATTTTCTTTTTCAAATATTTCGCAAATAATGTTTAACAGATCTAGGAATGTTTCACAGAATTTTCTATAATATTTTTTTCTTCTGGAGAAAGTCTTATTTGTTTTATTTAGGCTAGAATTAAAGCAGTTTTTTAATTTTTTAAAACCAATATAAGGCCAATATTATAATATTAAACTTATGCCCCCTTAAGCAATATTTTTTGACTGTCTACAGAAATGTCACTTCAAACTGAATACTAGTATCTTGTAAAATATCTAGTCAAATATTAAGAACTGTCATCATGTCACAGACAAAAGAAATCAGTTATTAGAAATAAGTTATTACAATTATTATGTTTAGAAATGTGTTAAAAAAAAATCTTCATTTAGTTGAACAGAAATATACAGAGGGGGTTATAATTCAGACTTGAACTGTTCATACATTACTTTGCTTTACAGCCATTCATAAAGCCTCCGTTGTGGTCTTGAGATAGTAGAGTGTCCATTGTATGCACACTAGGTCACCTTGGTACTTTTTCACATACTCTTTATGAATACTTCATGTTTAGACACACTACTCCTCTCACATACCCTTTGCTTACAGGAAGACCTAGAACAGGGGTGCCCAAACTTTTTCGTATAAAGAACCAAAAACCAAATATCAGTGAGAGCCATGGGCCGAAGTTAAATATAGTATATTACATTAAAGTTGCCATTGGTAATTTCCTAATTTATAGGAAAACATTCCTTTAAATTGTACTAATTAACGCAGAATAACATTTAAAATGATAATCTATTGCAATAAAATCATAAACAATCACATTTAACACAATGGAGTTCACTAGTCAAGCAGAATCTGCATTTGCCTTGATTTGTCCTCTATCTGACAGTATACTGTATGTACATTTAAACAAAATCTGATTAATTTACACCATTTAATTGCAACATATCATTTCAGTTAGCTTTTAACGATAAAACAAACAGACCAAATGTTAAATTAGGTTTTAAATTCCAATCTCTAAACCATCCATATCATTCTTCCTCTCTTCTCAGATGTGATGGCGGGTCTTTGACCCATGGGCCCTAGTTTGGGCATTTCTGATCTCAAGTAGAAGAAAAGCCTACTTATTTTAAGTTAGCAACAAACTTCTGGTGTGGTCAGGGCCACAGGACAGATGAAATACAACACTTACGCTCTCTTAGACACCAGCAAGCACACTTAATATGAGGTATTCACTGACACTGGAGTCTGTCACATGCGCTCAACCAGAATACAATCACGTCCACCAGCTCCTCGGAGACTGATCTCCTTCATTCACACAAGCAAGGTTACCTACATTGCGGCACAATTATTCATGCCTTGCGTTCTGAAGTGCTGTCTTAGTGGCTGTATTAAATTTATTTGATATTGCATTAACGGCGCTTTGTGAACATGGCTGGAATCACATTTAAAAAAAACTAATTGAGGAGTGATACTGAAATTCCTTGGATGTTTGGCCAGGCAGCTAAGATAATTTCTCGTCTTAGTGAGGACAATCTGAAGTTCAAATGTTAGAATTTGATCAGAGCTAAGAAATTAATTGACTGAGAAGCACAGAAAAAGAGCTTTGATGACCCAACAGGCTTTGGTCAGAGTTTTATCACTACAGCCATTTTTCTGCTTTCTTCCTGAGGATTAATTTCAGTCATATTCCCACTTGGATTTATGTTGTATTTAATGTGGCATTTGCAGATACAGAATCGTGAGAATCCTTGGAACAGGGCGAAGACAAAGGCTGAACCCTACAATAAATTCCCATGCAGAAATCCAGCTTAAAGAAAAATCAATCACACTTTCCAGCAGCGTAGCTTTCCCATGCAAAAAGCCATTACTGGCATATCTAGCGGAGCAGGAATCTATTAAAATGCTCTAATCCTTAACCAAGTTACTCAGATTTATTTCTTCCTCTCAGACCATGATTTGTTCATGAAGTTCAATTTAAACATGCTAACTTGTTGAAATGCCTTTTAGTTCCAGAAACCGCAAGACCAATATCCTCCATTCCGGTTTGGGACTGTGCCCAATGGCAGCACGGAACGAAACATAAGGAGCAATTATCCCGAAATGCATTCCCACATGGTTAAGTACAACCAAAAAGGTGTGGAGGATGCTCTCAACAGCCTCAAAACTGGGTGTGTTTACTGTTATTTCTCACCTGAATCTCTGAAACAAATCCTTCCCTGATGTATTAGCATTTATACTAACATTCTGTTGGGGTTTTTTTGTATTGTTAACAGCAAGCTGGATGCCTTCATATATGATGCAGCTGTGCTTAACTACATGGCCGGTAAAGATGAAGGGTGTAAACTGGTAACCATTGGTAGCGGGAAGGTGTTTGCTACAACAGGCTACGGTATCGCCCTTCAGAAAGAATCTCGATGGAAGCGGCCGATTGACCTTGCTCTTCTCCAGTTCCTCGCTGATGGTAACTTCAGAAACTTAATTTAGCTAGAGGAGCTCTGCTTCACAAATCTGACCCAAATCTATTATTTAATCGCAGGTGACACTCAGAAGCTGCAGACTGTGTGGCTCACTGGGATCTGCCGTAATGAGAAGAAGGAGGTGATGAGCTCTAAGCTGGATATTGACAACATGGCCGGAGTGTTTTACATGCTTCTGGTGGCTATGGGACTCAGTCTGCTTGTCTTTGCCTGGGAACATCTACTGTACTGGAAGCTACGGCATTCAGTCCGCAGGTCAGAGCGATTGGACTTCTTGCTCGCCATTAGCAGGGTAAGTTTCATATGATGTATACTTTTAAAATAAATAGATTTTGTAAAATTATCTTCCAAAAATGGCATCTTTGTTTTTTGTCTGAAAGAGTAAAACAGCCAAAAATATGAAAAGACGCACACTGGACTTGGAAAGCACTATGCTATGAAACCCATTCATTTTAATGGCTATGCAAGGGCAGTTTGCTGTTGTGCCAATCAAAGGGCAAGAGCAGCGGCGTGCACTAGCGACAAGCTTGTACTGCAGTTAACGCTTAAATTAGCTCACTATTGTGGATATTCTGTATGTATACGTATCTATGCATGAACTGCACATGCTCACTGGAAAAGCAAAGTCCACTCAAATAATGCCTGACAGGACATTTCTATGCAGTACTGTTGTTCTTACTGCATGTTGTCATGGCAACGCTGGTAAAACTACAACTTTCAACTCACTGTGAATATAAATTTACAGTCAATACAATGTTGTTATTTTATTGGCTTGTGTTTTTTTTTAAATCAGTAAAATGTAAGTTATTGGGTTATTAAGTAAGTTATTATTCATTTTAACAATCTAGGCGCAAAGTCTAAAGCGCATGGTGCAAAACCATTAAGGCCGTGTTTGAATCCACCATGCTAATTTAAGGATGGAAACATACGCTTTGTGCCGCGGTGCATGGTCTAACAGGATTGTGCTTATTCTTTTAATGAGTTATGGCTATGTTTTTAGCATAACATGCATTAAAGCAATCAGAGTCTCATCTCCCATTCACTTTAAGTGTCAGTTGCACATGGCGCATTTGCTATTTACATGGCGGGCTTTGTAAGTGGAAAAACTGAACGCTTCACTAGCAAGAAAATGATTAAACAGAGTCTGCAAGAGTATAAAGAACAAGCCTCCTCCATTCGGCCTCTTTACTTTCCTTTTACTCTTTAGTTTACACCTTTTCCTTCATGGAGTAAGGAAACGGTGTTGTACACACTGCACTGAAGACATTTATTAGCCTACATATTTACTTTTGTTTGTTAAGCACAAAGATTTGTTTCAAAACTAATTCTAAATTCAGTTCTAATTTACAGCAAATAAATAAAGGAACAATAATAACAAAATGTGGTCAAAAAAACTGAGTTATATCCAAACACATGTCCTATTCTTATGCCTAATATGGTGATGTATACATCTCCAAAACCCAACAGGTAGACAAATCTAAACTTGTTTTTATTAAAACAAATATAAATATGCATATAATAAATACTGCTCCTAATAATAATAACAACATTTTACAAATGCAAGTTGTAGCCCCCCAACATGAAAAAGGCATTGAGGTAGTGGTTTTTATATTCATGTAGAAAATAATATATAAAATAATAATAAATTAACACCTCCTTTTCAGAAGTCCACAAAGTGGGGCAAATGGACATGCTATTTAAACAATGCAATGTGGCACAAAACGTGAAAATTAGGGTTATGCTATATATATATATATATATATATATATATATATATATATATATATATATATATATATATATATATATATATATATATATATATATATATATATATATATCCAAACACATCTTGTGTCTTATTGCGCTGGGCGTATGATAGGGCCCACTAAGTGAAATTTTTAAAAATCTGTTTTGGCCCAGAATTTTAATTTTGATGCATCCATACTTTTAACAAATTGTTTTTGGATGACTATCTATTACAAGATGCTCAAACTCAAAGATAAGGCATTTGAAATCAGCTTGTCTTTGTTTTGCCTTTTAAGATCATGTAGCAAAATATAACAATACTAATGTAGTTCAAATGAACATTGTACAAAGAAAGGTACAGCATACTTGAACAGATCCTTAAGAAACATAAATGTGATGAAATTGATTATTTCAGAGAAATCCAGGCTGTGAAAAAGCTCCAAAAGTCGAGGGAAAGCTGTTAAAATTAAATTAGGGTCTTAGGGTTATGACATAGCTGCCAAAGCCATTTCAAGCACATTCTTAAGCTTAACAAACTTAAAGACCTCATTTAAAGGTGGAATATTAAAAACGCGTAGGCAGCTACTTTTCTTTTGGCTAATTACAGTACTTTCAGAGATAACTATAATAGTGATAAACAGTTTTGAGAATCTTATCAGCCACTGACAGTTCTCCAGGTAATTAACCACACATAAAATCCGCTAATAGAATTTTGATGTGGTAAAAGTGAGTCATGTACAACTTCATTACACCTAGGTCATCACAGCCAAAATTGTAGAAGCTTTATTTGTGAGTCATTGCCATTCACTGGAATTGAACTTTTCACAGTTTTTTTTCCCAGTGGCATCTAAGTTTCCTATGCATTTTGCATGCACTGTAGTGAATAGATTTACTCATGAGGTAAAATAGTAATTCTGTATGCAAAATCCCAGACTTATTTTTTTCTTATTTCTTTCCTGAAGGGAATCTACAGCTGCTTTAATGGTGTGGAGGACACAGACCGTAAAGGGAACATGCAGAACCCAGATGTCACCACCAGTTACACTCAAGCCAACATGCTAAAGATGCTCCAAACAGCTAAGGATATAGTCTCATCTGCAAGAGTGGAAAACTCCCTGGACAATGCCACAAAAACTATAGAGAACTGGAGTCGACGTGATCCAGAGTCAGCCAGAACTAGTCTTCCTCCCTGCCTCATAGGAACCGACTTCAGCCATGGCCGCCTGCCCTGCATTGCCAGTGTTACAGACAACCACTCTCCATACCCTCAAAACATGGACAGCACGACTCAGCACCTGCTGGAGAAGCCTCATGTGGGAACACGGCCTACCTCACTGCGCTACACTCTTCCCGCACGCACCAGTCACCACCATATCTATGAACGAACGCTTCCCATATCTAGCCTCAGCAGCCCTCATATTGCCATAAGAGACCCACCACCACCTACAGCCCCAAAACCACATGTCTACATGGACCAGTCCTGTCACCACCCTACCTCTCGCTATGTCTCGTACCGTGACTTTCAAGTACCAGACATCTTTGTGGAACACCAAGAACCCTCTGGAAGCCATAAACAATACATGGCAGGTCTGGGTCGCAAAAAGAGGTCCCACAGCTACGTAGCGGCATCTCCAGAAACCCGACGGAGGGATGACTATGATGTTCCCCAATCTAGTCTGACTGAGCTTAAAAGCAACCATCTTTTGGAAAACCATTCTCATACCACACCCTGCATGAGAAGCCACTTTCAGAGACCCAGTTCTAGCTGCAACTCCTGTAACAAGCTGTATCTGGAGCCAGAGATGGATGACGTTCCACTTTTGGGGAAAGATAAACTCAACCGTCGCGCTTCTTTTCTCAGGGCCACATGGGGTGGGGACAGGATCCGACAGATAGATGAAAAGCCCTCCACCTCGGCAACTTCTACCAGCTGCATCAACATGCCTGATCTGTTTCCTCGAGTGGTGGTGACCAATCCCAAAACTTCGAAAATGTACGGCAGCGCTGGTAACAACCTCCGCTACAACTCGGCTGTGGAGCCAGCCTATCTGGACCCAGCACACATGGGCTCCTACCCGTACAAGCCTCAGAAGTTCAAATACTCAAAATCCATCCGCCTTCCTTCATACCGGGAGGCCATTCTACAAAATACGGCAGCCCTGCGGCGTTCCTCGTCTACACTAGTACATGGACACTACTCAACGTATCTGAACTCTTATACAGACCTACCGGTGTACTTGGGTCCTCTACCGCAGGGACCTGCTCACTTCCATGAGCATTCCAAAGACATGTGCCACCTGTTTCCATGTGTAAATCATTGCCCAGAAAATGCTGCCTTGGTGCCCCGGTTAGGCAGCAGGCCTGTATTATACCAGAGCACTGCTGTTGGGGGCTACGAGGGGGCCGGGCGAGCAAATGAGGGAACATTGCACACTGTGCCGGTCTCTTCCATGCACAGGGACCGCAGGCAGGTTCTAGTAGCACGGAACGTGCATAGTTCCTATGCCCCACGGCCTTGGGGTAGGGTGTCTAGTCTGGAGTCAGAGGTTTGAAGACCTTTCAAGAGATCTCCAGAGACATTTTTTCCCCAAACATTGAGGGAGAAACACTGGGAAGTGCTAAATGAAGACAAGCAAAAAAAAACTAATAGTGGACCAGAGGTGAAAATCTCAGTGCAATAATACCCTAAGGCAGCAGGGATGGGGTGGGTGAATGTACAAGTGATTACTGTGGAGACTTCTTTCAGTATATATATATTAAAAAAACAAGTTAAAATAGTAAAGAACTGTTCTTATTCTGTAAACTATGATTGTAATTTAAACTGTTTTTAAATGCCATTACACCAATTATACTCATTCTCTGCAAACAATTGGATGTAGCATGTTTTAAGGCAGCTTTAAGAACATAAGGGTTTGAACTGAAAATCTGATTTTTATTTGTGCCAGGGCATTTGACCGTTTTAAATCTGAAAAACCACTGAAAAATTTTATAACATCACCTCACAAAAATGTCTTCCAAGAATTTTCTAAACCCAGGGTTTGAGAAAGCCATTAACTGTTCAATTTTGTCACTCCACCCATGTGATTCAGATCTGATTTTATGAATGGTGAAGAATTGATTTGACATCTGTAGTTCCACAGCTATTTCACTGTTTAATAAATGATGGGATGGCCTGAGGGTCACTTGAAACTATCAGATGTCTTTGTATCTTTTGCAAAAGGCAACAAGTTTAGTGAATTAAACCTATTAAAAACAGCTGCACATTCTGCATTGCACCAATCAAGTCAAAGATAGAAGAGGAGCTTATTAAGTTTAAAGTATTGAAGCATGCTTTCAACCCTTTTAATTTTCACTTAAATATTATTATTTTTTATTTCTCTTTAGTTAAATTGCATTCCTGATACCACACTAAACAAATTTAGATTTTTGTTTTCTTGTTTTCTTGTTAATGATAACTTATGGACAAAATGTCATACAAGCAGTTAAAAGGTTAAAAGATTCATTCTAAGGATGAATTTGTACAATAATAACTCAGGACTAGCCTGGAACTTAAATAGCATACACAATTAGATCTAAAACTTAATCTGGTTACCGATTAACATTGCTACAGACACTCTCGCAAACTGTTCGAACTCACACAAAGCTCTTGGATAAAATAGATTTTAGACAGACAGTACATACAAAATGTTGCATGCATGCAGCCATGTAAATGCATGCCAAGGATACATATTACCTAGGAGGAAGAACCTTTCATGAATACAATTTCACTCTTGATTTCCTGTATACAGTGGCAAAATAATTACTATTCATACTTGCCAAATGGGGAAAAACTCCATTACATCTGCAGATTCAGCTGTATATCATTGCATGGACTGCATTAAAAAGGCACACAAAACACAGTATGCCATTAAACTGCGGTCTTTTATTTGCTGACCTCCCATTTCGAAGGCAGCCCATGGTGAAGTCGATGCATGGCGAGTAGGTTAAATGCTGACTCAGTGTGGTGGTTGCATGCTCTCCAAGAGCAGTTTAATCCCTTTCACCTTCCTATGTCTTTAAGATGTGACGTGGGTTGCTAACATTCATCTTTTCTGTTAAGCACCATTGTAGTCTCAGCTTTTCCTGAGGGCCCCAGGAGGACTGGAAGGGCTCCAACTCTCTGCCTGTAAAGTGCAAGGGTCAGTATAATAACGGTTGGAGGAATGGGCTGATTGACCCTGGAGAATAGTATGTTTAATCATGCCAACTTAGGATGATGCACATCTGGGCAGAAAGCCAATCAGCGGGGACACAGTATCGACCTATTGTGTCCATCCACCTTCGTTTAGTACCCTTGAGATGGAATAAGATGGAAAAGTGACCGTGAGGACCAGGCTTGTGAATGAACAATGAAACCTTGGACTATCCTTTCGGAAGTACCGGGGATATGGTCGGTTGGTGGAGAAATGTTCATTCAAAGCTCTAGACACAAGCTCCAGACATTCAAAGCTCCAGACATAAGAAGTTTTTGGTTAAAAAAAGATGTGGATGTCATGCTGTGTTCACACCAAATGTGGCATGTGCGAATAAATAAATAAATAGTTCTATTTGCGCGTAAATAGACATGTGAACATTTTGAGCTTACTCACTTCATCCGCACGTTAAATTCACTTCATTCACACGTCAAATTCACTTCACAATAGACGTGGATTCAAGTCATGGCCAAGGCTTCTGTCTGCCTGGGGACTCTTAAGGGCTAACACGGATTTTATTGTAAAGTACCTGTGCTTTACGTGCTTTAGGAAGGCTGAAAAACTGCAAAGATTCGTTCAGCGCCATGTCTGAGTCCACTGGATCTTTTCAGAGGTGCACCCAAATCTGAGTTCATCAACTCCTCCAGAAACTGTCCCTGGATGATGGAAGCTTTTAGCTTCAGACAGAGCTGAGCCCAGTTTGATGAGCTGTTGTGCGGTGTTGGAAAGAGGATTTCCCCTCGGGACACCAACAACAGGCAATACTTCATAATCACGCCCCTACGAGAGCAAGCTCCTGATTGGTTAATGCAGCGTGAATGTCTGTTGAAGTTCAAATTTTTCAACCGATTCGCAAAAAAATAGAAAATAGCATCACAGGATGTCTGTTTGTGTCTTTGCATTGACTAATGTAAATCACTCGTGCTTCATCCGCGTCTGAGGTGAACACACCATTAGACATATGCCGATATTCAATAAGTGAAGTTTACTTATAAACTAATTTTTAGAGGATCACGTGCTTATGATTGATCACAGCTGGTCCTGCATTAACTAATGCATGATTCAATCAGACGATTCCTAAGTCACTATAAATAACCAGGGTTTCTTACTTTAGTTATCTTCGCCTTGAAGAATCGCCTAATCCACCCCCTTTCCCTTTATAGTGCGGCACAGTGGCCCAGTGTTACCACTGTTGCCTCACAGCAAGAACATCACTGGTTCAAATCCTTAACAAACCAGTTGTCGTTTCTGTGCGGAGTTTACATGTTCTCCCCGTGCTCACGTGGGTTTCCCCGGTTTCCTCTCACAATCCAAAAACATGCGTCATAAGTGAACTGATCAATTTAAATTATCACCATATTCGAGCTCTTAGCAAGCAGTATATCTCTATATAGCAATTTTTAATCTGTCATCAGCTCCAAATAAAGGGGGAGTTCTCGAGACCTACCTGAGCTCAAGCTCCCTGCTCACCCTGCAAACGGAAGAGAGCCCCGGGCTTCGAGGATCTTATGAGCTCAGGTCTCTCTCCTGGGACAGCATGCCAAACTCGCTTTATAATCAATCATCAGCTAAGTATGAACTCTTGAATTCAATATATCGTAATCATGAACATGCACAATATTGAAAATATTGTGAATAATAATTTTGTACTTACACTTTTACAGTGCTTTTTAAGAATATTCAGATTGAATTTCCGATGGTAGCTCCAAATAATTTTTGGAGAATTAATTGGTTTGCTTAGGAGTTCAAACAGCCTCCAACTTGCTGAAACATTAAATGAAATGACTATTTTAGGACTATTATACATTATTGCTGTACAATAGGGCTCCAATAGTTAATATTAGTTAATTTAACTAAACTCATGGTGCATACTACAAAAGCTTATGAGCAATTCCAGAGTTATGGATGTGACATTTGCAGTAAAATCTCAAAACATAAATTGACAGAGGAAGTATGTGTTAACATTATATTGAAACATCTCTTTATATTTTTCAAAACAACTAGCCACAGAGTTGTGGGAGCAGAACAATATCAATCTGTAAACATTTTTTATATTTTAAATTAGGAAAATAAACATGCAAAAAATTCTGCAAGTTTACAGTTTACAACATACTTTGTAGAAATTCTGTGATTTAAACTGCACAACCCAAAAGAAACAATGCTAATCAAGGATAAGAGTTGGCTCAAGAGAAAAAAGATTTGATTTTATTTGACATTTTTGCATTTATAAGGAAAAGCTTCGTTATGGATGTGACATCTCTTTGTTATGGATGTGACAGATGTGAAATTGCCACTAGTGTGACTTTGGTAAATCTAATATAACTGTTTAAAAACACTGAGAGACATTTTTGAGTATTTTTTAAAGTGCTGTAAAATACAAGCCTACACAAAAAATGCAGAAACGGTTTTGCCATTTTAGTTTAAACGTAAATTTTTTCATGGCAAGGTTGACATTTGCATGGAATTGCTCTTATATTCATCTAAGCTGATGTTAATTTCTTAGTTCACGCATTTAAATTGTAGCCGAAATCGGATTACAAATAACAATTATTTGTATAAATTAATTACTAATAACATTTTATTTTCTGGGCGTCACAGTTACAGGTAGCAGGTCACAGGTAGCATGATCTCCTCACGGCAAGAAGGTCGCTGGTTCGAGCCTCGGCTGGGTCAGTTGGCATTTCTGCGTGGAGTTTGCTTGTTCTCCCCGTGTTCGTGTGGGTTTTCTCCGGGAGCTCCGATTTTCTCCTCAAGTCCAAAAACATGTGGTATATGTCAATTGGGTAAGCTAAATTGTCCGTGGTGTATGTGTGTGAATGAGTGTGTATGGATGTTTCCCAGCGATGGGTTGCAGCTGGAAGGGCATCCACTGCGTAAAATATGTGCTCGATAAGTTGGCAGAATTTTATTTTCTAACCACTATTAAATTAATTGAATTTAGATTGGTTGGGGTGATATTGTAAGGGTGTGAATCATATATTAAAATCATAAACAAATTGCAAGCAACAACAATTATTAGAGCAGGGATGTCAAAGTTAATTCCTGGAGGGCCGCAGCCCTGCACAGTTTAGTTTCAACCCTAATTAAACACAGCTGATCAAACTAATTAAGTCTTTCAGTCTTGTTTGAAACCTACAGGTAAGTGTGTTGCAGCCCTCCAGCAATTGAGTTTGACATCCCTGTATAAGAGTGAAGAAAAAAAAGATGAGTTACCGGAGGGTCAAACAGCATTCAGGTACAGAAATTTAATAAAGAAGTGTAAAATAACACTGTATGGTCTTCATTGTAGTAATTTAGTAAATCTATTTTTGATTAAAGTTACAATCGTACATTTTTTGTGCTTTAAAATGCCTTTAAAATGTATGCAAATGGTAAAGTTTCACTCTATTATGGTTATACTTTTAGACTCCAAAAATCTATTCTAAACTGTGTTGATCAACTACAATCCTAATTCAACATTGCATATCCTGCAACGTAACTACTGCTGACACACAAATTGCGATATCGACATGCTGAAACGATATATTGTGCAGCCCTAACTATTAATAGTAGCTGTAATTGATCGGTTTATTTTACCATTGAATACACATAAATATATATATATGTATTTATTTATTTATTTATTTATTTATTTATTTACACACACACACACACACACACACACAATAAAGCAATACACTAAGTATTTTTTGATATCATATGTGTTAATGTTTTTGCAGCTTAGGTCAATACCACCATAATATCATATACCCTGATAAACGTTTCAGCAATTAAATCACAACAAGAAGAAATAGGATGCCACCACTACCCTAGTAAATGTGCAATTCATTTCCCCGATCATTGTTATCTGAGCAACTTTATCCACCAACTTCCCAATCACAAGATTTATTTTCTCATCTAAAAAAAGCAGAATGCAGTTGGCATGGAGAAACAATCTGAGGCTTATCCGCTCATCTCAACACTCTGAGCCACAACATGAATAATCGGACATTGGCAGACACTAGTTAGATGACTTTGAGGCTCATGAATGCACATGAGCCGGAGAGAAAGAAATAATGTTTGTTTGGATGTGATGAATGGATGTATTTCATCAGGGCCTGTGCCGGCGTTGGGTGGGAGGGGTTTCAGGGAAGAGTGGGAGTGGTTTAAGAGCAGAAGGTTAAGGTTTCAGTGGTGACCTCTGAAGGAAACAAACAACATCAATATTGAAAGCCAGTCACAACTGAGATTTATCGAAGCTCGATGACAGATCTGTACTTCAGGCGATCAATTTTTAAGCCTATATGAGCTGTCATTTTTCATAACCGGACTGGGGTGAATAATGGATTCAAGAGGCCTTATTTAATTGTATCTAATAACAAAAGCGGGCTTGTTGACATGGCAGAGCATACAATGTCATTACGTCTGTGATCAATGAATGCTGAATTCTCTGGAAAGTGAAATAAAAGGTAGCATTTGCAATTGGATGAGAAGGACAACAACTGCAAAGAAAAACTGTGATTACACTATATTGTATCTTCTGAAAATCTTTTTTAAAGGTAAACTGAATCAAAGGTGAAGTGTGCAATTGCAAAAGTGACAATTTTATGAATTTCCCAAACAGGTTTACTGACAATTTGTCAGCCAAAAAAAAGAAGCAAAGCCTCAAACTCACACCACTGGTTGAGATCAAATGTTCCAATAAACAAAGCAATGCTATAGAAAAATTGTATCTTGCACTTTTATTAATGGTTTACTAATTATTGTGTCTTTACAAAAAGCTGAAAAAGAGAAAAGTCCACATCTCAAAGTAAAAAATAAGGTAACACTTTATTTTGATGGTCCATTTGAGTAATAGTAGACTGTCTACTTAATATCTGTTGATACTGCTCCTTCAACAGATATTTAACTGACTATGAGAAACTTTGCAAGTACATGTCAACTTACACTAACCCTAACCCCAACCCCAACCTAACAGTCTACTACAAATTTAATGAGAATTAGTTGGCATGTACAGTAGATGCAATGTAACTTAAATTCAACAAATATGTCATCCAAAAAAGTGTGACCAGAAAATAAAATAAAATACATAACATCTTTAATTATTTTTTGCCATATAACGTTATAAGTCAGTCATGGATAATAAAAACATGTAGCTAAAGGCATACTATGTATGAACAATAAATATTCAGTTCACTTCACTTTTATGTGCAAAGTGAAAAAAATAATTAAAAGACTCACTCAGTCTAATCTTCCAGAAGAGCCCACAGTTACCCCCTCGTTACCT
This sequence comes from Danio aesculapii, assembly GCF_903798145.1. Classification (NCBI taxonomy): domain Eukaryota; kingdom Metazoa; phylum Chordata; class Actinopteri; order Cypriniformes; family Danionidae; genus Danio; species Danio aesculapii. The sequence goes on along the minus strand of NC_079437.1, from coordinate 17,687,760 downwards.
CGCCTCGTATGCCCTCTGGCTGACTTGAGATTCCTTTGCTTCTGTCTCCCGCTACCCTGATCCATTTGCACAGCTTCATCATCTCAAGATCTCTTTTGATCAGGCTCATTATCAGATTTACTTGTGGTTATAAAAAAATATATAAATATGCTTGACTACCTGCTTGCCAATTTGAAAATACAAATATTATTTAGGTAGGCCACTATGCCATCATTTATTTTTGCTGCTCACTGCGCACGAAACAAGAATCACCAACCAGTGAGAGTGATTGTAAATGTAAGAAAGCTGATTGGCTGAAAGTATTGTTGAGGGCCATTAGCCGGATCCATTAAAATAAACACCGGAACGCAAAGCACAAATATTTGACATTTTCCAGAACAGGATCCGGAAAGATCCAGTTCAAATTAAGCACTGATGGCACTCAGCATGCTCACTTGTAAACGAGAAAGAAAAAGAACACGTCCATATCTATTTGCCAAAACTTTCTTCAAATGCTAGCTTTGTTGCTTCATTGCTACAAAATGTAGTTAACATACTGTCTGCATTTCAGTGTTCCTGAAGACTTTTCCCACCATGCTTAGCTTTACTGTTGTACAGTGGCCAAGAAAGCTCAACCACATACAAATAGAAAACATACCAACATTTCATCAGTTTGACACACACAAACAAATCCTCAGGACACAACCAAATACAGAAACAGCCTGGAAATTATAGTAACCTATAATAAAAATTATAGTAAACTATATGAACAATAAAATGTGCCAATTTGAATGGTGTGTTGCTATTTTATTCTTAAGGGGATATTTTACCCAAAATGTTTAAATACTTCATCATTTATTCTCCCTGAAGTGGATTTAAACCTTTACGAGTTTCTTTCTCCTGTTGAACACATACACAAAAATAAATTTTGACTTCCATAGCAGGGAAAAAAACATGGTTATGGAAATAAATGAGTAGCAGCAAGCAACATTTTACAAATGATCTTCTACTGCATTCAACAGAAGAAGGAAACTCTAATATGTTTTAAAGAAGTGAAGTGTGAGCAAACGATGACAGAATTTTTATTTTTGGGTGAACTATCCCTTTAAAGTCACACTCTGTAATTTGCACCACTAGAGGCCGCATATTCACAACAAACAAAAGCACAGGCTGATGACGCCGTGAGCGTGGAATCATGGGAGTTGTGGTCTTTATTACATACTGTACTACAGGACTCCAGCAGAGGTGATATTCAAGGATGAGCTAAAGTATTCAACACTTATTATCATGGTAGCATGAAGCGAAGTAAGACTAAAAGCCATAGAAGTGAAATGAGAGCACTGAAGCCATTGCTTATTTCTCTAAATTTAAACATTTTTCAGAACATTTCAGATAAGTAGTCAGCAAAATGAAAAACCCTGTTCTAGTGGATTTAGGATATTTTAAAGAAACAATCTTACATATTGTGACTCTGAAATGTCCTCTCTCTGTAGAAATACATCTGTTAGCCCAATGACAAAACTAACAGCATGGTCGAAGGTTAAATGCATGTAAGTCTTTCCTAGCAATTCTGTAATTAAATTTTTTTGAATTTATTTATAGTTGCTTTCAGCTCCGAATTTAATCTGACTCCAATTCTCAAGTGATCATTAAATTTAGACTGTGTTTTTAATTAGTAGTGTATCACATTAATCAAAAGTTAATACATTTGAATATTTCATTATTTCAGATTCACTATACTTTCAGTTATTCTTTCATTGGGGACCAATTGTCAATCTGCGTCCATGCGTGGCCAATTTTGCATGCATTCCCCATTTGGGCTCGCCAGCTTGATTCTTAGTCAGAGGTTTGCAGGCGACTGGTACCTTTTAAGTCGGCCGCCTACTGCTTGCTCTGTGAAAGAAAAGGTAGTCTACCCAGTCTTTTACCATGCAACTTGCCAGATCAAAAGTGGTCAGAAAGCTAAAGGCCTACGAATAAGTGCTAGCTGCTGCTTTATTTGTGATCCTCTAGTTTGATCCACTCTGGCCATAAAACAGCAAAGGTCAACAAAAGTGTCCACACAATTTACTGGTAATAATGATTTCAATCGAATTCAAAATAAATCAAATACAACATTTTACTTGTCAGGTAAAATTGCAGTATGCCAATTACATAATAAAAAATCAGAAAGCCTAACCATATGATACTGTAAATATACAACATCCTTTACTCAAACATAAATCAAAGAGTTAGAAATGCATACCTGACCAGAGAAGTCTCAGAGACTCACACGCTGCAATGGGCTGTCTTGGCTACAAGTTCCTAATGATATTTTTGCACCTTTGCCTTAAATACTCAACTCAGAACAAAGAACCATTAATTAAAGATACTAAAAGTTTCACCAAGACCTCTGTCTGGTCATATGTTAACCCAAAAACTAGTCACCACCTGGAGTAAAAAGTTCATAATTGACAGACAATTTCCCACTTCTGTTGGACAGACTTTTCCCAAACTTTTCCCAAACTTGGACTACTGCAAAATCGAGAGCATTTACCAATCACACAGAGACATTTAAAATGATAACAAACATATAAATAATAAAAATGTGAAACAGTTCAAACTTTACACAAACAGGTGAAGTGATCGACCAATCAATGATCAACTGACATAGCACAAATGCAAATAAGGATGTTAAGCCCGGGTTTAGGAATGTCCAGTGGAAAATGTCAATGGGAGGTGGAGTACTGAAACTATGCATGTTAAGCATGACACCTGTGCTATTTATTGATCACACATTTCTTGGAGGATATTCACATAACAGAAAAGAAAGAATGATGACAATGGAAAACAAGAAAGAACCGTTTACAATTTCACCAAAGTCCCTCAAATTTGATTCATAACATTACCTTCGACTCAGACATTCCATGACTCTTTCAGCAGGTTGCACTATTAAGCCTTTAGCTGGTGACAAGTGAGAATATTTTTGATCATGGGTTTTTAACCGTTATGGGTTCAGTTATGGGTTCTGTTCTGTAATGGGTTAATGCTTACTTTTGATTTGTCAATTAATTTATCATTAAAGTTTGTTACATATTTGCCTGTTCATGCCTTTTCCCTCAAATGTTGTTGCTGTCAGCTAATGAATGCACATGATGTTACCTTTGGCCAGTGTCAAAAGATTAAGCTAGATAGCCCTGCATTACATTTACAATGGGGTTCAGAAATAATTATTTAATGTGTAAAAAAACCCTATGTGGGACCCTAAACCCTGGATTAAGCGTCATTTTTTTCTTTTAGAAATTGAGATTTATACCACATTTGAGTAAATAAGCTTTCCACTGATGTATGGTCTGATAGGACAGGACAATATTTGGCCATGATACAATTATTTGAAAATTAGACATCTGAGGGTTCAAAAAAACTAAATATTGAAGAAATCACCTTTAAGGTTTAAAGTCTAAATGAAGTGCTAAGCAATGCACATTAGTAATCAAAATTGAGTTTTAATATATTTATCATAAAAACTTTACTAAATATCTTTATGAACGGTGAGTAATTGCTTAATATTCTAATGTATTTTGGCAAATGAAAAATCAATCATTTTGATACATTAAAAGCAATGAAACTATTTGTAAAATTAGACCCCTGCAACATAAGACTGGCCTTGAGTTCTATTATCACTGTGCAAAAGTTCTAAGCACTATACCAGCTTTGTTGGCCTAAGACATCTGCAGAACATATAATCACTAGGGCTAGACAGAATCTGCAGATATTTTTTTGCTATTTCTGCGGAGAATTGTGTAAAAAATCTGTGGATTTATGCGTAAACATTTTGGGAGTATCATAACTAAAAACATAATATATAAAATTAAAAAATTATACATTTTTAACTTTTATTTAATGTTTACAATGCAAATCCAATTAGATTTAACTGGTAAACAAAGTAAGTCTATCATATAACTACTAAAAGACAGAAAATATTACTTTACAAACTGTATTGTAAATACATCTTATGAACATTTTATTATTACGATTATTATATCACAGTCATTTTAGTGAAATTAATTAAAAAACTGAATAATTTACACACATTTACACAAGTAAATAAATAGACTCACTGATGGGCTAAAAATCTACTGAAATCTGCAGATTTTTGCGTGTGCAGACTCTGTGTGGGCCTGATAATCAATCGGTGTAATAATTAAAAACAAACTGAAAATATAGGTAATATGTACAATAAAATCCAACAGCACAACATTTCCTATCAAAAAACAAAAATCTGTTTAATATGGCTTTCACTAGCACCAAGCACAGCTTAAACTATTTTGTTTAAGGCTTCTTCTAGAACTCTCCAGAGTCCTTCTTTAGGCTTAGAGTGTCATATTTCTTTTTCTGTCCAGATGATCTCATACAGCCTCTATAATATTCAGTCGGGACACTGTGGAGGCCAATTCATGTCTGTCTATGTTTCATCAGCTGTTTTCCCTCTCCAAATAGGATTTCACAGAAATTAGCGGATCATTTTCATGGTGAAAATTAAAACTATAACCACTGAAGTCCTTTCCAGAAGGAATGGCATAATAGATTAAAGGGCACCTATTGTGAAAAATCTACTTTTCAAGCTGTTTGGACAGAAATATGTGTAGGTATAGTGTATAGGCGGTCATTTTTTTTTAAATTTAACAACATAAAAACGGTGGACCAATTGGAGCGGTTTTCAGACCGACCGCAACTTTACATAGGAGTGCGGTCCCCTCACCCTCCAATATTGATTGACAGCTGCGTAACATGTCCCGGTAGACAAGTGTATAATCATATCAACAAGAGAGGACGAGCGCAAAGCAACCGGGAATAAAAGGACTGTTCAGTTTGCTAGGATCATCAATCATCATCAAATGTGATCAAGAGTGAGTTTTACAAGTTTAAAATGTTTTAAAACAGTGCATGTGTGGAATGAATTACAGCGATTTACCTCAGCTTTACTTCATCAGCACAGCCGTGTGTCAGAACAATTATACAGGTAGACGCTTCAATCCTGGTTTGTGGACGTTAAATCAGGTTTATTTTGTACATTAACATAACAGATATCCATACAACAGTGGAGATTAAACTGTATCCTGTCACATTTGCCTGCAAAAAGAGTGCAAACGCTAAACGGGTGTGTGTGTGCGTGAACTTTGTAACGACATTGTGTCTGACTCATCGTTGTAACTTAACACAGCAAATGCATCAAATACTCATTGGTAAAGTTCTTACTGTAGTACTTCTCCTAAACGTTACGTGAGATCTGCTTCCTTTATGTCTGTTTGTTGTCTGACGCAGCCGAGGAAGAAGATTAAGGCACGCAGAAAGGCACATAGAAACGGTGGGCGGGGAGGACTAGCCTTAAAGGCGCAGTACACCAAAACCTCCACCCAGTGCAAAAATGTATAAAAGAAGAATCTTAGAAAAGGTATAATAAAAATCTGATGGGTGTTTTGAGCTGAAACTTTACAGACACATTCTGGAGACACAAAAGATTCATAATAAATCGGAAAAAAGGGGTAACCTAGGTGCCCTTTAAAGCCAATCTGTACTTTTCAACATTCACAATTCCATCAGTTCAGACAACATTGCTAACAACACTTGTAGAAATGTAGCTCAAACCAGGACAAATAGCCTCTCTCTCACATAGTATTTCACAAGTCTTAAACAAGTAAGCCAAAATAATTCAAACTCTAACCTAACTCATATCCTAACAAACCACACATCAAGTAAAAGATAATTTATTTACTCAGTACATATCTCAATTTTTAAAAAATAAATTAACAAAAAAATGTTGATGCTTCACTTACTCTTAGACTTACAGGATAATGTTTTGTAGTCACATTTAGTCATATACAGTATATCCACTGTACCATCAGTAAAACATCAGATTTAATGTTGGCCTAAAACTTTTGCACAGTACTGTATGTTTTCTCCTTTTAACTATTGGTTCTAAAGTTTTTATGAAACAGTCTACCACATAGGTTATACAACACAAGAGGATAGCATGAGTCAGACGCTATCGCATTAAAGCAGATCGCAAAGACCTCATCAACAATCTGGTTGGCGTCCACCCAGATTCCAACAGACCCCGGCTGCAAACTATAAGCACTGCCCTTTCCGTGTGCATTGGCATGAGCCTCGATTTTGTGGGCAGATGCCATGACATCTTGGGGAGCTCATCAGTGTGTGCCATGAGTCAGGTGGCACATGGGCAGTAAAACTGGTGTGAATGCAACGGACGGGGCAGCGGCAGATTGCGGACCATGATGGCATCTGATCTTCATCATCCATTATTTCATGTTCGTGCAGATGGGTCTGGCTCCCACTGGGAGGTCCCTGTCCGCTGGTCACTCAAATGGACCCTCTCATGGGTGGTTAGAGATGAGCTGCTCGGATAATGGATGAAATGGCTGGACAGATTACAGCATGATAACCAGATTCATACATTTCCCAAAGAAAAAAAACTGAATGGTGCTTAGACGTGTACAATGGCAGGGTGTAGTTTATTTTTACAGCGTTCCTGTGTAATTTTGCTATGGCAAATTCAGTTGTTTCCATCAATTAAACGTCATTTTTACTTGAAGAGTAGAAAAATAAAGCAGATATTTAACATTTTATTTATTAATTTAAACTTAAAAACTTTACTTGTGGTGGATTATTCATGTTTTAGCTATTGTTATAACCCATTATGAAGAGCTTACTCACAAGATGACAACAGCACACTAAAGGCCCCCAATATAATTCAAGCAAAATTGGAAAACAAATTGGTTTGACATGTTTTAAACCATCCCCAACTGTGAATGCTTTTAAGTCTTGATTGAAATCATAACTTTTTAGTAGAGCTTTCAGAGTCGATTAGAGGAATCAGGTTTTTAATGTTGAGTTATTGTTGAAGTTTCTGTTGAATATTTGCCTGTGTGATTTTATATGCTGGAAAGCACTTTGGTCAAGGGCAGTTGTTTTAAATGTGCTATACATTTGTAATATATTGTAGCAAAAAAATTATCTTGCTATAAAGTTTCAAATCATTCGGCATCAATAATTATTGAATTTCATTTTACAATCCATTTAGGAATATTAGAATTTTTAAATTTAACCCCTTCATTTTAATTCATCAACATTAGCAAATAGTTTTAATAGTTAAAATATCTCATCTCTTATATCTTATAATAAAATAAACACATCAAGTGTTAAAGAGACTCTTTAAATTGATAAAACAAACATAAGTGTTAAACGGACTCTTTAAATAATCTCTTTGATAATTAAAATGTTACAAAGTGTGTGCAATGGTAAAGGGTAAATGCTGAACAATCAAAGCAACGTTAAGGTAGATTAAAATCTGTAAGGCGTCAATAATAGTCACACAGTAAACTTCAAACTCTGTCAACAAAATTCTACATTTTGAAGTTGAATGACTATTACCTGCATGCTAAAAATTCTTTCATATGGGGTGCTAGTGGTTTAATACAAGAAAAAGAAACCAATAATCCACTTTGGCGACATCCTTTTTATTTACAATCTCCTCACTGCTGCTAGCCACGGCACTCATTTACGTGCGTGTTATTCTGACCTGAGGTGGCGATGATGAAACCCAACCGTATTCTGTTCAGATGTTGCTTCTAAAAGCGTGTGAAAAAAAGCGTGTGTCTCGATTGGAAATAACTCTAAGCTTACTGCCATTCGTGCGCTCAGCAGACATATTTTAATAAAACTATAGCACTTTATACAGACACTTCATACTGAACTTTTTTTATCGTAAAGCCAAAATTAAGTCAGTTTCAGGAATTTTCAAGTAAAGTTTGGGCTGGTAAACATCTTTAAACTACCACTAAGATAGAACAACAAAGAACTATGCTGTCAGTATATGAAATTATTTGCACAATGTGCATATATGTAAGCTGCAATATTAGCCTACATTTATTTACCAAACATATCTAGCTAATTTAATTTGATCAAATTAACCAGCCAGCAACACACTGCAGTTTAGACTATGGCTTTGAGCCAAATTTCTCCCCTTCTGACAATCCTGGGTAATGTCACGATTATGTTCAGGGTTCTAAAGATGATTTTATCAGATTTTCCTTGGTGTGAGGTGTGTTAAGAGTGACTTAGTCTGCTTTGAAGAATGTCAGAGGCACTCCAATTGCAAATCTAACAACTGCACATACAAGCTGAAGATTATCACCTGAAATAAAATAATTTCCAGTCAAACAGCACGCTGACAGAAATGGAAGTCTAAAAAAAAAAGTCATAGCGCAGCGCAGAGTGAGATTTGGATAGCAGAAATGGAGGATCAACTTGTCGATTTGTGGCAACAGCACAAATGTTTATTAGTTTATTCTTAAGTCTTGAGAGATTTTGTAAGATTTCCTGTTTACATTTGGGACTCTACTTGAAAATGTGGCACACACACTACACATTATTTACATTTACATTTAGTCATTTAGCAGATGCTTTTATCCAAAGCGACTTACAAATGAGGACAAGGAAGCAATTTACACAACTATAAAAGCAGCAGTGAACAAGTGCTATAGACAAGTTTCAGGTGTGTAAAGTCTAAGAAGCATTAGTAATGTATTTTTTTATTTTTTTATTTTTTTTTGAGAGAGAGAGTACAGTTAGTGGTATAGCCAAAGAGGCAGTTAAGATTAGGAAGCAAAGTGGAGACTAAACAGTTGAGTTTTTAGTCGTTTCTTGAAGACAGCAAGTGACTCTGCTGTTCTGATGTAGTTAGGGAGTTCATTCCACCAACTGGGCAGATTGAATGTGAGAGTTCGGGAAAGTGATTTCTTCCCTCTTAGGTTTGGAACCACGAGGCGACGTTCATTCACAGAACGCAAGTTTCTGGAGGGCACATATATCTGCAGAAGTGAGAGCAGATAAGGAGCAAAAAAACTTATAAGGTTCAAAAAAGTCTTTTAGTGTGTACCCAGCCTTACAATCCCCAAAAAAATAATAAAAGGTGATTTGACTCCAACCTTTGTCGCTAACCCACAATTTCCTAATGCCTCAGAGAATTGACAGTTGATTCATTTGATTTCAGAAGTGAGAGTGGATTACAGACGACAGTTTTTATTACCTCGCTTTCCAGAAGAGCCCTATAGCTTCCAATGAAATCCATTTCACGACTCCAACTTTTTCCAAACTGGCTTGAACGGTTTATATATTGACTCTCGCAATAAATAAGTAATTGAATTTTAGACGCAAAGCCTCCAGTTCCCTCATCAGTGACGTTCATCATCACCGCTTTTAATTTACTCCACAAAGACACATGGCGTCCATTGATTAGAATGATATTTCTTTGGGGACACTGATTTGCTCCTATCACTGGGCAAACTGTCGTCCAATAAAGCATCAAGCTGTCAACTAGCCAACAGCCTTACCAATTAACCCACGAGGCATCTTAAAGCACTCCTTCTGATGTATTGGATTTGAGTGGCGCCCCAGTGATCTTCTGTCATCTCATCACATGTTAATTTCATGATACTTCTCTACACCAAGTGCCACACACACACACACACACACACACACACATAGACAAAATAATTGATATTCTTCATAGAGAGAGCAGCTATGAAACAGCATTCCCTCCACATCCTCGCCCTGAATAAATTACCTCACACTCCATAAATTTTCCCAGATGTTAAGAGTCACCTTGAGAATAGCTCTCTGGATCCTATCAGTGTGTGTGGGGAAAGAGAGAGAGAGAAATGGCTTGAGGCTTGAGAGAGACAGGACAACACAAAATGAGGAAAGCAAAGATTAGAACTGTACAATAATGAAAAAGCATGCATTTGCAATAAGGCTGGCAATTTAATGCGCTCAATAGATGAAAAGATTTGCTATTCATTACAGATCACAACTTTGAAGAGTGATAAAGCAGTAAACAACAGAACAGTAGTGCACACTTAAAGAGTGCATTGGTGACCATGTATTTGTTTTGCATTTATTTTCCTCATTAGGATTTAATTAAGTCATTAAAAACTTTAAAGCAATAGTTATAGTTAGTTATAGTTACAGTTCAGTAGGTATAGTTATATCAGCGACAAGGGGAAATCAAAACATGACAAACTTTCATTGGAAGCAACAAAGTTAATGTAAATCTGACAAAAAAAAGGCTTTAAATGAGAAAAAAAGAACAATTCCATGAAGCCTTGCAATTAAACATGAGCCAGCATAAGATTCTGACTAGGGATGCTCAAAATAATCGATTAACCGTTAACCGAAAGGGTGCGTTTGTAACCGATTAATGCTATCAGTTAAACGATTAAAATCATTATTTTATATATTTTTAGTTTGGCTGCATAAGGGGCCGATTGAATGCGCCTTTGCGTTAAGAGGGGCATCTTTTGCACGAGGCTCATCCCAGAGCAGCAGTTTGTGTTGTCAAGACAACTACAGAGAACTTTTAAAGAGCATGGTTTCCACTACATTCATTCTTCCATGGCAGGGACCAAAATGCATCTCGCCACGGCTACATTACCCATTCAAAACATTCAGTTATTGTTGTTGTTTTTAATAGCGGATTATAATCGCACCAAAATGTATTAAAAGGTAAGTGAATTATAACAGCGCAAACTTTTCTGTAACCGTATAGTGCTGTGCGCTATCTGTTTAATTCTTTGGGGTTACGTGCTGACTGACTGACTGACAGGTGCGCGATGCGTGAGGCCAGCAAACACAACGAAGCGTTTAGTTAAGATGAACACAGTTTCTATAGTTATAGTTTATTTATAGATAAAGTATGAGTCTGCATATAATCACACTCTCTTGCTGGAGTTTATAGCTGTTTCGCTTTACTCCAGGACGCATTAACACCTCTCTGAAGGTCTAATCGCTGTTTTAAGTTATCCAGAGCTGTATGAATTTACAAATCTTGAATATCACAATAGTATTAAATATTACAACTGTAACAACACAGACAGCAACACTTATGCACAATCGATACCCAGCTGATTCAGTCGTTTTATAAGAGGACCGCGCTTCTTCTCTTCTTTTTTCCTTGTCAACGTATAAAGGCAGGTGCGCCTCGCGTTTTTGGAATGAAAAAAGCTTGTTAGCTGTGTCGGCCACTTGTTCAACTGCAAGACATACTTAACTAGGGGGACGATAACTTATAACCCGTGGCTACAGACACATTTGCCAAAGAAGCAAAATGGAAGAAGAATATTGCTGTTTGAAACAGACGTGTTGATACCAAACCAGCGCTGATGTTGACCTGGATCTGCGTCATAAACGCAACAAATAGGCTTTACCTTTTATTTTACAGCTTATAAAGCATGTATGCACATTAATGCAATATCATATTTAAACAACAAAACTGTTTACAAAAAGTCAACATATGCGTGCGTTGTTGTCTTTTCATCACGCAGCGCGCGCACTTGAACTGCGAGGGAGAGAGAGGAAACCAAGACATAATCTTTAAAATAATGATTTCTATTAAAAATGTAAAAAGGTTTTGTGATTATAATAATAACAGCGGGGCATTAAATAAATGCATATTTTCCATGGAGCGAGCGATTTGAGGAAGTCTGCTATTTTTATTTGACGGAAGACAAAAATATGATTGGAAAAAAACAGCCTATGCCGGTTATTAAAAATAATCAGTCAGTGTTTTCGATTTGTAATATAAATTAATTATTTAAGTGGAAAATAATTTAGGGCAGTCCTATTTATTTTATTCATTTTTAGTTTATTCTGCTCTTCTGTGCTAAACACTGCAGGTGCGTGAAAATGCTCTGTTGTATTGTTCTATTATTAATATGCTAGCATATAAAAATAAATCAGTATTTTAAAATGCAATATTTAATGTGTCAGACACAAAATAGACACGTCAATTTGTTTAATATAAAATTAATAGTAATCTGACCAGTTAACCGTTAATAACCGATTAATGAGCGGCGGTTGTCGGTTAGCAAAATTAACCGAAATGAGCATCCCTAATTCTGACGGTATGATAACCTTGGATAAAAATATCACGGTTTCACAGTATCATGGTATTGTGATTACTGCTTCAGAATAGGTTCTTTTTAAATGTCTGGGTGAAAAACAACAACTTTTTCCCCTAAACACAAAATATTCTATATTAAGAAACATTTTAAATATTTTGGACCAGCAACTTTTGATGTGGAGGTTTCTTTTCTGTTAGAGGTACTGCTGCCCTAAAAAACGAAATAAAATAGTTGTGAAATATTTGTAAAAAATGAACCCAAACAAACCTTACACATACCTTAGGAACGGTATAACAGAAAGTTTTGGCGGTATTAAAACCTTGACTTTTCCAAACCGTGGTAAATCTTGAAACCGGTTATCGTCCCATACCTACCTGCAAATGGGGACTTCTGGTGGCGCTATAACCGAGTAAGCAGCACAAAATTGAGCTCAGCCAAAATAAAAAAAAAGTTAAGTGGTAACTTTAGTTCCTAACACTTTAATTTAAGAAAAATCAAGACCATCAACAAAATGAGCTCGACTTCGAGGCAAAAGACGAATAATAAACATGATAATAATAGGGAAAGGGAGGAAAAACTGAGAATGCAGAGCCCAGTTAGCATCGAGAAGGCTAACGTTAGCAACGAAATGCAGCTAAATCTAGAGGAATTAAAGAAACTCTGCAAGGAAAACCAAGACGGACACAGCCAGACAAAGCATCATCATCAGACATGCGTGGAGCCAAGGTCAGATTCACTTTCGAGAAAAGCGAATCTTCTTTGATCAAGATTACTCCCCTGACCTTCAGAAGAAAAGAGCGAAAGTCTACGAAGCCATCAAACAACTAAAGAAGAAAGGAATACAGTCAAAATGTGTTTACCTGGCACAACTACGACTGAAACTTAGCAGCGGGGAGAAAACATTTTCAACGCTGAAGGATGCGACTACACAACTGAGAGAACTGGAAATTGAAATATGCTGTTGAAAGAGAGAGAGAATGGAAGAGGAGTTGAAAGAAAAGCCGGGAAATAAAAAAAAGAGAACGAGATGCAGTACTGTCGACAAGTGACATAAAGGCTTTGATTCAAGAAGGGTAAATTAAGTACTTCAGAACGGGACAATAGTTTGCTTGCTTTCTAAGTAACTCCGGAAAGTGTGTTTCCACTGGTGCTAGGAGTTAAAAATATAACTGCAATTATTATAACTTTATAAGTTATGTTGCCATACATATACAAGTGTTATGTTAAAGTTTTGACGGATGCTAAATTTTACATAGGAAATGAGTGAAATGCACTCAATCAGACCGCTTATTTTTTACACGTACTTCATTGTAATAGGGGTTTTAATAGCACTGTGTGCAATATCTTCCCCGGAGAGGATGGGCCACGCCTCTCTGCCATACCAACCTGGATTAGATGCAGAACACGTTCGAAAACTGTGTCTAATGGGACAAATGGAAGTTCAGTTTATGGTTATTGGTGGAATTGTTTTTCGTTTTCTTTTTTTACTCTTTTTTTTTTTTACTCTTTTCTGTCATTTCAAGTGTAGACATACAAACATAAGGAGGAATGCATATCTTAATGTTAATTAATGAACATGGAACTACTGAATGTGGTTAGTTACAATATAAACTGAATTAATAATCCTATAAAAAGGAAGTAAATTTTTAATCAGTTAAAAAAATGGCAGTGTTCAATAATATTACTGCAAGAAACACATTTATCAGAGATGGAACATTTCAAATTAAAAAGAGAATGGGTAGATCAAGTGTTTAGTTCATCATTTGGAAATAACAAGCAAAGAGGAGTAGCGATCCTATTCAGTAAAGCGGTGTGCTATAATAATGAACAAATATTTTAAGATAAGTTTGGGCGTTATGTCATAGTGATTGGATCAATTGGAGGCCTAAAGACAACAATTATAAACATTTATGCCCCAAATAAAGATTTTCCGCTTTTCTTAAAAAAAAATAGCAGCACTTGTAGCAGATAAAAGTGAAGGGATTTTGATTATGGGAGGGGATTTTAATTCTATATTGATTTCTAAACTGGATAGATCACCAATATTAATAAAACCTCTTTCTAAAACTTCCAAAGAAATTACAAACCTGATGAACAAAATGGGACTAGTGGATGTTTGGTAATTTTTTGCATCCTAAGGAAAGAGACTCTACAAACCCTCAAACAAAACAAGAAATACAAGAAGCATTAAAAGAATACTTTTTAATTAACGATGATGGTAATGTCTCCCCTTCAATATTATGGGATGCAGGAAAAGCCACAATAAGGGGTAAGATTATATCTATAGGATCTCGATTAAAAAAAACAAAGAAACCTAAATCAACAAGAATATGAAAATGAAGTAAAAAGGTTAGAGAGAGAACACAAAATAAATAAAAAAGAAGAAACACTTAAAGAGTTAAAAGAAGTTAAGCAAAAATTAGATGAAATACTAACGCATAAAGCAGAAGGAGCCCTTAGATATATAAAAAGAAAATACAATGAAATGGGAAATAAAGCTGATAGATTGTTGGCTTTTCAACTCAGGAAAGACTAAGCTAGCCATATTGTTCCAAAAATTAGACAACCAGTAACAAAACAAATTGAGATACAATCTAAAGCAATAGCAGACATTTTTGCTGAATATTATCAACAGTTATATAAACGCCAAGACCAAGAATTTTAAAAAGAAAAAATTCGGACATTTTTTGAAACCCCTTAATCTGACAAAACTACTAAGTGAAAAAGCAAATAGATAAACAGACCCCATAACAGAAGATGAAATTAAAGAAACAATCATTAAATTAAAAAACAATAAATCTCCAGGAGTGGATGGGTTTTCTGCAGAGTATTATAAGGTTTTTGTGAACGATCTTACCCCAATATTATGCAAAGTATACAACTACGCGTTACAATCACATGATTCACCAAAATCATGGTCAGATGCTATAATTTTAGTATTGTATAAGGCAGATAAAGATCCTATGCAATGTAATAGTTATCGTCCTATCAGTCTTCTGTGTGTAGATTATAAAATATTAACATCTATATTGGCGAAACGAATTCAAAATTGTATTAAAAAAATGTAATAAAACCAGATCAAACAGGATTTATTCAAAACCGACATGGAACCAATAATGTAAGAAAGACATTAAACTTACAATCAATAGCAGTAAAAAGTAAAAGGAATGCAATGCTTCTCAGTCTTGATGCAGAGAAAGCTTTCGATAGAGTTGATTGGCTACTTTTAGAACAAACACTGATAGAAACGGGTTTTGGAGAAAAATTTGTGGAATGGATCAATATGTTATATAAAGAATCAAAATCAAGAATAAGGGTGAACGGTCAGTGTTCCAAATTCTTTGGGGTAGAAAGAGGAGTTAAGCAAGGGGACTCTCTGTCTCTGGCTTTATTTGCCTTAAGTATCGAACCATTAGCAGAAGCTTTACGTCAAAATACAGCTATTCTAGGAATAGAAGATGAAGGGAGATCGGTTTATAAAATAGCATTGTTTGCACACGATGTATTGTTCTACATAGAAAACCCATCCCATTCCATTCCCCCACTTATGCAGTGTTTGCATGAATATGGACTAGTCTCAGGATATAAAATCAATGAAAATAAATCTGAAGCAATGATGGTTTCTGGGGTTTGGCCTCCTCAGCTGAATGATCAGGTTAAGTTTCATTGGTCAAAAAAGGATTCAGATACCTGGGTATTATTCTTACTCCCAAACCTAGTCAGCTTTTTGAGGCAAATTATACAAATCTAATAAAACAAATAAAAAATGATTTAAAAATATGGGAGCTTCTTCCTCTCTCACTGTAGTATTGAGGTAATAAGAATGAACATATTACCCAGACTTCTTTTTTTGTTCCAGTCTCTCCCAGTAAATGTGCCTGTCTCAGAATTGAATTCGTTAGATAAAATATTTGGACAATTCATATGGCAGAAAAAGAAAGCTAGGATAAAATATAAAACATTGCTTTTATCAAGGATAAAGGAGGTTTAGGCTTACCAAATCTAAAATATTACTACTGGGCAGCTCAATTAACCTCAATAGTAGCTTGGATTAAAAATGATAAAGAATCAGGATCGGTCGAAATAGGACAAATCACAATAAAAGAGACATCATTGTCTGCTCTACCTTTTATAAATGTAAAATAGGCTCGTAAAATTAAAATAGATAACCAATAGATAAAACATACTTTAAAAATTTGGAATAAAATTTTAAAAATGTTCACAGGTCCAGAATCTATATCCAGGGCCATGCCTAGGAAACATTGAGTCTCTCCCATCTGTATGGGATGGTGGATTTTGAATATGGGCAGATAAAGGTCTTATAACAATAAATCAGTTATTCGTTGGAAAAGAAATTAAATCATTCTCACAACTCCAAGGACAATTTAATATTTCACCGAAAGATATAGATTCTTCCAAATAAGACATTATATTACAAACCATAAAGAAAAAGCTCTAGTCATGCAACAACCAAATAAAATAGAGGAATACTTCATAAATATTGCAGAAAAAAACATTCCAGCTAAAAAAACACGTCTCTCACTTATACAAAAGATTAGTAAATAATACTGTACAAAATACAGATCACGCTAAAGGAAAATGGGAACTAGAACTAACTACCGTAATTGAGGATGAGGTCTGGACTGAGTTATGTAAAGGATGTCATAAAGGAATTAATAGTCAATTGTAAAAAGAATTTGATTGGAAAGTAAAAATGAGGTACTTTAATACTCCTTTTGTAATATCTACATATGTAAAAGGACCATCTGTAGCTTTGTGTTGGAGAAAATGTGGTAAAATTGGAGATCATACCCACATTTTTTGGGACTGTCCTAAGATTCAAGAATTTTGGAAAAATGTTAAAAAAGAAATAGATAAGATATTAGATATAGAAATACCCCTTGATCCAGTTATGAGCTTACTGGGAGCACTGTCCAAAGAAATGTTTAATTAAGACACAAGATTTATCCTAAGGATATTATTTCTGGTTGCAAAAAAAAAAAAAAATGATAACAGTACACTGGATGGAAGAAAGTTCTCCAAAGGTGGCTCAGTGGATTCAGAGACTTAAACAGGTCTACACAAATTAATTAAATTACTTCCCTATAGAATTGTTCAAATTTCTTTTGTGGTCCAGGCCCACATATTTCAAGTTTACTGTGAAACATTCATATAAGGGAGAGCTATGACGAAAATAACATAGGATGAAAGTAACAAAGCGATTTTCTCGAAGCCCTTACATTTGCTTTCCAGGCTCTTCAAGCACATTCAGAACAGAATTACCTGTTTGTAGACATTCAGGATGCGCACGCAGCGAAAAAAAACGGCTAACATGCTAACATTTACAGCGAGGAAATGACATCCAATGCGGTACAGAGTTTGTTGTTGTCTTAGAAAAAAGTTTGATTACATATTATTTACATAATGCATTCAGCATATTATAACAGCTTGTCACCCAGTGATAAGCACAGTTATTCAGCAAAACTAACGTTAAAGTGAGCGGCGTTCGTCTGACAGGTTCATTTGCGATAGCACCCTACCAATAGATATTGGATAAGACGAAATGGCCAAAAATCCAGCCCGAAATATACAATTATCTCATTGAAACTCCAAGTGATTTTACAAGAGAGAAGTTAAAGGCCTACAAGTCTTTGGATGCCTACAATTTTGTTTTGTGTAGTCATGTGCAAGAAATAATGTTCCATAATTACCAGATTCAAAACTATGTAGTGCTAAGACACACAGGTTCTGCCTAGCCTAGGAAAGAAGCAGAACTGTGCAAGGCCTGGGTAACCATCAACAAGCAGGGTATGTGAACTTACATTTTTACATTTCATTCTGAGCATTCAGTGTCCGAGATTTATTAATCAAATGTAACTGTTTTTCCTGAAATCGTTGCTGCAATCAAAAATGTGTAACGTGTATGATTCAGCAAAACAGGAACTTACCTGATATGAAATGAAAACTACAGAGTCGAGCATTTTTAATTAGGTCCTCACACCATTCAGCTCCCTTTTAGCCAAAGACGTCTGCGATTGGCATTAAAAGCAGTGTAATGTATGGTAAAGATTTGTTTCGAATTTAGCATCCTACTGTACAACACGACAAGTTTGCTATTACAACCGTTTTTTGTTGCAACCTGGGACCCGTGTGACGTACTGTATAGTGCACTTCCTCTATAGTGCATGTTTTTGGACTTGTGGGGAAAACCGGAGCACCCGGAGGAAAACCACGCCAAAATGGGAGAACATTATTACTTAATCAATATGATAAAATTTTAAATGATTAAATTGATTACATAATTAAATCCACTGACTGTCCTAGTTCATAATAAATCAAGGGCATCGGTAGAGACGGTTTATAATATATTCAAAAATGCCCTCTCGATTTCTCATGCAAATAGAGCATGAACATTTCTTGGCAAGTCACTGGCGCTAATTTATATGATGTCTTCCAGGGTGTGAACTTTTGGCTTATACAAAAGATTAGTAAATAATACTGTACAAAATACAGATCACGCTAAAGGAAAATGGGAACTAGAACTAACTACCGTAATTGAGGATGAGGTCTGGACTGAGTTATGTAAAGGATGTCATAAAGGAATTAATAGTCAATTGTAAAAAGAATTTGATTGGAAAGTAAAAATGAGGTACTTTAATACTCCTTTTGTAATATCTACATATGTAAAAGGACCATCTGTAGCTTTGTGTTGGAGAAAATGTGGTAAAATTGGAGATCATACCCACATTTTTTGGGACTGTCCTAAGATTCAAGAATTTTGGAAAAATGTTAAAAAAGAAATAGATAAGATATTAGATATAGAAATACCCCTTGATCCAGTTATGAGCTTACTGGGAGCACTGTCCAAAGAAATGTTTAATTAAGACACAAGATTTATCCTAAGGATATTATTTCTGGTTGCAAAAAAAAAAAAAATGATAACAGTACACTGGATGGAAGAAAGTTCTCCAAAGGTGGCTCAGTGGATTCAGAGACTTAAACAGGTCTACACAAATTAATTAAATTACTTCCCTATAGAATTGTTCAAATTTCTTTTGTGGTCCAGGCCCACATATTTCAAGTTTACTGTGAAACATTCATATAAGGGAGAGCTATGACGAAAATAACATAGGATGAAAGTAACAAAGCGATTTTCTCGAAGCCCTTACATTTGCTTTCCAGGCTCTTCAAGCACATTCAGAACAGAATTACCTGTTTGTAGACATTCTGTGCAACTGTGCAAGGCCTGGGTAACCATCAACAAGCAGGGTATGTGAACTTACATTTTTACATTTCATTCTGAGCATTCAGTGTCCGAGATTTATTAATCAAATGTAACTGTTTTTCCTGAAATCGTTGCTGCAATCAAAAATGTGTAACGTGTATGATTCAGCAAAACAGGAACTTACCTGATATGAAATGAAAACTACAGAGTCGAGCATTTTTAATTAGGTCCTCACACCATTCAGCTCCCTTTTAGCCAAAGACGTCTGCGATTGGCATTAAAAGCAGTGTAATGTATGGTAAAGATTTGTTTCGAATTTAGCATCCTACTGTACAACACGACAAGTTTGCTATTACAACCGTTTTTTGTTGCAACCTGGGACCCGTGTGACGTACTGTATAGTGCACTTCCTCTATAGTGCATGTTTTTGGACTTGTGGGGAAAACCGGAGCACCCGGAGGAAAACCACGCCAAAATGGGAGAACATTATTACTTAATCAATATGATAAAATTTTAAATGATTAAATTGATTACATAATTAAATCCACTGACTGTCCTAGTTCATAATAAATCAAGGGCATCGGTAGAGACGGTTTATAATATATTCAAAAATGCCCTCTCGATTTCTCATGCAAATAGAGCATGAACATTTCTTGGCAAGTCACTGGCGCTAATTTATATGATGTCTTCCAGGGTGTGAACTTTTGGCTTATAAACCTAGAACTTAAGCCAGTGCAAAGCTCAGTGGAAGTATCGCTACAAGACAAATGGACTATAGAGAGAGAATTTTATAGGCCATCATTAATGATGGTTTGTTTTGTAGACAACCAAAAGAAATATAGCTTAAGGGGGCTAATAATATTGATATTATATATATATATATATATATATACATACATATACACACATATATATACACACATACATACATACATACATGTATGTATATATATATATTTACTTTTACGCAAGTAACTTTTAAGATTGTTACTTTTACTTGAGTAAAAATTTCCGCAAATACTGGGATACTCTACACACCTTTTGGATGCAGCTCCACAGACCGTACAGGACTTTATATTCCTTGGTTCCAAGATTGACTGAAATGGAGACTTGACACCTGAAATCAAGAGACGGTTAAGCCTTCGACGGAATGCAATGGTGAGCATATATCCCATCTGGAAAAGCAAGGATATTAGCACTGCAACTAAAGCAAGGCTAGTCAACCCGACCATCTCCCCCATAGCAACCTATGGCTGCGAGACATGGAAGATTAAGAAGACAGACTTTGAGTTGTGGTGCTGGAGGTGACTGTTTTGCATCCCATGGACAGCGAGAATCCCAACAAAGAAGTCCTAGGGTGCATCAAGCCAAAGACTTTACTTGAAGCCAAGATTACCAAACAGAAATTATCCTTTTTTGGCCATGCGTAGCAATTCACTAGAGAAGGCAATCATACTGGGAATGGTCAGTGGAGGTAGAAGGAAAGGCCGCTCAAGAACTTATTGTCTTGATACTGTCAACTTTGATACCAACATGAGCATGTGCGAACTCAAAGAAGTGGTGATTAATAGAACCGTGTGGAGGGGAATGATGCATAGAATGACCGAAAATTCACCTCGAATGAACGAATAATTGATTGATTGATTATTTTATTGTATGACATAAGGACTTTGTTTATTTTTTTGTTTTTGACTATTAAAATTCTTTGCAGAACAAACCACTGTTATACAATGACTTGCCTAATTACCCAAAACTGCCTAATTAACATAGTATTATACATAGTAAAATATTGTGTACTCATCATGGCAAAGACACTAAAACTATTATTTTTAGAATTATGTTGAAAAAAATCTTTCCGTTAAACAGAAATAGTATAAAATTCTGCCTTAATTGTTGCACATTTCTAGATATTTCTGTGATGTCCTAGATCTCGAAATGGCTGATAATGAGACGCAACAGTATGGCATTTTGGTTTTATCCCTCTCAGCCTCGTTTTTATCCGTGACAAATGAAGCACGGCATCTACTGACTAAACGCTATATGGAGCTACTTCTGCCAATTCCAGCTGATGTCAGCACTGATTGATTCCATTTGCATAGCATAAGCATGAAATCTAATTATTGCCCACTGTTATCATCTCTGAAGTCCACACGTCGTCTTAGCTGAAAGCCTCGCAGGGTGGCTTCTTGGAAACCATTAGCTGAGTGTTACAGGAAACCCTAATGTCCTTATGTGGCACTGATGCCTAACGCCGAGGCCACCAACTGTTTCAGGTCATGTGATGAAGCCTAACGCCAGGCGGACGTCCAGCTGCTTCGGGCCATTGGGTTTAATCCCCTGATGTGGCAGACTGTGGATACATACATACATGCATGTGGGAGGACATGTGTATCTACTGATGGACTGAGGCGGGCTGAGGAGGACCAGTGGCAGAAATCCTCCGCCCTTCAGCTTTGCAACAGTTTTTCTCCAACTGACACATATACACACACACACACACAAAAACACTGACACCCCTCCTGTGATCTTATTAACTGTTTTCACTTCTTGGTTCAGTTTTTCTGGACTTAAAAAAAAGAGCTTAATATTTACTCTGTCATTTTTAAGACCAGACCTACATATTGTACATTTATTCATTCATTTATTTTATTTTCGGCTAAGTCCCTTTATTAATCTGGGGTCGCCACAGCAGAATGAACCGGCAACTTATCCAGCATCTGTTTCACACAGCAGATTCCCTTCCCGCAACCAATCACAGGGAAACACCCATACATTCTCATTCACATACATACACTATGGACAATTTGGCTTACCCAATTCACCTATAATCATGTTTTTGGACTTGTGGGGGAAACCGGAGCACCCGGAGGAAACCCACGCGAACACAGGGAGAACATGCAAACTCCACATAGAAATGCCAACTGACCCAGCCGATGCTCGAACCAGTGACCTTTTTGCTGTGAAGCGAGAGCACAACCCACTCCTCCACAGCGTCGTCCCATATTGTATATTATATTATATTATATTATATTATATTATATTATATTATATTATATTATATTATATTATATTATATTATATTATATTATATTATGTTATAGCAAGAGAATCTGTTGTGTAAAAAATATGCCAGAGTTATTGAGAGTTCATTCCGCTGTGGTCAGCCCTAATAAACCAGGAACTAAGCCAAAGGAAAATTTAAGAGTTCATACTTAGCTATTGCTTGATACTGATTGCAATCAAAAATCTGCAGCTAGGTGTAACTGTTGGAAAAGCAAAGGTGGAGGCAAATCCAAATGCAATATTAGCAAAAGTATTTTATCAAACAAAAATAAACAAACAGAGCTCTAGCTCCCTTAACATAACCAATGAACGACAAAACAAAACTAAAACAAAAAAGCTTAAATACACAAAGACAAATGGGGAAAAGGAGGAGACAATCATCGAAACTAAGGGGGTTTGACACTAAAAAACTAATCTGAAATTAAATAAAATGCACCCGGGGTGCAGATTTGACACAAGGGGATTTGGGTTACATATTGTGACACAATGTCAAGTTTAGGTTTGTTTAGATGTCTGTGGTTCATGTTCTATTCATTTTGCAGTCAAAGTCTTTTTCTTCAAGACCCATCTTTTCAGGGGTCTTGATCTGCTTGATTTACGTGCACCAGCATTTGCATGGCAGAATTCAGTATTATTCAAGTGAATCCAATCATGCAGAGTCCATTTGAACCCTACCAAACCCTGTGAAAACAGCTTAAGTGTTTCAAGGTCTTCGTTTTTTCCATTTCACACTCAACAAATGATTTTTGCTGCTTGTTCAAACTACTTCTTTAATGAGCTAAAAACCACACAAATTTTAAAAATAATTTGTTTTGTTTAAAACACTTAAATTTACATTAAAAAGAATATCTTGTGTTGGAACAAAATGAAGGAATTTTGTTAGTGCAGCTACCTGGGTGGTGAATTTATAGCTCAAAGCAGTTTGATGATTTAGAAGAGTTTCAATTGAGGTGTTAAGGTTTTTAAGTGTATACCTTATAAAAGAGTAGCTTAAAAACAACAACACTGTTTGTTATTTCAGTCAGTGAGCATGTGCTAAAGCTAGTTTTGAGATCATTTACCAATAAGTATTATTAAAACATAGTTGTTACATTTTGAACTGCAAATCTCTGGCTTTGCAAATTAAGTAATTGAGATCATTTGATAATTTTCATACATGCTTAAGTGATTCATTAAACAGATATCATTGGTTCATAATGAAATTTGCTCTTGGATTCTATTTGCCTAAAATAAAGCAATTCAAATTAGTGGAAATGTGTGTCAAAAATCAATTAATTAATTAATTTTTTACTTTTGTGTGCACATCAAGACATTTTCAAACACATTTCTTCTCCTATGTTAATTTTTCCTTGGGGTTTTCCATGTAGTGCAGTACTTTTTTGACATTTTTTCAGTATGATTACACCCCCTCTTGGTAGACCTTAAAAACTTTGAACACCTGTCACCAAAAAGCATAAAAATGGCACTTGAGGTAAAATGCAATTAATGTTCATATGAAGTTTTATAGTAAATGACGAGTTGAAAATATGGACCAAAAAGAGCTATAAGTGAGCTTTGGACATAATGACATATAAATATGAGTAAGATATGTATTCATTCAGACATCCAGGAAGATGAACACACACTGCGCAGAACACAGTGCTATTACCTGCTCAAATTATACTTATGATTTTCAGTGCAATTCTAGGTGCCCCCAATAATTATTTAAGGATTCACCTCATTCCTAACAAACGCGTTGGGACCACCGACCGTGTACGAAAGCATTTAAGCAGTCAGTGATAAAGTGAGAAACACCTCGCCATTCATACACGTTTCATGCATTGCGGATTGCACTAATTATTACAGCAGAGAGAAAATGAGGGCAGATTGTTTCAAATCCTCATTAATTACCCATAGCTATTAGTTCAGTTTTGCTTCATTTGCGACCTTTAAATTGTTCAAGCATCCCAAATTTAATAAACGGCACTTGAAAGACAAATGCTTGCAGTGGTGCCAACCGTACACATTATATGCACTCCATTTAGCCAGGAGAGAATATTTACAAAGCAGATGAAATCAATTCGTTGTCTGAATCATTCTGATGACTTTCAGTGAATCATTTGGAGCAGTTTCTTAAGTCTTGCTCATGCTGTGTGATTTTAGCCATGATTTTGTTGTCTGACACCAATTTCCTAAATATTCCTATAATCTTGGGCTAAAATCTGTGGTCTCTGATTATTGGTTTGATATGTTCATCGACAGCCAACTAATGGCCATTGGGATCAAACTTTCCTTAGATTAATTTCTGGCAGTGTCAGAAGATTGCACCTGCAGTAAAAGATTCAAACTCACAGCAGTTTATCATAAACCTTTTATCAATAATTTTCTCGAAATTGACAGCAAGAAAGAACATAGAAGTGTTGTCTGATTGACAAGCAGCAGCTACATGTGTTCAAAAAAAATCTAAAACACCAAATGGGACGAATGTATGCTGCATTTTCTAAAGTAAATCGTACAATCTGTATTTAGCTTTTTGCTTGTACGGTGGCTCTAAACGGTCAAATCACCTTTCAAAACGCCTTTTCGAACATTTGTACATATGTACATTACTGTAACACGTTTCATTCAACATTTGAGCTGGTTTCAGTTCTTAGTTCTTTCAGTTTCATTTTACTTAAAATATATTTATTTTAAATAAAATATATTTATATATTTACATTTGTATATTTATATACTTACTATATGTTTACCATTTTGTTGTTTAACCTATTATTTTTAATGCAACGGTCAAGTTGCATGTTAGTTAGCTATGCGAAGAAAAGGAAATAATTTATTATTAGCATGCTAATTTATGTAAAATCATGAATATAGGTCTTCATATAATCACCTTGCAATTGTGAAATTATAGCTTTTTTTGCTTTGAGTATGCTGTTCAGTTTTTCAGTTTCAACTTTTATGAAGTTTTTTAAATAAAATCAGTTGTTCACTGTATAAAATTTTAACATTTTGAAATATTTATATTTATTGGCTATAGTATATTGGCTATCCGCTTCCAAATCGTAAGAGTTATCGGTTATCAATATCAGCCAAAAAAAATCCATATCGGTGCGTTCCTTGTTTTATGTTTAATACACTTAATCGTTAATAGTTAACTTAATATATTTGTGTTGGGACAACATTAATTAATTGTATGGAACCCTCCCTTTTTTTTACAGTGTACAAACTTTAAGAATTATTACAAAAAAAAAAAAATACCATGTGACTTGGTCTTACTGAAGTGTCCCTGTAAAACATTGCAGGGATACTTCAGAATACAGAGACCTAACAAAATGCAAGCAGTTGAAATTCTGTTCACACAATACTGTATGTGTCACTTAAAAGGTTAAAATACTTCTTAAGATGTCTTCATTCAGCTGCACATAACCCGTGTACAAATGTAAAAATTATTCTCTGAAAGTAGAATTGAATGTTTTTGCGTTGAATTTGAAAACATTTCTTCCTGAGAAAGAATATGTGAATACCTAGAATATAAAATGTACTCCTTAATTGCTGAGAATTATAGCAAATCCGACTGAATTTATACAGGCCCAGATGCTCTTACATTTCTCTTCATTTTGTCTATGTTGTGAGAAGAAATATGTTTTGTAAGAGAAATAAACAACCTAGCCTGAAAAGAGCAAGCACATAATGTACAGTATAGGTCAGCGTTTCTCAACCATGTTCATGGAGGACCGCCAGCTCTGCACATTGTCCATGTCTCCTTAACCAAACACACTTGATTCAGATCATCAGCTTATTAGCAGAAACTGAAAGACCTGTAATGGGTGTGACAGACAAAGGAGACTTTCTCAGTAATATTAGTTTGTGTAGCATGCTTTAATTAATAAAATATATGTATTTATGCAAATTACAGCTATTTTAATAATAAACCATATTTAGTTTTTATTGTTTTGAGGCATATTTAGTGCATTGTGGCCTACAGTAACCTCTGATCAAATATTTCTGAGGTTACTGGTCAAACTACAGTAGTCAACATTTGAAGTGGATCAAAAATCGCTTTTCAAAATTGTCCTAGAAATGGCTGTTGTTTAATTGTTTTCGGAAAATTTTGATAAATGGCGATGATCCACTTCAAATGTTGACTACTGTATATCTTCAATCTCTTTCACAGATCACTTTCATAACACTGTAGTGTTTCTTAGCCATAACTTGTAACCAAGGTTTTTCCAGAGATTTTTAATCAGGTTTACCTCGGGACTTTGGTCTGGCCATTTCATTGTTTTAATGTTTTCAGTTTTAAAGAACTAGTTTATGTCCGATTGGTGAAAAAAAGTCAATTTAAAGGGTTAGTTCATCCAAAAATGAAAAAATTTGTTATTTCTAAATAATTACAAATGATTTTGACTGGATGAACGCAGCAAGTGAACTGTTTACATAATGGTATATACAGTAGTCAACATTTAAAGTGGATCAAAATCGTTTTTCAAAATTGTCCTAAGACAAGAATGGCTGTTGTTCAATTGTTTTAGGAAAACTTTGATAATTAGCGATGATCCATTTGGAATGTTGACTACTGCATATCTTCAATCTCTTTCACAGATCACAGACTGTAGTGTTTTTTAGCCATAACTTTGTCCCCAAGGATTTTCCAGAGATTTTTAATCAGGTTTACATCGTGACTCTGGTCTGTTGTTCAATTGTTTTAGGAAAACTTGGCAATGATCCACTTCAAATATTGACTACTGAATACGAACTTTGTGTGTAATTTTACCTTATTTTTAGGCTACATGTTGATACAACCACCTATTTTTGTCTCACATAGACTTATTGGCATGTTTATGCCTTTACTATGGTATGAACCGTTATAGAGGTGGTCAAATGCATAATTATATTATCTATTATTAAATTTTTTTTATTATTATTTAAGATACAGATCAGAGAAAACTTTCTTTTAAAAGGCTGACCCCTTTTGACGTCCTTCAGGGTGGATCAAGTGTTAATTAGAGTAGTGAATCCCTACCCCAAACCGCCCTGTAATTTGCACCCTGGTTATATTTCTGTTTGAAAAAGATTTAGTTTGATAATTAATCAACCACTAAAAATTAACAAAATGTAACAGCTGCCAAGTCACTTGTTAATTCGTAAAAACTATTTCAAAGTTGCTTATAATAAGCAGACTTGGCAACCTTCCCACATCACTAACTAAATCCACTCCATATCTTTTAATTTTACTTGCGTGCATCAAAATTGAACACACGCTCTGATATCTGATCCTTTTAGTCATTGATTTTTCTCAGAAGGCCAAACGCAGCTGATGATACACGCAGGAGAAACGGCAACATTAATCTACTGTAATACACAGGCTCGTTGTTCCACTTCACAAAGTTTACAAGCAGCCGCGGTTGGCCTGCCGAGGTCGTAAAAGTGTTTTTGTAATTGAGGGGGATGAAATGAAATGAAACTGAACTGAGACACGAATGGGTTGAGCAAATCCCTGCTTAAACTTACACCATCAATACTTTTCAGTAATGCTTTTGAATGCGTTCACTATTACAGTTAGGGATTTGAACAAAGCACCAAGTATTAAACTTTGATGAGTAAGACTTTAAGGAACAATGATTCTGTGTCTTACAGTAGATTGATTTTGTTGCTACTGTGCATCAACGCTTGACTTCTTGCATGTACAATCGAGCCTCTGCGAATGACTGGAAACACTGCAAAATGTTCAATGAACCTCAGAGAGCCCAGGTCGAGGGTTGGGTATCGTTTTGGATTATTTCGATACCGGTGCAAGATCGATACTTTTAAAACAGTACCGGTGTCAAAACGGTGCCTGAACCAATACTTTTGAGCCACAAAATTATGGTGGATGACTCTAGAAAAATCTTTTATTTGACAAAATCTTTAAAAAAATTATTTTAATAGAACAATATAATTAAGGTTTAAAGTAAACATCAGTCCATATTTTATATATTTGAATCACATTAATATATTTTGATCATTTGTTGGTTAGCATGAATTTAAGATTTGCATTATGAAGTTATAGGGGGGTAAAATGTTATATATAACTTGTAAAATGGTATGCACTGACTGTCACCATGGGGAAGATAAAAAAGTAGATATTAGAAATTAGTTAGTTAAACTATTGTTTAAAAATGTGTTGTAAATAAATCATGTGTTGAAGACAAAAAATTAAAAATGAATGAAAGCAAAACTGAACGAGTTGAATATGACTTTTACATGAGCGTGACTGAAAACTACATTTGATCAATGTGTTACATCTGTTCTTTGGTACTTGCCGACTGTTTGTAAATTCAATACTGCATTTCCTAACGTAAAACTATGTACACTAGATTTCTGATTAATAATGGTCTCTGCATAGCCGAGCACTTCCTATATTAAAAGTGTTAAAATCCCTTTTACCTGTGTCAATTTGGACATCAAACTCTGATGAATGCAGGGAGCTAGGCTAATGCGCGCAGCACCGTCACTGACAGAGAGAGCAAGTGTGCATGTTGCGGTGTCAGAATCTCCAGCCTCCGGCACCTAGACTGCAGCTCTGCACAAGAAGTTTGGCCATAGGAGAAATGGTCATGCCCAACTGAGCCTGGTATCTCTCAAGGTTTTTTTTCCCTTTACTTTCATCAATTGGTGAAGTTTGTTCCTCACCGCTGCCGCCACTGGCTGGCTTGGTTTGGGACTTGTGGAGCTGCACATTGATAAATTTGCTCTTTAGTGTTTGGACTTTCAGCAGTGAAATTAAATCACACAAAACTGAACTTAAACTCTGAAAACTGGACTGACACAGTTTCAATTCACTATAATCTTCTGTGCTAACCTGCTTTGACACAATCTACATTGTAAAGGCGCTATAGAAATAAAGATACATTTATTTAAATTCAATTGAATTAGGTGCCATGGCTCCTTTTTAAAATTGTACATTTTCGTATGACTGAACTCCTTTGAAATCGTACAAATTAGCCACTAAACTGACAAACATAAAATAATTGTTTCCTTGTGAGATCAGGCTGCATAGACAGCATAGCACTGAGCTTCCCCTATGTGACCTCCTTACGATGCATCATGTGACATTAATCGTAACATGCATTCAGACAAAGCCTGTTTGAGCATGGCTATGTTCCTTGTGTTGAGCATATATAGCTAAACTTTGACATTTTAACATGAGTTTTCTAATGCTATGGTTCAAGAAATTAAAAGTTTTGTTTATTTTGATCATTTAGTCTTTCATCAAATATGTTCTTGAGGTTAAAAGTAATGATGAAAAGTAATAACTAAGATTTGTGTATTTTTTTCACAGCAAAATAAAACAGCAAATGCCACTAATATTGTCACAAATTTTGAGATTTTAGGTCGAAATAATCTAATGTTTCCAGCAAAATACAGGCGGGACTTACTGAGCATGGTGCAGATAAAAAAATAAATAAATTAAAAAAAAAACATACTGTTTACTGTTTAGCCAAACCATAAAAATAGGCAAAACACTTGAAACAATGTGAAAAGAATACCAAACACTGTAAAAAAATATCTGTTAATTAACAGTTTCCATATTTTGTGTTTTCTGTTTATTTGCGGTTGTGAATTGTATTATGGGACCTTGATCTCTGCTCTTTCAACTTTGATGCTGAAAATTCAACTCTACAGTTTAACAGT
Source organism: Danio aesculapii (assembly GCF_903798145.1). Classification (NCBI taxonomy): domain Eukaryota; kingdom Metazoa; phylum Chordata; class Actinopteri; order Cypriniformes; family Danionidae; genus Danio; species Danio aesculapii. The sequence goes on along the minus strand of NC_079437.1, from coordinate 17,657,883 downwards.
GACTTTCAATGACATTTTAGTAGTTTGAAGAAATATAATGTATAAGAAATAAAATAGAAAGAAATCAGTCAGTAAAACAACAGAAAAAGTAGACAGTTTATTACAAAAGTTTTGTAGCGTAATATACGACACCAACCCAGAAAATATATCACTTTAAGTGATTAAAAATGTTAATAAAAGTCACTTTTTCAAACTTTTCTAGTTCAGATCAAGAAAAATCAAGGTCCCATAATGCAATTCAAAAGCATAAATAAATGGGGGACAATAAAAAAAAAATTTACAGTGTAGAAATAAATCAATTTTTTTCATTAATGGAAAGTCAAATTAAATAAAGTCCCAGATATTACATTACTTGGACAGAAAAACTACTAAATTCCCTTCAATGTATAGAAAGGATCTTTTAAAATTCCATAATTTTTCCCTAATGCACAAATCCTTTGAAAAACCTTGATTGATAATCTGTAATGTGACATTTTCATTACACCCCCCCAAAAAAAAAATATATATATATATATATATGTATAGACAGGCAAATGATCAAATAAACCAGATTTGTCAGATTAATGCTGAAAGAGCTAGGCCCAAACAAATACAGTATAGCAATTTCCTCAATTCAGGATTCAGTTTGGTCCTGTGGACACGATGGCATCATAATAAAGAGGCACTCAAGGAAGTGACCTGCTCTACGAAGGACAAACATTCATTTTCTTCCCCCCTGGCATGATGTGAGATGAGAGGAGCAAAATCCCATTGTTTGTTCATTGGGTTCAACGTGACTCCCCCCTTATCGGTGCTTCACCTTTCTGCCAGGATCTGAAATGGACTAATAAAAGGCCTCAACGCATAGATAGAGAGAGGGAGGGGGAGGGGGGGGGGGGGGGGGGCTGAAGAAATGTGAGATAAATGGAAGCTGGAGAAAGAAGCAAGAGCTCAAACATGGCAAAAAAGTGATTACTGAACATTTAGCAGGTCTGAGACTTTATGCGAAGGAAACCTGCTGTTCTCCCTGCAGAGAATTCATTTTGAGGGGAAAGCTCTATTACTGCGTTCATCCCTCCCTATCGCTGCTAAATGATCACACACAAATCTCCCATCATTCCCTCATATTAGGAATTGCCACGTTTGACCTTCATCATTGAAGCACAATTTGTCAGAGGCATTTTACATGTATACAATGCATTAAATGTCCCACTATTTGAAACATTAGAGACATGAATGCTTATTTGTGAGATCTATCAGATGATAAATTGTGTCCAATGTTGAATTATAGCTGTGCATAACAAAGTAGCTAATGCTAAACACATAACGACTATGTTCAATCTTAACCCTTTATCAGGGGAAGAACCATATACAGTAACTTCATTGACATTGATTATGTTTTTTAAGTTCAAAAGTCTTGTGATTTTCTAATAAGCATTTCAATGATGGGTTAAAATTAGTGCTGGACAAAGATTAATCGCAATCAAAATAAAAGTTTGTTTAATCTCCTTGTTATGTGTGTGTGTGCTGTGTATATTTATTTTGTATATTATGATTGGCCGTGAAGGTCAATCAGCGGTGAGTTCTGTGAACTGATGACCTCACGGCCAATCACAGTCATTTCTGTCGTGCTCAACAGCGCTCAAATGTTAGCGGGAAATGAACGTTTTTTTAGATTTCAGTAGCTATTGGTAAAAAATTCCAGTATGGTGACAACACTAAAATATAGAAATGTACTTATTGATATGTGATCATATTTTTTGCTTTAGAACTTTAGGCCAAATGTTTGATAAATAAAATTATGAAATATAAAAAAATAAAGAAATATAATATCTGCTTCCACATAATGGTGTTTAATATTGCACTCATTTGCATTTTGAAAATGTAGTAAAACAATGAATAGCCACTGAGTATCTTTTGTATGAGTATATTTTGACATCATGAAATAAACAATAGAGTATTATAGGACAAAATTAAAAGCCCTGTCATTTTATCTATTATATATATATATATATATATATATATATATATATATATATATATATATATATATATATATATATATATATATATATATAGTTTTCTGCTTTTACTATTGATTGATGTTTCATGAGCTGTTTTGTACTTTGTGAACAGTAGACTGATTAACTTCAGAACTGACAGTGTTTTTGACTGACAGCATGTAAACGTATGTGCCTAATAATATAAGACATCACATACTCACTCATTGTTTGATATAAACAACATATTTGGTTAAAAATGGATTGCGCGTCTGTCCTCTAGGCATGTCATTTCCAATCCATTGTCAGATTTAATGACAGATTTGTCATGATGATTTTATTTCCCAGAAAGCGCCTGCTTCTATTATTACATCCTCTGTGAACTCTGTGACTGTGGACATAAAACAGCAGAGAAACGTTCATGCTCTATTATTTATTTGTTATCTTTTATGGGGTTTCAGGTCATGTCCACACAGATACGTTTTAGTTTAAAAACGCTTTTTTTTTCTCCGTTTTGGCCTTCCGGTCACTCTGAGGTGGCATTCTTAGGAAACAAAAACTTTTCTTATTGAAAACGCAGTCCAAAGTGGATAAATTTGAAAACGCCAGTTTCATAGTGTAGACCAGGGATTCTCAATGTCTACATTAAAAGGTCCAAATCTAAATTTTTATTATTAATTGATATTACATAACTCGCTTTTACATGCATCACAAGTCAACACTATTTATTTTCTTTAAATAAAATGGAATTTGCATTCAAAACAAAATAAATACAATGTAAATGAGGCAAAACCACTGATATAAGGGCATTTTTGTACAAAACACAACAAAAGGTGGGCCTAATTGTATCTGGGAGCATAGTATATCTCAGAGATGCGATGTCAGACACAATGCACTCTAGTGACATCACTGTGAGAGGTAGGGTTAGGTGTGGGCAATAAAAAGCATTGCATGCAGGCCAATTGCACCAGGTCCGCATCTAGACCTCGCTCCAAGAAAAGTGAAAAATACAAAAGGTGTGTAATGAAAACTTTGGGTGTTGTACTTTTGTGCTCCGTATATCTGTATTTTGTGGATACTGACATTCAAAATATCTGCGTTTCATTTCATAATGACGTTTCACATTTCCACTCTTTACAACTTCAATTGTCTCATTTCAAATCAAGCAGAATGGCTTTGTGCTGGCTTGTGGCAAAAAAAATACATACTTACCTGCCAATTCAACTTTGAACTGTCTATTCCCTTCATCAAGTTTTCCTTTCTGTGATACTGACATCTTCACTGGATGTCATGGCAAAAGAGTCACGCAGGAAAACTTTGAATATTTTGCCTTCGATTTTATTTTGGCTGTATTTTTTAAACAAAAATACTAAATACTATTTCTAAACTAAACGATTGATTTACAAGGTTTATGCATTAATCAATGAAGGAAATCCACAATTTGAATCCTTTAAGCATAGTCTTGCAACACGAAATGGAGTCAGGACCGCATTGAATACCCTCGCCGAACCTGAGTCCGGACTTTGAGAAGCCTTGGTGTAGACTGTGAAAACAGTCTTTTGAGGCTTTCAAAAACGATGAAGCATTTTAATCATGTGATGCAGTAATGTGACCAATTCAGCTAACATGATGGCTGATATCATAAAGCTGTTTTGACAGCTTTAATAAAATTTTAATGCGAGTTTGTTGCCATATTGCCTCTCTTTAAAGAACACAAAATGCTTACTGGGAGCTGTTGTTCAGTGGCAGTAATTTTTTACTGCAATGTTTCAAAGAGATGGAAAGTAAATAAACCCCAGGCAGATATGAAGCAAGCATCTTACGACTAAGTACATGAACTAAAGCATTTTCTGTCATTTTAACATGGATGACAGAAAGAACTGAATATAAGTTTAAAACAAAAACACCATTTTCAAATTTATCTGAATTAGCGTATACATAGCCTCAGGTGATGTTTGGTTGCATTATTTAAATTAAGTTAATAAAACCGGTATCAAAGTTTGCACAACAATCTCTAGCAGCACAATCCTTTTCAGTGCTGATATTAATAAGTACTTCTGAGCAGCAAACCAGAATATTAGACTATTTCTAAAACAAAAAATTAAAATGTGCAAAACTGAAAATATGCAGCTTTGCATCTAGCCATGGGCTAGTATAATATTCTGACAGTGTGATAACCTTAGATAAAAATATTACGGTTTGTGAATACTGCTCTAAAATACGTTCTTTTTAAATATCTGGGTAAAAAAACAACACAATTTTCCCCATTTTCCCAACACAGCCTATTTTAAGAAACATTTAAAATATTTTGGGAATGAAAGCTTTAACAAAGATTCTACCAGAAAGACTTGAATTCTGTGTCATTCTTTATAATTATCAATTCAGCCAATAATAATAAAGCGTGCTATATAAATAAGTCATCTAAATAATTCCTTTCGCTGTTCATAGGTGACGTAGCCGAAGTTCCCTCCATCCTCCCCACCACCACCAGGTTGGGCCCCAATCTTGCTGGGGGTTGGCTCCGCCTTCATCTTCAGGCTGTTTTCATCTGTTTTATGCTTTTACACTAAATGTTAAAATGTTTATCCACCTCCTGAGTCTTTCTGGTAGAACAGTAAACATGTCCGTCTAAATAATTAACCTAAATAATTGACTTCTGCTGTCTTCATTAGTTAAAAAAAAACACAGATTTCTTTGGATAACTTTCTGTTCTTTGGATATAAAGTAAGCCACTGCACTGTTCAGGTCTGTAGCATGCTTGGATGTTGGTTTATATTTGTTTTTCAGATATTGCTGAATAGTGGGCTGACCAGTAGCTTTTAATGTGGAAAGTCCTTTTCTGCTGGAGATGCTGTTGCCTTGACTGGTTTGAAGGTTTACCACAGCTTGGAAAAGTCATCATCCCATGCCTATTTGCGTCACAGGAATGAATGACATTTTAAAATATATGCTAATAGAAAACAGTTTTGAACTATTTTGAACTGTAATATTATTTTGCGATATAATTATTAGTACTGTACTTTTTCCAGCCTCTGCGATCATATACTAACTGATTGTAATACGCAAAGCTAGGCGTCTCCAGTTGTTTCTGGCCAGGGGTTTTCTGCCACTCTGCTTTCAGTGTCCAAACCAAAGAGGCTCCTCACAAGCCCAATGCCCTAATTAAAATGGATGAACATTGCTGCTATCGGCCTACTATCATTTGTCAAACCCGTGCCGTGCTTTGACAAGCAAAGTAGAAATAATTGCCTTTTAGTGTAATGCTACAAATTCCAGTTAGCCAAGGTGAGGCGCGCTGGCGCTCTGAGTTGCCAGATTGTGTGGAACTAAACGTTGGCTGACGCTTCCTTTCCGATCAGCAGCTGCTCAGAAGGCAAAGCCGTGCCCGTTCCTCCTTTCCGTCCATCACAATCACGTTTAACTATTCGAACGCTGATATGATCATCGTTTTCCCTTAATTGAACCATCAATCTGTCATCGTTTTATTGCCGCCGGTATTCGCAGTAACATTTTTGGTCCGGGAAAAAGTTTCACTGTGCAGGCGCCAAAACAGCACCATCTGTCTCCTCTCGACCACTGTTGGTGGCACAGAAAGCAATATCCATCCATGCCACGTCAGGAGTGAGTCAGGACCACAGAGAAGAGGAAAACATACGGAGGAAAATATGGGTTGGATGGTACATTTTTGTGCGTATAGCCATAGTATTCATGTTCAGCGTCATCTCTAAATTCAGGAATCAGTTAGCATGGTCAACTAGTGTTCTTAATTTCTCTAGTTGTTTTAGCTTTAATGTTTAAGCAACAATTAAATGTTACATTTAAGAAACTAATCTAATATATAACAATTTTAAATCAATAACAAACATTTTTTACTCTTCCATAATTCCTTCATGGAATCATTTGATTAAAGCCCTTAAAAAGCTCTTTGTAATGGATTTTTTTATAGGTTTACCAGCATAAAATTTAAGTTGTAACGCTTATGCTGTTTTAACATTATGTAGACTATCAATTTCTACTGCCTTTGAGCAATACTGAGTTCTAGTCAAGACTTTAAATAATTCCTGTCATTCCAATGAGGTCAGTTCTCCTATTTTATGTTCTTTTTATTAATAAACTGCATTAATAAACGAATAAAATGTTTTCAGACAGAAATCCATAGTGTAGCAGTATTGAGATGTGTGAAATTAAAATGAAACTGAAAAATAGGCTGTGCAAAATGTTCTCTTTCTCACTTTAGTGTGGATTTCAATACCTGTAGTCACTTAATACTGATTGATTACAACACAAAATTGATTTGAGTGACTCAGTGAACCTTAACAATCCCAACACAACCAATTTCATGATTGGTAAAACCAATCATGAAAAACGATATAACTGATTGATAGTTGTGCTTCTCCTCATTGTGAACCACAAAGTATCAATATGGAAACCTCAAAAGAACTTCCTAATGCCCTAAAAACTAGGATAACACATCAACATGAATTTGGAGAAGGATACAAAAAGCTATCACAAAGGTTTAAAGTCTCTATCTCCACAATCAGAAATAAAGAAAATACAAGGCCACAGGAACAATTCAGGTGAAGGAAAGAAATGGTAGGCCAAAAAATAACAAAAGGCAAAGGCGAAGAATGGTTAGAATTGCCATAAAACTGTAATTATTTTTTTGGTAATTTGCTATTTTAAAGAATATTTAATTTCTTATTTATATAAAGGGTTGAAGGCAGTAATACAACGACATAAGCATTGAGATATTTAAAACCTTTTTATATTTATTCATCGTTGCTCATTATTTATATAAGTTGCTGCTAATACAATCAATTTAGATGTAATGTTATTCTGTTATAAAGATATTTTATGTTTTTTAACGATTTTATAAAATAAATCTTCAGGTTCTGGAATATGAAAACATTATTTAGATTTTCTGTGCATTATAAGGGGTTAAAATGGCTCTTTTTGTGAAAATTTTTTAAACGCATAACGCAACACAATGACACAGAGTAGAATCGAATGTTCACCACCAGACTATATTTACACTACCTGACATAAGTCTTGTAGTTGATCCCAGTTGTAAGAGCATCAAATAATATCTTGACTTCTAGTAGATAATTTGGAAAAGTGGAAGAAGTTGTATTTTTTAAATTAATCATCTTTTGAACTGCATCCCAATCATCACAAATACTGCAGAAGACCTATTGGAACCCGCATGGACCCAAGATTCTCATAGAAATCAGTCAACTTTGGTGAAGGAAGAATCATGTTTTGGGTTTACATTCAGTATGGAAGCGTATGAGAGATCTGCAGAGTGGACGGCAACATCAAACGCCTGAGTTATCGAGACATTTGTGCCGCCCATTACATCACAAACCACATGAGAGGGTAAATTCTTCAGCAGGATAGCGCTCCTTCTCATACTTCAGCCTCCACATCAAAGTTCCTGAAAGCAAAGAAGGTCAAGGTGCTCCAGGATTGGCCAGTCCAGTTACCAGAAATGAACATTATTGAGCATGTCTTGGGTAAGATGAAGGAGGAGGATGCATTGAAGATGAATCTTAAGAGTCTTGGTGAACTCTGGGAGTCCTGCAAGAACGCTTTCTTTGCCATTCCAGATGACCATTAATAAGTTATTCGAGTCATTACAGAGATGTATGGATGCAGTCCTCCTAGCTCATGGGAGTCATACACAATATGAATTCTTTTTCCACTACACCATGACTTTATATTCTTTACGGTACATTATTTCTGTTAAGTGACAAGACTTTTGTCTAAGCAAAGTCAGACCTTACTGTCCTAATTAAATAATTAAAAATCATGGCATAATCATATTTTATTTTGGTAAAATAAGCAATCTAGAGGCTTTTGCCTTTCATAAGCCACTTCAGATAGCAAATGATCAACTAGAAGTCAAGTTATTATTTGTTCCTCCTAAAACTTGCATAGGTGACAAGATTTTTTGTCAGGTAGTGTATATAATACAAACTTTTATTTAGGTTTAACAAGATTACACTGCTCAAGCATTTATATAAAAAACAATTAGAAAAAAAAATAAACAAACCAGAGAGTTCTAGTTTAATAAAAGCAAAAACAATTCCCTTATCTTGTGCACCCTTATCAGCAACAATGTAGTTTTACTGTATTTTTTTAAATTAATTATTTAAGTGAGCTAAATTAACATAATTCTTTTTTTCTGGGAGGGGGGGGGGGCAACTTAATTGTTTTATGGTCAATCCGCTTAAAAAAGAAAATTGTTAAAGGACAACATAAAGCAATTATGTGGAACCCAGCATGTTTTACAGTGACTGGTCGGTATCTTATTTAAGATGGGGCTAAGAGAAAAGCTGACATGTCAATTTCACTAAACAATAGCTGTCACGATTGCAGGTTTGTGCGCTTTCCGGAGCGTCTGTTTTGTCACGTGGGTTTGTTTTGTTTTGGTTGTCTACGTGTATTTGTTATGGTCACGTGTCATGCCGATACTCAGCTGTTTTGATTAGCTCGACAGCTGAGGTTCATTTGTGGGTCTATATCTGGGCAACAGTTCTATGTTTCCTTGTCAGTTCGTTGTGTTTGCTCATGTATGTCTGTCTGTGTTCAGGACTATGAAGAGTGTCTGCTGGACCTGATTATCGTCTGTCTGTCTCCCGGTTGCGACTACCCTTACCCCTCGTTCTCTCACTCATTTTTCCCTGTCCTGTCTAGTTATTTTGACTGTGTCAAATAAACTTTTTACTTGCATTTGGATCCTTCCCCCGTATCTTATCTACGTAACAGAACGAACTGACCTGAATATGGATCCAGCGAGTATATCTCAGATCTCGGAATTCGTCTCGCTCAGCAATGCCAGGATTGATCGGCAGGATGAGGCTTTGGCTACCACCGCACAGGCCATTCAGACTTTGGTCGGCCAAGTGTCTCTGCTTACCACTCAGGTTCAGCAGCTGGTTACTGGAGCGGCACAAGTTGCAGCCGTACCAGCTCCAGAAGTTCTACCAGCACCGGTGGTTGCCAACCGTGCTGTCGAACCTCGCCTTCCTCCCCCGACCTGTTATTCTGGAGAACCTCACTTGTGTCGGTCCTTCCTGTCCAAATGTTCCTTGTATATAACGTTGCAACCGTCATTATTTTCCACGGAGCAGTCTAAGGTTGCCTTCGTCATAACTCTCCTTTCGGGAAAGGCGGCTCTGTGGGGGACTACAGCCTGGGAACAAAAGCTGCCATGTTGTGCTTCCTTTGAACTGTTCTCTAAAGAACTCAAGAAGGTTTTTGATCGGGCCGCTTCCGGGAGGGAGGCCGCCCGAGTCCTCGCTGAGCTCCGGCAGGGGAGTCGGAGCGTGGCGGATTACTCTATCGAGTTCCGGACCTTGGCCGCTGAATGCGGCTGGAACATGGAGGCACAGTGGGACATGTTCCTGCATGGTTTGTCTGATCGTCTGCAGGACGAAATCTACACATTGGAACTCCCTAAGACTCTGGACGAACTAGTAGATCTGGCTATCCGAGTGGACACCAGACTACTTCGTCGAGAGAACCGCATGCAGCACGGGAGATATTTGGATCCAGTCTCGGACCCTCTGGTTTTGGCTGCGGCGGCGGAAGTGGGAGGTGTTGACCCGGAACCCATGCAGGTGGGCAGATCCCGCCTGTCCGTGCAGGAGAAGCGGCGACGGAGAAATGAGGGACTCTGCCTCTACTGTGGTGGCGCTGGACACCGCGTGAATTCTTGTCCAGTAAAAGACAACACCCATCAGTAGGTAAGAGGTTACTGATGGGTGAAATCAGTCTGAATAAACCCTCTGCGGCGACTACATTACTGCCCGCTACTTTATCATGGGGTTCCGGAACCCATAACACCCATGCCCTTATTGATTCCGGGGCAGAGGGGAATTTCATTGACTCTAGTTTTGCTTTCAGTTTAAAACTTCCGGTTATCGCTCTTTCACAACCCATTTCTGTACGCGCCCTCAGCGGGATTTCTCTTCCCACTATCACTCACTCTACCAAACCCATAAAGCTTATTACATCCGGAAATCATGTTGAACACATACCATTTCTTTTAACAGACTGTTCTAACACACCGGTGGTTTTAGGGCATCCTTGGTTGGTGCTCCATAAACCTCATATCAATTGGGGCCTGAATACAATATTTTCGTGGAGTGAGAACTGTCATGAGTGTTGTCTTTCGTCTGCTCGTTCTGCTGTGTCTTGTTCTGTGTTTCAGGAGGAGCGCATGGACCTGTCAAACGTGCCCAGTGAGTACCTTGACCTGAAGAGAGTGTTCAGTAAGTCTCGGGCTGCTTCTCTGCCTCCTCATCGTCCCTATGACTGTGCTATAGATTTGTTGCCAGGTACATCTCCGCCTAAAGGCAAGTTATACTCTCTTTCCATTCCCGAGAGGGAGGCCATGGAGAAATACATTTCTGATTCTCTAGCGGCTAAGATCATTCGCCCTTCTTCTTCACCGGCGGGGGCGGGGTTCTTTTTCGTGAAAAAGAAAGATGGGTCTCTTCGACCTTGCATTGATTATCGAGGGCTGAACAACATCACGGTGAAGAATACATATCCTTTGCCGCTGATGTCTTCAGCATTCGAGCGTCTGCAAGGGGCATCTTTTTTCACGAAATTAGATCTCCGCAACGCATATCATTTGGTTCGCATTAAGCAGGGTCATGAATGGAAAACTGCATTTAATACCCCCAGGGGTCATTTTGAATATTGTGTTCTCCCTTTTGGACTTTCCAACGCCCCCGCAGTTTTCCAAGCACTCGTTAATGATGTGTTGCGAGATATGATAGATCAGTTTATTTATGTCTACCTGGATGACATTCTGATTTTTTCCCGTTCTCTCCAGGAACATGTGCAGCACGTCAGGCGAGTGCTTCAGAGGCTGCTAGAGAATGGGCTTTTTGTCAAGGCGGAGAAATGCGTGTTCCATGCACAGTCTGTTCCATTTCTAGGACACATTGTGTCGGTCGAGGGGGTGCGCATGGATCCAGAGAAAATTCAGGCTGTGGTGAATTGGCCAATTCCGGAGTCTCGTAAGGCCCTGCAGAGATTTCTGGGTTTCGCCAATTTTTACCGGCGTTTTATTCGCAATTTCAGCCAGCTCGCCGCCCCTCTGACGTCCTTAACCTCCTCCAAGACTCCCTTCAGGTGGTCGAGTGCAGCACAGGCTGCATTCACAAAATTAAAGGGCCGCTTTGTTTCAGCCCCCATTCTGGTGACTCCTGATCCCTCCCGGCAGTTTGTGGTGGAGGTTGATGCGTCAGAGGTGGGGGTGGGCGCTATCCTGTCCCAGCGTGCATCCTCGGACGACAGAATTCATCCTTGCGCGTTTTTTTCACACCGATTATCTCCCGCAGAACGTAACTACGACATTGGTAATAGGGAGTTGTTGGCTGTCAAACTCGCTTTGGAGGAGTGGCGTCATTGGTTGGAGGGTTCGGGGGTTCCCTTTATCGTTTGGACCGACCATAAGAACCTTGAATACATCAAGTCCGCCAAACGACTTAGCTCCAGGCAGGCTCGGTGGGCATTATTTTTCGGACGTTTCGACTTTACCATCTCTTATCGACCGGGTTCTAAAAACATCAAACCCGATGCGTTATCCCGTCTTTTTGATTTTTCCGAGCGCAATACGACTCTTGAACCCATCGTTCCTCAGAAGATTTGTATTTCTGCGGTAACATGGGAAATCGAGAGCAGGGTTCGCACAGCCCTGGATGGGGTAACGCCCCCGGCCGGATGCCCACCCAGCCGCTTGTTTGTGCCGGAGGAGATTCGGTCTGACGTCATTCGATGGGGGCATTCCTCCAAAGTGGCTTGTCATCCTGGGGTGAGTCGTACTATATTTTTGGTTAAACAGCGATTCTGGTGGCCAGCTATGGCACGGGACATACGTGAGTTTGTTTTGGCCTGTTCTGTTTGTGCTGTTTCTAAGACTTCTAATCGACCTCCCGCTGGACTCCTTCATCCTCTGTCAGTGCCTTCGAGACCCTGGTCGCACATTTCGCTAGATTTTGTCACTGGTCTCCCGCCATCTGGTGGCAATACGGCTGTTTTGACCGTAGTGGACCGGTTCTCGAAGGCCACTCATTTTATTCCTCTGCCCAAATTACCCTCAGCCAGAGAGACAGCGGATGCTGTCATAAATCACGTCTTTCGCATTCATGGCCTCCCGACGGACGTGGTTTCTGACAGGGGGCCTCAGTTTGTCTCTAAATTTTGGAGAGAATTTTGTCGGTTATTGGGGGCGACTGTAAGTCTTTCTTCTGGTTTCCATCCTCAGAGTAACGGACAGACCGAACGGGCCAACCAAGATCTCGAGCGCATGTTACGTTGTTTGGTTTCCCAGAATCCCACCTCTTGGAGTCAGCAACTCCCTTGGGTGGAGTACGCACACAACTCATTACCAGTGTCTGCCACGGGCCTCTCTCCGTTTCAGTGTAGTTTAGGTTACCAGCCACCAGCTTTTCCCAGTCTGGAATCCGAAGTCGCGGTCCCCTCCGCCCACGCCTTTGTCCAGAGGTGTCGACGCACTTGGAACAGGGCCAGACAGACCCTCCTCCAAGTGGGTGCGCGCACCAAGGCTAAAGCCGATCGCCACCGGTCTAAGCCTCCCGTTTACGTCGTCGGTCAAAAAGTGTGGCTTTCAACCAAGAATATTCCCTTGCGTTCCGTATGTAATAAACTTGCACCTAAATTTATTGGCCCGTTCACTGTCATCAAGATCATTAGTCCGGTGGCAGTCCGCCTCAAACTTCCTCCAACGTACAGGAGAATACATCCCGTGTTTCATGTTTCCAAATTAAAGCCCGTTTTTCATGCGGCCATTAATCCGCCCACACCGGTCCCTCCCCCGCCGCGTCTCGTAGATGGGGAGACCGTTTATTCGGTTAAGCGCATTCTGGATTCGAGACGGAGGGGGCGAGGATTTCAGTACTTGGTGGACTGGGAAGGTTACGGTCCAGAGGAGAGAAGTTGGGTTCCTGCTAGGGACATATTGGATCACTCTCTTATCGATGATTACAATCGCCAGGTAAGCTCTTCTGGGAGCACCAGGAGGTGCTCTTAAGAGGAAGGGTACTGTCATGATTGCAGGTTTGTGCGCTTTCCGGAGCGTCTGTTTTGTCACGTGGGTTTGTTTTGTTTTGGTTGTCTACGTGTATTTGTTATGGTCACGTGTCATGCCGATACTCAGCTGTTTTGATTAGCTCGACAGCTGAGGTTCATTTGTGGGTCTATATCTGGGCAACAGTTCTATGTTTCCTTGTCAGTTCGTTGTGTTTGCTCATGTATGTCTGTCTGTGTTCAGGACTATGAAGAGTGTCTGCTGGACCTGATTATCGTCTGTCTGTCTCCCGGTTGCGACTACCCTTACCCCTCGTTCTCTCACTCATTTTTCCCTGTCCTGTCTAGTTATTTTGACTGTGTCAAATAAACTTTTTACTTGCATTTGGATCCTTCCCCCGTATCTTATCTACGTAACAATAGCTTTCAATTTACTGTCAGACTGTGAACAGTGTTTGATTAAGACTGACTAAATATACAATGCATCCTTCAGTGCAACTATTTGATTAATCAAATGATTTAGAGATTCTGATGTCCATCTACAAAAAGAAGAACATGCTACTGCTTTCAGTTCAAAGCAAGATGAGAGGAGAGTCAATAAAGGGATGGTTGATACTTTCTGGAGAACAGCTGTTGGGCAGCAGGCGAGTTTCCCCCCGTGAGCATCTGCCATTGCAAATTGATTACCCAGGGGTAGAGCCGCCTGCGCCACCCGCTCCAGACTAATCGCATCTGTTGCTTTGATTAAGAGGAGAACAAGCGCTCTGCCTGGACCTGGACCACCGAGAAACTTAAAACTCCTGCAGGTAAGAGAGAGCAAAGAAGGAAAGCTAGACAGAAGAAGAAGAGAGATACAGGTACGCAAGAGCCAGATGGAAAATACTGGAAACAGGAAGGTGTAGAAAAGGATAATACAATATAATACAAAATCTTTTGTCAGACTTGTATCTGACCTTTTTTCTAGCATGTTACATAATCCTTACAAAGAGACAAAAACTAAAATAAGTACATAGACAGACAATCAATTTACATGGACCTTAATCAGCTCCAAGACAGCCTGATGTACAAATGAATGTTGTAAAAGGAAGGTATGAGTTCTAACAAACCACTAAAATAAAATGTAGCAAATATAGTGTCATTTCAGTGTCGACCAGAGCTGCATTTTTAATTATCATTGTGAATTACATTTATTATTAACTAAAACAGCTTGCTGGATCATTTGACTGTGGGGTGCCTGGATAAAGTAAGCGAGAGTGAATTAAACAGATTTTTTTTATAAACAAATATTTTTGTAATATATTCTGCATCTGCCAATTTGATGACAAAGCTGAATTTTCAGCATGAGTACTCCAGTCTTCAGAGTTATATGATCTTTAGAAATCGTTCAACGTCTAGCCACTGACAGCCCTAGCCTTTTAAACAAAAAAACTTTTGAGTCAAAATTTACTTTTGCTGCTAATAACTATATAATATATAATATTTTTTCTTCTGGAGAAAATCTTATTTGTTTTATTTCAGCTAGAATAAAAGCAGTTACTTGCCTTATTACCCTAACCTGCCTAGTTAACCTAATTAACCTATTTAAGCCTTTAAATGTCACTTTAAGCTGTATAGAAGTGTCTTGAAAAATATCTAGTCAAATATTATTTACTGTCATCATGGCAAAGATAAAATAAATCAGTTATTAGAAATGAGTTATTAAACCTATTATGTTTAGAAATGTGTTGAAAAAAATCTTGTATATATATGTATTATGTTATGTTGGGAAAAAATATTTTAAATATTTCATAAATTTAACATCAGCATGCTAAAATTACTTGATTTAGATTTAGATTTTTGTGTTATATCCACACGCTTCCTCCTTCTTTTTACAATTTTTTGTATGAACTTGCTTAATGTGCATGAGCAAATAGGTTGTGGTTTCATAGTGTCGCATTGCAATTCATTTTTATTTCACATCTTTTTCACACTTTTCGGGAGTCAACACTAAGGATTTACCGAATTGATCTCTGACCACACCAAAAATACATAAATAATTTTTTCTTAGCCACAAATGTTATATAATGTCAAAATATAGCTGTTTACATGCTCTTTTTATTCAACAAAACCTTTCTTAAAAAACAATTACATTTAAAAAATAAGTATTGCCATCTATCTAAAACTATGCACAGTAGCCTAGTCTGTCCAGGCTAAAGGTCTCTCAGATCACTAGTTAACATGGGGAGTTAATCTCCTATTAAAGCAATGTTATGGCAAAGGATGATAATTAAACCATATTAACAAAAATAACCGTAAGCAAAAGAAAGCAGGTGAAAAAATTACCGTGTGTGTTTATGGAAGGATGATCACGCGCACAGGGGATAACGTTAGGCCCATAATCTGTTCTGTTCAAAGAATAGTTCAAACAAAACCGGCAACCGCTGCTGCTTACAAAGACAAATTTGAAAAACATCAGGAGCTTTTGGAAGCAGCAGGATTGTGGGTGCACAAGCATCACTTTTGCCCAGTCTATTTCAAAGAGAACCGATTGCAGCAGTAGCGTTTCCAGGCATGGTTGCTTCGCATCACTTGTGCGCGAAAATGATCAACCTCTCATTTGGTATTCACCTGCTTTCTTTTGCTCGTGTGAACAATATTTTTGTCGGTCATGCTGCGTCTCAATTCTAAGATGAAATTTGCACGCGTATTGAGCCATCTTTATTGTCGAACCCTGCTTTTAAAAAAACTATCATTTAAAAACGAACAAAATTCTCCTACGAGAATTTACCATGATGGAAAATGTGGTTTTACTTATGGTCATTTATTTCACTAATTTGGCAACTGACAAACGTCATCAGTAAAAAAAAGATTAGTGCTCCATTTTGGATGACACTCTATACATAAACTATGCTGTTAAGTGTGTAGCGAATAGTCTGTCATTAAATAAAAATTTACATTGAAATATTCACATATGAATTTGCTTTTTGCGAGCGGTTTCTGAATGTACATTGTTAAAAAGTTAGTTGATGGATTTGATGTACAGTCTAATGCAATGTGAATATAATTTCACACTTCTTAGAAAGAATTCATGATTCATGAGGATGGTTTGAATTTGCTTTAAATCGTACAGGCATCATCCCTAAAAACACAAGCAATGCAAAAAACTGTCACTCTATTAAGGTTAAACTTCTCAATGACTCCACTCTGTTCTGACCTGTGGTTCCTGGTCCTCTCTAATCCCAACATGACACCGCAGATGCACACACAGCGATATCAATACTGAAATGAAATGCAGCTCTACTACACTGAAAAAGAATTATTCATTGGATATACTTTTTTTTTTTTTTTTTTTTTGAGGTAAGTGGTTGCAAACAATTATGGACTGAAGTTGAACATTACTAAATTTAATTTGTTTGTTTAAATTCAGCCCTTATAAATTGTTTGCAACCACTTACCTTAAAACTATTTAGTAAATCCAATGAATATTTCTGTATACTTGATTCACATGCCGTTTTCACATATAGTACCAGTATGTATTTACTATATAGTAGATAAGCAAGCGATTTCAAATTCACCCAATGTCTCCTGGAAATGGCTATAATACACTACAAACATATCTCGATTAGGTCCTGTCTCCTATAGGGAATTGATTATTTAAATTCAGGAGATTATGCTATCATTTCTCTCTTTCTATTGGCCACCGGTTCTTGTTCACCTCAACTTTAGATCAGCCAGTGAATAGAATAAAATGCACAGAAAAAAGACAATCGATACCCAACCTCTGAGCTCTTAATTACACTGAGATCGAACGTCACCTGGGATGAATCCACAAATTAGATGCAGCTGTTCCCCCAAGAGCACTTGGCAATTCACCCACTTAAACCACTGGAAGTAATTAGCCGCTAACTGAATAAGTCTCTCCTAAAATACTGAAATTCTTCCCCGGCGCCCCTAAAGACCTCTTCAATTTAGAGGATTGAGTCGCACCTGCCAGACTTAAAACGCTCAAGGAAAGAAAGCAAAAAAGAGGTCAAATATGTTGTATGTTTTCTGACACTCAGATTTCATCCTCGTGATGAAGGCTTTTTGAGTAAATCGCTACATTAACTTGGTATAGTAAAGTGTTCCAGGATTGCTTTAATGGATCAATATCCTTGCCAATTTCTTCCTGTTCTCATCTAGTCACACCCAACAAGGTCTTAATGAAAGTGGTGTCCTATAACGCGTCACACTACTGTATGCTAATGTACAAATATAGATTTTTTGTAATTGATTGACACTGGAAACACAATGCGTTGCGTGTGAAGAGAGAATATGCGATGATTAAATCGCTCATTGTTGTTCTTGTTTCATTAGCCAAAACGTTCATTCATAAGGGGGGAAAACAAACATGTAGGGCTGCATACATATTGGGAAAAAAACATGACATTGCATGACAGTTTAGTTTTTCTGCAATATATATTGCGATAAGAATACAATTACAAAAGATGACTTTATTTGGAAAGAATTTATATTTCACATTGATTGGGATGATTTTGTATAAACTACACAAAATTATCCCAAAAATATTTTTTAATGTAACAAATCAAAGCACAGATGAAAACAATAAAACAAAAATATTAATAAAATAAACATAAAACAGTTCAATAAGACAGTATTGAGTTACACAAATTTAATAAGCAAAAATAAAATAACACCGTAGTCCTTATTGTCTCAATAATGAAACAATTCATGTTTGTTAAAGTGACAAACTTTATTATTTAATTTAATTTCACTTGTAACTACAAATCCGCCACATTATGGACTACAACTACCTACATGCACTTCACACACAGAGCTGTTCTGCTTCTTGTTTATCACGCATGCACGCACGCACGCACGCACACGCACACACACACAATTAAATTAGAGTTCAACTTTGCTATGACTCCACAAAATCACATCTTATAAACTTTTTCCTGGTTTAGACAATTTCACATTGCAGATGCGCACATTGCGATATCGATGCTGTATCAATATATTTTGCAGCCCTACTAACATGCAAACATATTTAAGTATTTTATGTCATGTCATTAAACAAGGTGATTATTTTGGAAGAACAATGCATTTTGCTATTTTCTATCTAATAATCTAAGCATGGGCTACTTCTGCCTTTTTTATCAAGCAACATCAAAGTCAATATTACTAAACCAATTCTTCTATTAAAATGAAAATCACCTGCATTTTGAGGGAATGTTTTTTTTTGTTGCATTCGCTGTTTCAAAGCTAATAAAACAGCATACAAATAGACAATAAAACCTTAATAAAATCTTTTTTATGAGAGAATTGATCCAGCATCAGTATACTAAATATATCAGTACTTGAAAATGGATTCGTTCACAAATAAATGACAGAAGCAACAAAGAAACATCATATCAGTTTGATGTAATTTCATGAATGACACAGTTAGTGAGACAGAAAAAGTTGCAATATTACTGCAGACAGAAATGACTGCATCAGGGAAATGACATAATAGCCTGTAATAAAACTGACTTCCCCTCTAGTTGCTGAAAGACCTTTTCTCAGGCATTTGTCTGACACCATAAATCCTAGTTTCACGTCAGTAGAGCAGAAATTGAGATTTAATTTTTTTTTAGAAAAGTAGCAGATCAGAAACCACAGTTTCAGCTAAAAATAATTTTTAATACTCTGAGGGGCGACACATTTCTGTGTGGGGTTTGCATGTTCTCCCTGTGTTGGCGTGGGTTTCCTCAGAGTGCTCCAGTTTCCCTCACAGACATGTGCTAAAAGTGACTTGGATTAACTAAATTGATCGTTGTGTGTGTGTGTGAATTAGGCTTGGGTGGTAATACAGTAAACCGCGGTATTTAAAAATAGAACGGTATCAATTTCAATACCGTTATACAGTCATAAAAACAATGCACTTATATAGGAGACAAGGATTAAATATTAAGTATAATTTATTTAATGCCTAAACATGCATATGAGAAAGAGTGAGGTGGGGAAAGATGGCAAGGTGCGCACCAAGTGACCTGGTCTTGAAAAAGAACACAACTTCTGCAGTTTGTTCAGTATTTCAGGTTTCGAACGAGAAGGGGGAGGCAGTAAATACGGCTGAGGCAATTTGCAAATTGTGCAACAAAAAGGTGATCACGAGAGACGGAAATACCTCAAACTTAAGGTTGCATATACGAAACTACCTTCCACTAACTGCTGTGAGGATGGGCCAGATTTCATTTAGTGCAGTGCAACAGTTTCAACGCCTCCCAATGTACCCAACAACAACTAGGTCCACTGCCAGTAGGCAGCTGATAATAATGGGGGCCTTCGGTAAAACAACAAAGTACAAAAGGGACAGTGTCCATTGGAAAACCTGTACTGATGCAGTGACAAAATACTTGGTGAAGGAAATGGTCTCTTTCCACACAGTGCACTGAAAAAAAATATTCAAAGATGATTCCTTGGATTTACCAAAATTTTTTACATTAGGTGGTTGTAAACAATTTATTTGTGTTGAATTTAAACAAACAAATTAAGTTGAACATTGTTTAATTTAATTTGTTTGTTTATATTCAACACAAATAAATTGTTTGCAACAGTTTTGCATGCAACACTTTTTTTCCAGTCAAAAAGTCCTTTAAGGACATGGTCAAATTTTATTGATTTGTGTGTGCAAAAACTGTTCTGGGTGTTTATATTAATTTAATTCTGTATTTGCACTTTTTTATAAACTGCTATTTGTTGCTAATAAAAGTTGTTAATATTGTTGTGCATGTTATGTTGTTGTTGTTTCAGTATTAGTGTTTGGTATTCAGTTTCTGAATGGTTTAGGCACAAGCCAACAGTTTTGTGATGCTGTCTCAGCCTATATCATAATTTTTTTATTATTCACGGTAATACCGTATATCGAGGTAAAATAAAGAGGAGGTCTGATGGTATTAAAATTTGGATACCGCTCAAGCTTAGGCTGAATGAGGATGTTTCCCAGTACTGGGTCGCAGCCGGAAGGGCATCCGCAGTGTAAAACATATACTGGATGAGTTGGCAGTTCATTTCGCTGTGATCAATAAAGAAACTAAGCCAAAGGAAAATAAATGAATGAATGAATGAATGAATGAATGAATGTTCTACTTGAAAACAAGTCACCTACAAATTGAATGACCTGAGAGTATGTAAAGTCAGATTTTTTAATTTTTTTTAAATTTGTGTAAAACAGATATAAAACTGCACAATTATTAATAAACTCAGAATCACCTTTTTGTGTGTGTATAGATAAGAGGTTTGAAAAGAAAGCTTAATTTTTTTTATATATATCAACATAATTTAAATATATATTTTCAAATCACAGTTTAAATTAATAATTTATTGACTAATAGAACTTAATTATCGGTGTTTTGAACAAATCTCTTGAAAATATTATTCAGTGTTCAAAACTTTCAATGGTTTAAAGTATGGCTGCCCAATATTGAACAAGTCTGACATTGCATTATTTAGTTTTTGTGTGATATATATTGCAATATGAATACAATTTTGTTGCATTCAAGCAGCAGGATAGAATAGAACATAAACATGTTTGCATATGAGCCCCTGCGTAATGCATATTTCATCTGTCCTTGACACCCAGTAACAACCTCCAGTCTTGAGTCTAATTTAATCTTATTATCAAGGGTGCTGTTTCTCATTCTGCAGACATCTCTACTGAGCAAACCCCTCTCACATGCCCAATTATTTCAGATAACACAGATAAAACATGAATCATTTAAAACGCATACTATATACATTACATACCGTAGTACTATGGATTTTGTTTCATTGCATTGGTTTTTGTTCACTCTTTCTATTCAGTCAAGCCATGAACTATACTCGCCGTGCTAATGAACTTTCCTTTGCGTTTCCAATTACAGGAGGAAGGTGTGTCATTTATTGATCAGCGTGTGTGAGTGACAGCTGAACTGCAGAGACTTGATTTAAATTGACATTTCCTTGAAGAGGAAAAACAGGTTGAAGAATGAAGAGTCTTTGAAAATGTTTGGGCATACTTAAAAACAAAATCTTCATGTCATTGCACGACATAAAAAAAATATCAACCCAGGCTCAATAGACAAAAATTAAATCAACACTACCAAATAATTAGCAAAACCACCAGAAAATATCAAATTCACTTCCGTTTTTAGCTGAATTGAAGACTAGATGAGCTAAAACACCAACAACTTTGAATTTAAATGTAAAAATATGATTAAGAGATTATAAATGAATGCAGATTCACTTCCACAATACTATGTATGACTTTATCAAGAAACAACATTTGTAAACTCAAATATATAAACATTTTACCAATTCCATCTCATATTTCTATTTAAATACCTTTTTAATAGTAAACAGGATAACATTGTACTTGTACTGAAGTTTATGGTTTGGCAAGAGCTCAAAACCATGCAAAAATAAAAAGGGCATGTCTGCTTTAGCAAAAAAAAAAAATTCTTTACACCGTTGGTTAGGTTTGGTGTTATGTTACTTTCAATGATTAAAGTGCATAAATGATGTGAATAAATCAACAGAGGGAAATTTTCCTGTAAAACTTTGGTGAAACATGCAAGAAGCAACACAATGTAATGTGATTTTAGTGGAAATATCACCACAGGCACATATTTTTCTTGTTTGGAAAAACATCACTCACAATTGTATTCAAAAACATGCTTAACAAAACAAGTTTTGGTTTTACAGTGCATCCGGAAAGTATTCATAGTGCTTCACTTTTTCCACATTTTTAATGTTATTCCATTAATGGCCTTATTCCAAAAGGGATTAAATTCATTTATTTCCGCACACTGATTCTACACACAAGACCCCGTAATGACAAGGTGAAAAATGTTTTGAAATTGTTGCAAATTTAATAACATAAAAAACCTGAAAAATCACATGTACATAGGTATTCTCAGCGCTATGTCGCCATAGAGAGAGCGAGAGTATTTACAACGCTCCAACTACTTAAAAACACAGAAACTGTGCACAATTTGACTGCGTGTGTGTTTGCTGGACAGTCTTTCACTAACACTTACAGCAGAAGCCTGTTTCACTGCGATTGAGAGAATGAAAGTAAACTCCATTTCTCTCGCTCTCTCTATCTCTCTCTCTCACTTTGGCCCATTTGACCAGCTGGCATGACATTTCCTCTCCTCTCGGCTGTTACAGCGATACCTCTGGATACAGACACGAGCAAGTGTCTGTAGAGTTTTCTCCACTGCGTCTATCATGGATCAGCTGTAATTGCCACTGCCGTTTATCAGTGTTTAAACCAGGCATTACTCATCTGTGAAGAGCGCCAGCACGTAGAGCCAAACGCAGCCCTTTGAGCGAGTGACCAATCAAAGGGGTGTAAGAAAGAACCTGCTAGACAGGACTCAGAAAGCGAGCCGGATATTTATATTTGTTTATTTGGTATAAATGCTTGTGTTGTTTAAAGGCACAGTTTATATATCTGACTGTTTGTAAAGGACAAAATTGTATCACAAATAGTATATAAACATACTTATACATTTTAATACAAGAACTGCTGTGCTGTGAAGAAAATATAAAACTGTGTGTGGAAAGCATCGACAATGTACAGTGATGCACCGAGATATTGAATTGAACCGAATCGATGGCACAATAATCGTAACTGAACCGAACGGTGAGACCAGTGTAGGTTCACACCTCTAGTTTCTCCACGCCCTCTAATGGAGAAAATAGCATAATGGGTCTTTTTGTCTCTAAAAATGGAATGTTGAGGTCATTCAAAGATCAATGGGAAAAACAGCAGTTTTGATGTCATTTGGTTTGCTTTACAAAAAAAAATTATAAAAAAAATAAAATCAATCATTCTCCAAAAGTGTCCAAATACTACTCCTGAAAAAAGGCAGAAAATGACAAGCTTTCCTTCCTCACCATGATGGACTATAAAAAGACAAAATGAAAAAGCAAACGTACTGTGTGTTCTCTGAACATCTTCATTGTGACCTAGAAAATACACTTGAGGAACTCCAGCCACTGTACAGCTATTAAATAACTCAGTGCTAAACTTTGTGCCCAGAAATGACACTTTTAACAAGCTTTGGGCTGCTTCTTGTTAGTTGTAATAATTTCTTTAATGTTGGAAGCAACATCACCATGATGTGCTCTTGCTCTCGGTACCTCTGACCAATCAGAATTAACCCGAGGCTATTTTTAACATATGAAGTGAAGAAATTAGACAGCAACCATTTAGACAGAAATGGCACTTGAATTTTCTGTGTCGGGTGATGTAGAAAAGTGCATACAGCTCTTTCATTTTGATTACTGGAGCTCGGTTACGGACTTGAACAAGACCCAAACCTCACATTTTAAGCTTCAGAGCATATCCGTTAGTATTACGCACATAACCGACTGCTCTTTTGAGGAGAGAAGTGGGCTAGTGTACTTTTCTAAGCAGCCTGGCTTAAAAGTTTGGCTGAGCTGACTCTAAAATGGATAGGAAATCTTTGCAATAAGGACGACACCTGAAGTACATCTGAATGTTAGAGACATGGAAAACACACACACACACACACACACACACACACACACACACACACACACACACACACACACACACACACACACACACACACACACACACACACACACACACACTTTACCTCAAGTTTTAACAACTGCATACAAGTTATTTCTTCTGTTGAACACAAAAGATATATAAATATACATCAAATTTAGCACTCTTCTATGTTTTTGATTTCCAGGGTAATCTAGCAATATTCAGGTGCAGAAAGTGAATAATCAATACAACAACATTGTGCCTATCAGAAACAGAAAGAATCTATATCAGTAAAATGAACTCAGACACCCAACATGCAGCGAGCGCTCGGAGTGCTCTTGTGAACAAATTAAATTAGTGAGTTTGGCTGGTGCACTGGCTCGGGTTGAATACCTCTGCCCTACAACCTTTTTGATCAGCTTTCCTTCCGACTTGGCAACAAAACAAAGGTGATAACAAGGTCGAAGTAAAAGCACTGCATCAGAACTTTTCTTTTTTTCTTTTTTTGAAGCAGTCAGCTCTACTGAAACAAAGTTGTTGCCTGGCCTACAGCGTCCCTATGAAACTAGAGGGTAATCTATGGGATGCCAGGCTGTATTAGGAATGATTTAACCTGCAAGTCCTCCATTGGCCCTGGGCACCAATACAGAATATCGGTTTCCCCCCGACGGCCGATGGGCGGAGGAGAAGAGCGGGCATAAATCCGTACCCTCCATTATGGATGAAGTAGCAGACAAAGAAATAGAAGTAACGGATTTTCAGACAGGCAAACATTTAGCATTCCAGCCATAAATAGTGACTATAAAACAAGGCCTTGGCTCAGGCTCTCAGAAGGTTCTCAACAAATCAACTTTGCAGATTATTGGTGTGGCAAGGGCACCGTTTGTCCACACACATAAACCTGTGGGACAAAAGTGTATTTCTATCAGATTAAAGTCTGCATGAACCGGAAGTTGCTGAGACTTATTTCAGTATGTTGTTGCACTTATAACTGAATCAGAATATTAAGTGGGGGATGGGCTTTCTTTTTGCACATCATTCCCTCATAGCAAACTAACGATAAGAGGGGGGTGGTTAAGAATATTGTGATGGAAGCCGTCGAAATGATGTCATCAGAGAATGACCGAATGATCAAATGCAGAAGCAAATGATTTGATTTTGATTGAAGATTAACAAAACAAAATCTGACGATTAACCTGCATTGATTAATTGTTCACCTAAAGATTAACAATGTGCGCTAGCAAAATAAACATTGTAAATTCTGATTTCACACAAAATTTAATGCGCATTAGGAGTGGGAATGTTTAGGCATCTCTAAAATCAGTGAGTTTTGATTTTGAAGCAGAGATTCGAGGGAAGGAACAGGAAAAAACCTTGAGCCTGGAATTTACCTTGGATCGCTGTGAGTACTTTGGTGCTATGCGTCAATGCACCAGGGCGGGGGTGGGTGTCGCAGACGAAAATGAAGAGCCTACTAGTATCTCTGGGGGCCCCAAAATGGCATGGGGGAATCGTCCTTACCCACCACTGCCACCCCTAGCCCCCACCCCCCCTAGCAGCACCCCTGCATTAGTCTATTGGTCCCCGATGGGATCAAAGATGTTTTTCAATGTTTAGTGGTCTACCAATGTTTTATGCTCACCAGGACTGCACATTGCTTGATATCTGCACATGCACATATCAAAAATATAATAATTTGTGAAATATTATTAATATTTAAAATAATGTGTTTGTATTGCAATTATTGTTGGGCAAAAATTAATCATGATTAATTGCATCCAAAATAAAATTTTTTTTTAACAAAGTAGAGGGGGTGGACAATAAAACTGAAACGCTGGCCAATTTAGGTGTTAGAGGTTTAATGGCTAAATTTAACCAACTTGGCAGCCCTGGTATCCAGTGTAATGTCAGCATACCATCAAGAAGGATAAACCTCATCCAACAAGAGTAAATGTGGAAGCAAGAGGAAGCTAACCTGGATTGTATCCAAGAAACATAAAACCACAGCTGCCCAACTTACTGCAGAATTAAAAGTGTTTCCATCAAAACTGTCAGGAGCTCCACAGGGTCAATATTCATGGCCGGGCTGCTATAGCTAAACCTTTGGTCACTCGTGCCAATGCCAAACGTGGGTTTAAATGGTGCCAGCAGTGAAAATCTTCGGCTATGGGCAATGCAAAATATGTATTGTTCTCTTATGAGTACACTTCACTGTCTTTCCCACATCTGGGAGAGTTATAGTGTGGAGAATCCCCAAATAAGCATACCACCCAGAATGCTGCATGCTCAGAGTGAAGCATGGGAGTGAATTAGTGATGGTTTGGGCTGCAATACCATGACATTCTATAGGCCCAATACTTGTGCTATAAGGGTGCATCACTGTCAAGGATGAACCATTCTGGAGGACCATGTGCACCCAACGGTTCAAACATTGTATCCTGATGGCAGTACTGTGTATCAGGATGATAATTCAGGGTACACACAGCAAGACTGGTGAAAGTGAAAATGAAAATGAAAGTGAGGTTGAACATCTCCCATGGCCTGCACAGTCACCAAGTCTAAATATTATTGAGCCACTTTGGGGTGTTTTCAGTCGAGCGAGTCAGGAAATATTTTCCTCCATCAGCATTACATCGTGACCTAGCCACTATTCTACTAGAAGAATGGGTCAAAATCCCTCTGGCCACTGTACAGGGCTTGTATCTGTCATGCCCAAGACGAATTGATGCTGTTTTGATGTTGTGTAACAGAGGCCCAACACCCTACCAATAAATGATTGTAGTCTAAAACCAGATAGATAGATAGATAGATAGATAGATAGATAGATAGATAGATAGATAGATAGATAGATAGATAGATAGATAGATAGATAGATAGATAGATAGATAGATAGATAGATAGATAGATAGATAGATAGATAGATAGATAGATAGATAGATAGATAGATAGATAGATAGATAGATAGATAGATAGATAGATAGATAGATAGATAGATAGATAGATAGATAGATAGATAGATAGCTTCATATAGTCCCCATGTGGGTCTTTATTAAAGTTCAGACATTAAAGGTTAACAGACTGCAGGATGAACTCTTTTTGTTTATTGATCATTTAATCAAGTGTGTGTTAAAGGTCATGTAGACGGAGGTCACATGACACACCTGCACTAACCCGTCTTCACGCTCTGCTCCACATGACACAGACAAAAAAGACCTTTAGATGCTGCACTGTCTTCCAGCACTCTGCACTTCACACTTCCTGTTAATTACTTTGGCCAATCAACACCTTTCCGGGCCACTTGCTCCTAAAGAAATTGCGTCCTTATTCAACATCTCTGGTGGAGATTGCAGATACTAAGAGAAAAAAAACAAACAAATAACTTCCCTGACGGTTTTATCTTCCAGATTTTACAAAATGTATAAATGAGCATTTCTAACGTTGAGTATTTCATTACTCATGTCACTTATTATGTTCAATAAATCATAAAAAATTTAAGAAGATTATTCTTAGCTAATTTTTTACAGCAGATAGTGCTCTACGCTAGTTTTAACAGCAGATGGCGCTCCACTAGTTTTTAACAGCAGATGGGGACTTCGGGTAGTTTTTAATAGCAGATGGTGCTTTAGGCTAGATTTTAACAAGCAGATGCTGGTCTAGGCTAGTTTTTAACAGCAGATGGCGCTGTAGTTTTTAATAGCAGATGAAACATTTGACGCTCTAGGTTAGTTTTTAACAAACAGATGGCGCTCTAGGCCAGTTTTTAACAGCAGATGGCGCTTTAGGCTAATTTTTAACAAGCAGATGGTGCTCTAGGCTAGTTTTTAACAGCAGGTAAAGCAGGTGGCGCTCTAGGCTAGTTTTCAACAAGCAGATGGCACTCTAGGCTATTTTTTAATAACCAGATGCTGCTCTAAGCTAATTTTTAACAGCAGATGGCACTTGAGGGTAGTTTTTAAATAACCAGATGCTGCTCTAAGCTAGTTTTCAACAGCGGATGGCACTTTAGGCTAGTTTTTAACAGCAGATGGCGCTCTAGGCAGTTTATATCAGCAATTGGTAAACTAGGCCAGTTTTTTATCTCAGATGGCGATATAGGCTAGTTTTAACCAAGAAGATGGCACTTTAGGCTACTTTTTAACAAGCAGATGGCACTCTACGCTAGTTTTTAACAGCGGATTGTGCTCTAGGCCAGTTTTTAACAGCAGTTTGCGATCTAGGCCAGTTTTAACAGCAGATGGCCCTCTAGGCTAGTTTCTAACTATACACTCAAATGCTCAAGAGGAAGAGCGCTTGTGTGTTCTGCTGAGTCATGTAAGTTGGCTTTTATGTCATGAGATTAATGTAAACACAGCTCACTATGAATACTTGTAATTCGCTTAAACCTTTCCTAACTTTATTAACAATTATTTTATGTTTGGGTGGCATTTGTAAGGAATTGGATGCAAGTAGAGTACAGCTCAGTTTGTAAAGCATACAGCACACCCTGATGTTAAAAACCATGCTAAGAATCCATGTAAGAAGCGATGAAGTGCCGCATTTTGAAAATCTCAAAATCAATGCAGAATCAATTTCTCAAACGACTTTTCGCCACAGCTCTATCCAATAGAAAACCAAATTATCTAACTAACTCCAGACTGAAAAAAAAAATACCATAAATTTGTCATTCTTCAAAAGTATTTTCTTCTTTATTGTGATGTATATCTGTGTCACGATAGAAAAGGAAAGTCTATTGAAACCTTGTTTCATGTCAATGTCAAGTCAAAATCAGGCGTGAAGCACTGTGGACTGATTTGCCACCAGTGATCAAATGCTGGAGAACTCATTATTGATGTCTGTGACCTCATGAGAATGTCAGGCCAACAGTGTAATAAACCTAAACAACTGGCGGAGGCAGAAAGGTAGAGTACTTCATGACAGAGCCCCTAAACAAACTGATGAGGACGGCCAGACAGTCATTGAACTTAGTTTGCCATCTGTCAATACGTTGGAAGACCTCTATGCACCAGCTTTCAGCATAAGGCTTTGAGAATCTAAACAGAAGAATATTGCAGCTTCATATCTTGCATTATGCAATTTAGTATTATTATTATTATTATTATTATTATTATTATTATTATTATTATTATTATTATTATTATTATTATTATTAAGCCTTTACCTTTGCTTACATTCATGACATGGTCTTATAGGCTCTTCAATGAGTATCAGTATACGAATATGTAAAAAATAAGAGTATCAGTTTATGAATAAGTATCAGAATTTGAATATGGCTTTGGTCCTGCTTATAAAGGCCTATTAAATTATATAATATATGTATTTTTTTGCATTTGAATCTTATTTAAAGAATAAACATTTTCCTCATTTTGCATTTAAAATGCATCAGTCTACTTGAACATGCTTAATACAAGTGAACAAACTATATATTTAACCCTATAGAGCCGCATACATTCACCGCATATATCATACACAGGTTTCTAAGACCTATATAACATCAACCTGATCAATACTTTGTTTAAAAACCCATTGTATATGATTTGATAAAAGGTAACAGGTAAAAACTAAGTGAAAAACTGCCTGAAATGTTCTCTGTTGTCAAAATGTAAAGGGCAAAATAATTTTTTTGTCATTAAAATTAACTTGTTGTGAGCAACAAGCCTTGCACAAACGCCTGATGTATCAAATGTGATACAAAATAAATATCATGTTTTTACATGCAAATAAACCGAAAAAAAATGTATATGGCAAAAATTGGTTTGTTTGCTAGATCTCAGTTCCAAAAAATAGATTTAAAATTTTTTTTATTTTTTTCTAACTTTTAGGGTTAAGTGCTGAATTATTTCACCAATGATTAATCGCGGAATCGGATTAATAAAAACAAGAAAAGCATTCATTTCCAACCCAATTCCAAAAAAGCTAATCCCTGAGCTGTTATAATAATAATAAAATAAAAAAACTAAGAAGTTTTGTCCTGTTTTCAATCCAAATATCTAAAAAAACTATTTTAAATCAAGATACATGCTAGACAGAAATAGTGCTTAAAACAAGCTAAATTATTTGCCAATGGGACATGTAATCTCAAACAGAAGTTAAGCATCACTTAATTTTGTCATGTCATTCTTGTCTGTTCTTGATTTAAAGAGCCGCTATTAATGGGATTTTGAAAATGACCTTCCATGTAGTGTGTAACAGCTCTAAGTGAAGTGAAATATCCAGCTAAGACTTAAATCTAAAAATGCACAGTCTTAAAAATGATTAATTTATTTATTAAAAAAAAAAAAATTCGACTTCAAATGAATTGTCCAGATAATGAGTCTTTAGCCGTTTTAAAAAAACAAACAAAACTTAACTTAACTTGAATTTAACTAAAATCATTCAATTAAATGTAAAATAAAATAAAATATTAAATGAATAAAATAAAACACTAGTAATTTAAATGTATCTAAAATCATTAAATTAAATAAAATAAAATACACTGGTTAGCTAAATTTAACTAAAACTAATTAAAATTATCTACATTTAACTAAAATAAAATATTAGTAATTTAAATGTGTCTAAAATCATTTAATTATATTTAAATAAAAATAAAATGTAATAAAATAAATAACAAAACACTAGTAATTTAAATGTATCTAAAATCATTTATTAAATAAAGTAAAACACACTAGTTATCTTAAATTTAAATAAATGTAACTAAAATAAAATAAAATATTAGTAATTTAAACGTGTCTAAAATCATTTAATAAATAAAAAAATAAAATAAATTAAAATAAAATAAACAAATAAAAACACTAGTAATTTAAATGTGTCTAAAATCATTTAATAAAATAAAATAAAATAAAATAAACAAATAAAAACACTAGTCATTTAAATGTATCTAAAATCATTAAATAAAATAAAATAAAAAACACTAGTTAGCTTAAATTTAACTAAAAATATAAATACTTACCTACATTTAACTAAATTAATAAAAACAACAAACACTAGTAATTTAAATGCATCGAAAATGATTTAGATAAATTTAAATAAAAATAATTTTAAAAAATGAAATTAAAATTAAATAAAAATAAAAACTTAAATTTAACTAAAATCATTTAATTAAATTTAACTACATATAATTAAAATAAAAACACTAGTAACTTAAATGTATCTAAAATCATTTAATAAAAAAAAATAATTACCTCAAATTTAACCAAAATTATTTAATTAAATTTAACTACATTTAACTAAAATAAAATTAAAATAAAACAAAACACTAGTAATTTAATTTAAACTTCATAAAATAAGATAAAATAAAATCTAAAAGATAAAACAAAACACTAGATATTTAAATGCATCTAAATTCATTTACTAAAATAAAATAAAAACACTAATTAGCTTAAATTTAACAATTTATTTAATTAAACAACATTTAACTAAAATAAAATAAATAAAAAAAAACACTAATTTAATTTAAACTTATCTTCAAATCATTAAATAAGATTATCATTAAATAAAATCATTAAATAAAATAAAACTAGTTAACTTAAATATAACTAAAGTCATTTAAAAATGATTAAATGTCACTGTGTGCCTAATTTTAGGGAAATAGCAGAGAGAAAGCAGAGGGGGAAAAAGACAAGTACGTAGAAATTGTGCTGCAGGAATGAAAGGCCATCATTTACAGTTGATAACCAGTTGTCTACTATGAACATTGACCTTAAAATGCAGTTTTGCTCTATAAGAAATAAACCTCAGAGTAGATGCTAGAAAATTGCATTTGCCGACCAACTGTGGGAAATTTAGAGAAAGGAGCACTCAAGACCCAGGGCAGGTCAGGATGACTTCAACTAAGAGCAACCCGGTGATGAGCTCCAGACCATGCAATTAAAGGTAGAGCGCTGAATATCGAGCAGGACCGTGATGGTATTGAGGAGCTGACAGGTTTATGAATGTCAGTGTAACCAGTGTTCCTCCACACCATCTCAATGAAGCGGAGAAGCCCTTGGGGACCATCAGTCAACTCCATGTCAATGAGAAAAGACTGCTGTGTGGCCATCTCGTCTGCATCGCGAGAATAATTTTCAGATTCTCCCTCAACAAGAGGGTAATATCTCTCAAGAAAGCCAGTTAGCCTTTCTTGCCCTTTCTATCCTCTCAATGGCTTCATGAAGACACATACACAAAATATATGATACAGTCTCAAAGTCAATAAAGGAGCTGAGGTTACCGTTTTCTCGTTAGCAATTAATTTGTGGTGCAACGACAACATTGAGAGACTCAATTAAGCTAGCTTTCACAGTCAGTTCTGCAACTTCACTACTGAAAATTTATTATACACATAGACAGCACCTTTTAAATATATTGTATATATTATACACTCACTGGCCACTTTATTAGGTACACTGACTAGTACTGGGTTGGACCCCCTTTTGTCTTCAGAACTGCCTCAATCCTTTGTGGCATAGATTCAACAATACTGGAAATATTCAGCAGAAATTTTGGTCCATATTGACATGATAGCATCACACAGTGGCTGCAGATCCATTATGTGAATCTCCCATTCCACCACATTCCAGATGTGCTCTATTGGACTGGGTCCGGTGACTGTGGAGGTCATTTGAGTACAGCGAACTCATTGTCATGCTCAAGAAACCAGTCTGAGTTGATTCGTGCTTTAAGACATGGTGCGTTGTTCTGCTGGAAGTAGCCATCAGAAGATGTGTACACTGTAGTCATAAAGGGATGGACAATGCCAGCAACAATACTCAGGTAGGCTGTGGTGTTGACACAATGCTCAATTGATACTAATGGGCCCAAAGTGTGCCAAGAAAATATCCCCAACACCATTACACCACCACCACCAGCCTGAACCGTTGATACAAGGAAGCATGGATTCAAGCTTTCATGTTGTTGATGCCAAATTCTGACCCTACCATTCGAATGTCGCAGCAGAAATCGAGACTCATCAGACCAAGCAACGTTTTTCCAATCTTCTATTGTCGAATTTTGCAGGCCTGTGCGAGTTGTAGCCTCAGTTTCCTGTTCTTATCTGACAGGAGTGGCACCTGGTGTGGTCCTCTGCTGCTGTAGCCTATTCGCCTCAAAGTTGGACGTGTTGTGTGTTCAGAGATGCTCTTCTGCATACCTCGGTTGTAACGAGTGGTTATTTCAGTTACTGTTGCCTTTCTGGCTGGAACCAGTCTGGCCATTCTCCTCTGACCTCTAACATAAACAAGGCATTTGCAACGCCAGAACTGCTGCTCACTGGATATTTTCTCTTTTTTGGACCATTCTCTGTACACCCTAGACATGGTTGTGCGTGAAAATCCCAGTAGATCAGCAGTTTCTGAAATACTCAGACCAGTCCGTCTGGCACCAACAACCATGCCACATTCAAAGTCCCTTAAATCACCTTTCTTCCCCATTCTGATGCTCAGTTCGAACTGCAGCAGATCATCTTGACCATGTCTACATGCCTAAATGCATTGAGTTGCTGCCATGTGATTGGCTGATTAGATATTTGCAATTACGAGCAGTTAGACTGGTGTACCTAATAAAGTGGCCATGTATATATTGTTGTATATATTGTCCACCCTATACACAACACCTTAACTCTGATTTTGAATTTGACTATAATGTAATAACGGTGACCTTTCATAAAGCTGCTTTGAAACATTAACTATTGTGAGAAGCGCTATACAGAAAAATCTTTAATTTATTTATATATTAATTAATTAATTTATTTATTTGAGTTATGTTGCATTGAGAGGCTTTCAGAAATTCAAAAAATATGTGAAGTGTTAAGGTCTTACCTTACCTTACCTGCAGACAAACAAAGAGGTCAGTTTAAACTCTCACTTAAGTGCACATTAATATATACACTGAAAAGTTTGGAGTTGATATGTTTGTTGTTTTAGGTTTGTAAAAATGTCTTCTGCGCACCAAGGCTGCGTTAATTTCATTTAATTAAAAAACATAAAAGAGAATTGGGAATGTGTCATTACAGTACAACAATGCATTCTGAGAGTTTGGGGCTTGGGAGCCTGAAAGCTATTGATCTCTATAGGTTTATTGTATCATATATACACTGATTTGCAATAAACTGTAAGTGCTCGCACAACAAATAAAGATCTAAAATCACACATGGAAATGTTTTCTTGTGGCAGCTCATTGATATCCTGTCACTTCCGGATTAGCTGGTTAATTTATTTGATTCGCTCCCTCCATTAGTTCCACTTCAGCACTAGAGGATGAATATTATGGAATGAATAATGTAATGTCAGATATACAAAGAGAAATTGTTTCAATAAAGACATTTACACATTAGTCCATTTTATTCAGAGTGTTAAAAGATGTTTGTTTTTTTAAGTATTACTATATAATGGCTTTTTTTGTTCTGTGGAGATTTGCATTTGTTTACATTGTGTGCTTCTGAGCATGTCTGAAAACATGGCCATGATGTTGATTCCCATTCGCTATATTACAATGTTTTATTAGAAATCATCCTGATTTGTTGATTTTGGAACATTTCTCATTATTGTCAAGGATGAAAATAGCTTAATAGTTTTGTGATTTTTTTTCTAGATGTACTTATGTACATTGTATTGTACAAATGTATTTACTGTTGCTTTTGATCATTATAATGTGTCCTTTCTATATAACAAATAAACATTAATTTCTGAACCAATAAATCAGTATTTTGGTAATTTTTTGGTCAAGTTACAAGATTCCTGGGAAATAAAATCTGCTGTATGTCTTTTGTTTATTTCTTTATTTCTATATTGTACAGACTGCTGAATACACTGAAATAAAACTATTTTTGCGAAATTGTTGCCAACAATTTATTTTGGTTGAATTTAAACAAATTAAATGTATTAATGTTCAACTAAATTTGTTTAAATTCAGCCCAAATAAATTGTTTGCAACCACTTAACTTAAAAAAATTGTAAAAAAAAAAAATGTGGAGGAACAGAAAGCCTATATCTTTACCCGAATTTCTTACATTTCCAATTCC
Organism: Danio aesculapii; assembly: GCF_903798145.1. Lineage (NCBI taxonomy): Eukaryota > Metazoa > Chordata > Actinopteri > Cypriniformes > Danionidae > Danio > Danio aesculapii. The sequence continues at coordinate 17,623,319 of NC_079437.1, read as the reverse complement.
CATCAACCAGAGTTGTCACTATACCATAAATTTAGGCCATGATACTATACCAGCTAAAGTATCACGATCCCAAGTAGTATCATGATTAGGGTTGGGTCGATAGACAATGCCATCGTGCCGGCATTGCGATCCTACACCTTGCCCCCTTGGCCCAGGCCTTGTTAACACGAATACCACTTAGTTTTAAAATGGCATTTTAGAACGAAAACGATCCACGTACACACCAGCGTTTCATCTAGCATTTCTGAAAAACCCACCTCTTTCCACAGTATACCCCTGAAAACGCACATCACATGACCACACACACACACACATATACACACACAGACACGTCAGACAGTTTATCAAGGATGGTTGGTTTGTTCCTGTTGGTTGTGCACTTTTATTACCAACCAAGTTTGCCATTATAACGACACAGATCACTCTGCCTATTCATGCCAGAGTCCCGCAGAAAAAGTGATTGACAGGTGATAATTTGTGTGTTACTTTATTTATTTATGATTTGGTTATGGGTAAAACAAAAAAATTCGAGTCAGGTAGATGAAACGGTAGGCTACAAATAATTAATTAATTATGAATTCATTATTCATAAAAAAATTAATTCACCGCCACCTACGACAACAATGCCATCATCCATCACAATGTTTGACATTAGACATCATACAATGCCAAATTGGTCGACATCGCCCAACCCTAATGACGATACTGTATTAATTCATAACTCAAATATATAAAATAAACCAAATGGTCAGAAATACTATAATACTAATAATGCTTAAATTCAATTTAGAATTCCCTTATTATTGAAAACCTATTATTTGTTATTTGTACAGGCATTCTGTTTTATTTATATGTACTGTGACTGTTTTGTTGTTATTGCAATAAATAAATCATTGACCACACCATATGATCTGCAGTGATTGATTCCACATAGTTTTGCACAAATGTGTAAGTATTTTAATGACTTTTCCACATGCAACATTACCCATTTTAGAACCGTCAATGCCGATACTACCATTTTCAATCTACAGAGGCACTGCCAGTATTTTGGAGCCATAGCCAACTGGTAAATCATGCAACAATACGTCAACTGAATTGAAATTAACTTTGGTGCAGCACATCCTCATCTGCGCTAGGGAAGCATTATTGCCGTAACACATACATTTTAGCTCTAGCAGGACCACGTTTGAGACTACTTGTTAGGAGAGGCTGACATGCAGGTTTAATTGAGGCCAAGAATAGTGTTTAGACCCACAATATGGAAGCTTCTATCCAATCTCACATACAAGCTGGCAAAAAAACAGTTAACATCTGGTGTTCCCAAAAGAGGGGTCAGGTTTACTGTCAAAAAACACCAAATAAAACTTTATATCTGGGTGTACAAATTGTTACCCTGTCCCAATTTTGCTACATGTGTCAAGTCTGTATGCATTCTAGTCACTGAATTTTGCATAATCTTTCCTCAGCAAAAGATATAATCAAACACATTAAGAAAATCAGCACATACAGAGGTTAAACAGAAAGGTTAAACGCTCCTTTAGAGGTGTGAACGCCACAATCAATAGATGCCCAGTCAGCGTGTTGAAAACATGGACATCATCCTCTACATGAGAGAACTGAGACTAGCCAATAAACAAAGTTCATCTGCAAAAACTCTTCGAACAACATTGAGCATGTCCTTGAACACCGAGACGGAGAGAGAGTGAGCTATGTAGTCTGCCATCAATACTGACGAAACTTGTCTTGTTTGCTTATTTGGGTCAAAACTATTAATATCCAACATGGGCTTCAGGCTGTCGGTTTGACCCTTCTGTCGGACAACATCAATCCAAAGGTTTTCTCTGAAGCTGCACCAGCCCAGACGGAGGCCCTCGAGTGGGATGGGGAATCCAGGGATGAAGCTCTCAGACGCTCTCTAAACTGCCCAAAGGGTTCATCTCGTATTCTTATGATGCAATTAAAGGTGATGACCTGACCCTTAAAGGGATAGTTCAACCTAAAAAGGAAATTCACTCACATTTTACGCATCCTCAAGTGGTTTCAAACCTTTATGAGTTTCTTTTGAACACAAACGGACATATTTTGGAGAATGGTAAAAACCGGTAACCATTGACATACATAGTTAGGGAAAACAAATACAATATTGAAGTCAATGGTTACCAGGTTTAAACCTTTTTCAAAATATCATCTTTTCTGTTCAAAAGAAGAAACTCAAACAGGCTTGTAAGAAGTGAAGGGTGAGTAAACGACAGAACTTTTATTTTTGGGTGAACTGTCCCTTTAACTTCGTTACAAAACCCAGAACACTGTGGGAATACCACACAGCTTGTGATTACTGGAATAATACATGGCCTTCTAATGCGTAATCATATTGAACAGTATTTGTGTACAAAAGATGAGGCTCTTACGTTTTTGTGTATGAAAATAAAAATATATCTGGCATCCCATCTCATGCTCCAGCAACTCACAACTCAAGCTACTGTCAAACTCTGCATTTCTAATAGACAAAACTTGTAATATTAATAATATTAGATGTGCAGTGCTACCAAATCAGGAGTGGGTTCCAGAAACATCTGCAGAGATTAGTGACACCAGTGCTCTCAGAAGTTAGCATGGAGCCCATTGTGAGTCACAACCTTTTAAACCACATAAAAATCAGTCTATGTGCATTTCTATCTTATACACAACATATAAAAATCAAATAAATTATACTGTAACAATAAAGCATTCACATCACTTTAAAAGCCAATCATCTGACTGTAAATAGCCTACATCAAAACTAATCATTGATATTTTCCTGTCCAATACATCATTGAAAATCTTATTTGATCAGAGTTTGCAGGTGATGTATAAATCTCAATTAAAAAATACATTTATGTCAGATTTAGTGTGATCAATGGTCACAATTTTTTATTTAAGTTAGTGAAATATCGATACAGTATCATCCAATATACATACAATACAATATAGCTCGGCGGCTATAATTCAAACAATGGGCTTACCTTCTACCTGACAAGAGGGCAAAGACTTCCTGAGGTGATTAAAATAACGATGTCATCATCATACTCCAGAGAATCCACTGTAGACAGCAAGAAAAGTTCTCAGATTGTGAAGGATTCTTGTAGTGGAAGTCTTTCAACGCGGCATTATGTCATAAGCAGCAAGCAACTATTCACTTTGTGCACGTAAAGTAGTGCCAGGTTGCATGAAGTAGGCTATCAATGACATCACTTGTTTACTTTTTTCCTTAGCAAACGTGCATTCATCTCGAAATTCTGTTGTATTTTGATGGTTGCTTTATATCCACTGTATTTAGATACTGAAAGGGGATTGGGGTTTGGTGTTTGTCGTCCTGTTGAGGTGTTTCAGTCCAGTCTTCAACAGTGGCAGACGCGTTTTCTCCGCTTTTCTGTGCGTTGGCCGAGAAATGTCATGTTTTGTAAACTGCTTTGTTTGTTATACGTGCTATTTTGTAGAAATGCAAAGGTTCCTCCTGCTATATTCAGTGTAAGAATGGTAATCTATTGAAGTGGTTCATCAATTCTAGATACTTTTGTTTCTCTCGATACTCCAAACTGGCGTTTCCGCGTGTTTCTTGTTCATATCAAACGAAGACGCGGTTACGCAGCAACGAGATAATCAAACCATTGCACCATTTTACCGCGCAAAAGTTTGATTGGTCAATCAATCAACAAGTTTTTTTTGTCCTAGTAAATATTGGAAGTCAGCTTGAGTTCAAAAACTCATACTGAGAAGAAATAATCTGAAATCAAAGCTGTAATTTGGAAAAGCAAGACATAAAAATCAATTTTACTTCATGCACTTCTGACTTATTCCACAGTATGGGCAATGTGGGCCAACGTCGAGACTATTTTTGACAGTTTTTGCAAGTTTAGAGTACACACTAAACTTTCTTTGCTGGACAACAATGGCAAAGTGCGTTCATTCATTAATTCATTCATTCATTTTCTTTTCGGCTTAGTCCCTTTATTAATCTGGGGTCGCCGCAACGGAATGAACCGCAACTTATTCAGCATATGTTTTACACAGCGGATGCTCTTCCAGCTGCAACCCATCACTCGGAAACAATTGCAAAGTTAGCCTATATCAAAACTGCACGCTAATCCACAATCACAAGAAAAACATTCAGAACTTTGAGACTTCCATGCTATTATTTCAAGGATGTCAGAGCCTGCTTTCATTGAAATATATCAGGCCCATAGCCAGCCTGGTGAAATGGCTGGTTCTTTTTTTCTCAAAAAAGTGGACTTTTTACAGTTATACGCCTCATTTTCTATTCAATTATGATATTTAAGTACTTCATTTTCGTGACATTTTAAGCAAAATTTTTAGCTGGATTAGCTAGTCGGATGGTCGTCATTACCACACTTTTTGATTAACCAAAAATATTTCCTAAAGATTTAGAATAACGAAATATAAAAAAAATACTTATTTTCAAAATACAATATTATTTATAATAATATTATTTAATATTACATATATTATTATATTATACAATATTATTGCTTCATATATCATTAGAAAAAAATAGGAATCTGTTAGTTTTAAATTAAAACTGTGGCCTATTGTCATTTTATAGGCAAATAACAAACTGGCCAGCACATATAACTGTCCTCAGTCAGAATTTAGCAATTTGAATAAAAAATAATTATTAAAACATACCCACATAGAAAAATTTCTCTGGCCCACACAATCAGCTTTTGCTTTGCCCACATGCCGCAGTGAACTATGGTACAACACTGGACCAAGTCTGGCTTTCAGACAAGGGCCAAACATGGAGCTTATGTGGGTCAAGTCTCAGCCAGGTTACCCATAACTAGGCCTGAACTGGGCCAGATATGACCCATGTTTGGCCATTTTCTGGAAGCCAGATTTGGTGTCACGACTGCAATGAAATTGATGAAAATCAATCAATTAATTAATTGATTTGTTTTTTGTTTTTCATTTAAAAGCAGAACAATTCAATGTGTGCTTGTGCATGAAATAATACTATCAGAAAAATATTATGAATAATAAAATATCTTGTAAATATCTTATTAAAAAGCTACCTTTAACATATGGCTAATAATTTGTTAAATAATATTTTGGCTAATGAAATGTATGTAATGGGAGTAAATTCAGTTATTTTGCAACATACAGAAAATTATTATTAATTCAAAGTGTAAAATTTCCTGTATTAAAGGAAGGCATTAAAAAGATCCAAACGGGAAGATGGAAATGTATTAACATATTTCTTTACTTAAAAAATAATTTAAATATATCAAGATAGGCCAAACTTACAAGGCCAACATATCATTTTTTAACATCTGGCCCATGTCTTAAATAAATATGGTGCCACCTCTCCCAAACCTGGACCATGTTTGGCCTATTATTATCACTTCAGGGTAATGATAATAATAATGTAGAGCTTCACAATTTTTCTAGCCTCTTTTAGTAGAAACTACATTAGAAAATTCATGGATAACAACTATAGCCAAAATATAGTCAGATTAATTTAATATGGTACACTTTTGGTGCTTCACACCTTTTTATTGGTCATTTTTGTTTCAAGCATAAGCTGCAAAATTTATAATAAAAGTTACTTGTAAAATGTTTTCTCTATTTAAAAATAATACAGCCAATGATGACTTCGCTTAGGTCAGATTATAAAATCTAAATATTTGTTAGCATTGGACTTTTGTCAGTCAAGGGTGGGTCTTCTAAATCACCCGAATCCCTCCAGCCTACGGGCCTGTATACAGTATATTCTGTGTGGTTGAAAGAAAAAAAGAAGTTCATCAAAGTTTAGATCTACATGCATTGTTCACAAATTGGTTTCATTCACTCAGTTCACTCACTCACTGAAACATTTGCACCAGTGTCTCACATTGAAACAGTAACAGTGAACTTTACTTGACAGAAAACTAATATACCTGTGACTCGATGTGTGATATGTAGGAAATAAAACATGTCAGTAACAAGAATATCTGCATACAACGTGAAAATAACTCTATACTGCAGGGAAATATCCACAACAGAACCAAATACAAAGCATCAAAATATAAAGACATGCATTGGGTCCTATGATCCCGAAAGAAATGCAAATCAACAATTTTTTAATGATCTAGGCACTAAAAAGGGGCTACACTAATGATTTAGAATAGCAGAGGTATGTTTACTAACAATACAGTAACTTTAAAGTGGTCCAAAAAACTTTTGGATGGCTGGCAAAATTTATTATCCATTAACTCTTGACATAAGAATGACCCACACAGAGAAGGTCAAAATGGCACTGTCAACAGGATTCCACATTAGCAACCAATTATTTCCCTGTCTCAGGCAACAGGAAGTAGATTCACAGTTTTTTTTTTCAACCACTAACAAGCATTATGCAGTACTGAATCCATGTTTTCAAAACTGTTCAGCCAAACAAAAGTCTACGTGGAGCATACTGTGATTTTTCGTTGCTTTTACACAAAATCCATACAATAAACACATTTTTCAAAATTCTTTTGTCATTTATACTCTACAAGTGGCTAAAACTAAACATTTTCAGCAAATCTTTTGAATGCTAAGACTCATTTCAAAACTGCTGATCATTCCCTTTCAGATACGTCTTTTCTTGACCATGTAAAACATGGACTTTCATCGAAAGACAAATGTACTCCATTTTAGTTACATCAATAGTATAAATTGTACATAAAAACAGTCAAGATCAACATATTTTTTCATGATAAAAAAGTATGTATTTATTGAACATCAAATACAAATATCTACAATCACCGGCCACTTTAGGTACACCTTAGTACCAGGTTGGACCCACTTTTGCCTCCAAACTGCCTGAATCCTTCTTTGCATAGATTCAACAAGGTACTGGAAATATTCCTCAGAGATTTTGGTCCATAATGACATGATAGCATCACACAGTTGCTGCAGATTTGTCGGCTGCACGTCCATGATGCGAATCTGCCGTTCCACCATATTCCAAAGGTGCTCAATTGGATTGAGATCTGGCGCGTTATCCAAGTAGCCATCAGTAGATGGGTACATTGTGGTCATAAGGATGGACATGGTCAGCAACAATACTCAGGTAGGCTGTGGCGTTGATATGATGCTCAATTGGTACTAATGAGCCCAAAGTGTACCAAGAAAATATCCGCCACACCATTACATCACCACCACCAGCCTAAATCGTTGATACAAGGCAGCATGGATCCATGCTATCATGTTGTTGATGCTAAATTCTGACCCTACCATACGAATGTTGCAACAGAAATCGAGACTCATCAGACCAGGCAACATTTTTCCAATCTTCTATTGTCCAACTGCTCGTAAACGCACATTTCTAATCAGCCAATCACATGGAAGCAACTCAATGCATTTAGACTTGTAGATATGGTCAAGACGATCTGCTGCAGCTCGAACTGAGCGTCAGAATGGAGATGAAAGGCGCTTTAAGTTAATTTGAATGTGGCATGTTTGTTGGTGTCTGAGTATTTCAGAAACTGCTGACATACTGGGAATTTCACACACAACCATGTCTAGGGTTTACAGATAATGGTCCGAAAAAGAGAAAATATCCAGTGAGTGGCAGTTCTGTGGGCTCAAATGCCTTGTTGATGCCAGAGATCAGAGAAGAATGGCCAGACTGGTTCCAGCTGATAGAAAGTTAACAGTAACCACTCGTTACAACCGAGAAATGCAGAAGAGCATCTCTGAACACACAACAGGTCCAACCTTGAGGCAGATGGGCTACAGCAGCAGAGGACCACACCAGGTGCCACTCCTGTCAGCTAAGAACAGGAAACTGAGGCTACAATTCACACAGGCTTTGGACAATAAAAGATTGGGAAAATGTTGCCTGGTCTGATGAGTCTCGATTTCTGCTGCCACATTCGGATGGTAGGGTCAGAATTGGGCGTCAGCAACATTGTATCAACAGTTCAGGCTGCTGGTGATGGTGTGGGGGATATTTTCTTGGCACACTTTGGGCCCATTAGTACAAATTGAGCATCGTGTCAACGCCACAGCCTACCTGAGTATTGTTGCTGACCATGTTCATCCCTTTATGACCACAGTGTACCCATCTACTGATGGCGACTTCCAGCAGAATAACGCGCCATTTCATACAGTGCAAATCATCTCAGACTGGTTTATTGAACATGACAATGAGTTCACTGTACTCAAATGGCCTCCACAGTCCCCAGAGTTAAACTAACTTATTTCATTTAGTGATTTTCACTGTTGGATTTTACAGTGCAGATTGCATTACATTTCCTTATTATGCTAATGATGTACATCTTAATACAAATATTTTTCTTGATCTTTCATCTAAATCTCAAAATGTTCGTCCTGTGATGAAACTGGGTTAACGGTTTAGCCAGAATATCAGTAACCTTAATTTGCCACCAGTGAGAGACGACAATGCCATCAGTCCAGGAGTATGACATTTATGTCTTTTCACCTGTCATCAAGACTTTTCCAATGAATAATATCATTCTTAAAGGAAAAGTATTATGGTGATTGATGTGTCGGTTCATTGTTGCATTAGTTGATTGTTCAATTTGATAAATAACTAAAACGAACTATTGATTTTGTTGCTTCCAAGAAAGAAAATGAATAGGATCAGTAGATTTATTTTTTGTTATTATTATTATATATGAGCACTCTAGGTTTTCTATTGATTGATATTGAGTGTCTTTTATTCAAATGCATTTCATTTGGTTGAATGAACTTATGCACGGACTGGCTCTCAGCATTGATGGATGTTTGGAGACTCATGTGGAAGGCTTGTTGCGTTTGTTCCAGACAGTTTAACCAGTCTTGTTCTGTCAGCCGGGATATACAAACACACGTCTGGAAAGCAATTGGTGTCAAAAGTGAATGCGATTGTGTCAAAATGCAGTTTTACTATGTCTACGTATCAACATGCACAACCACCAATGGAAGTGCTGAATTTGAGACTATATTTGCATGTGCGTTGCTTCTTCACATTCAATCTGCGTTCTTGAATTTATATAATTTTTCAGGAGATATGATCAAACTCAATATGCTAAAGAAAACCCTCATTAAAAATGATTTTAAAATATTGTTGCTTTGTGATCAAACTGGATCTACACGTACTTAAGCTGCACGTTAAAAAATGTTGCTTCTTTGTTACTTGCTTGACAACACAGGTGTCAAACGTCCTGGAGAGCCACAGCTCTGAGCAGTTTAACCCTAATTAAACACACCTGATCAAACTAATTGAGTCCTTCAGGCTTGTTTTTAACCTCCAGGTAAGTGTATTGAAGCAGGGTTGGAACTAAACTGTGTAGGGCTGCAGACCTCCAGGAGTTTGACACCCCAGCTTTACGACATTCAGACTGTGTTTGTCTGCCATATTAAATTTCACATCTTCGGTTTAAAAAGTTTTGGCATTAATAGCCCTCCATACATAATACACATACATACCTGTCTGTAGATATTCCATAATTTGGGGACTATAGATCACCCCTGTTTTAAGATTACTTTTTTCTTATTTCCTCCATATTTAAGCTTATACTGTATATTTCTGGTCCAAAATCCACAGATCTGTATGGGGTGCATTAGTTTTCTTTTTAAAGTGGTCGTTAAATCAATAAAAACAATAAATCTTCAGTTGATGGAAAAAGAGATCTCAGTTAGGCATGGGCTGGTATAAGATTCTGAGGGTATGATAACCTTGGATAAAAATATCACGGTTTCACAGTATTGTGATTACTGCTGTAAAATGTATTTTTTTAAATGTCTGGGTAACTTTTTTTAGCCCTTTGAACAAAATTTATTTTATTTTGAGAAACATTTAAAATATTTTGGAGCAGTAAACATCTCAGGCTAAATAATTCAAATGAATCATTGACTTCTGCTGTTTTCATTTATTTCAAAAACCGATTTTTTTCAAATTAAAATGGCATCCTTGGAGACCTTTTCTGCTGGAGATACTGTTGTCCTAAAAAGCAAAAAAAAAAGAAAAAGAAAAAAGTAGATAAAAAAAAAATCGTACACATACCTCACGAACGGTATTGCAGAAAATTTTGGCGGTTTTACAGGATCAGGTGTTTAAAGCATCGGTGGGGGTGTGGTGAGAGAGAGAGAGAGAGCGAGAGAGAGAGAGAGAGAGATTGAGAGAGATGCATTTGATCTGAGTGATAAAGCTCTCTGTCAGAGCTGTCACGTGTGTGTGTGTGTCCTGCATGGACAATGAGGACGAGCTTTCACTCAAACACTATAGGTCACAGCACTTGACCAGTCACTGCAGCTCATTCACACAAATAGCCAGGTACTTTCATCTTGCATAGAAAATGGCTGGAGTATTTTGCACAGTACTGCACATATATACTGTATATTTAATGTATAGGCTCTTAATGAAGATACAAAAGAAAATATAAGAAATATGTATTCAATTGCTTTACTTTTTACTTTAAGTAAAAGTCTTTGTTTAATTGGACCTCCCGTGGTACCAAGCACAACTTGAACAGTTTTGGGGAGACTGTCTTGATGTTTTCTGAAATAATTGGTAAAAGCAAGCCTTCTTTAGCACTTCCCAATGTTCTACTTTAGATTTATGCTGAGTTCACAATCAAGTATTTGCACAGATTACATATACAGTTAATGTTAATGTGTGAACAGAGGTAAATTTCCACCGGGCGGTGCAAATGACAAATTATTTGTGGTGCGTTTGTCCCAACTGCAGGAAATTCGCCTCCAACGCATCTACCATGCAAGTTCAAGTAATTTAGCTGGTGCAGAAAATTTGCGTGTGGTGAAAAACATCCTGTCAGAAGCGAGTCCCAGCATTATGAACTCAGCATTAAGCTGTCATATCTTTCTTTCTCTGTCCAGATGATCTCATACTGCCTCTATAATACTAAGGTCTGGACTTTATTTCATGACTGTCAGTGTTTTATCACAGCAGTTTTTTTTCTCCTAATATGATTTCACTGTATTGGCATATATTGAAATCAATTATGATTTTGCTACATCAGAACTGATTTGGCAATGGCATTTCCATCAACCATGTTCCACACAATTTATTCATGTTGTCCTGACACAAATCGATTAAGTTAATGTAAAAACATTTAAGTCTATTTAACAAAAAACAATGAAGCTGTCCCCAAAAAAAGCCTCAAGAATTGTGTTATTTCAGCTCATTTACAAAAGTAGTTTGAGCAAGCAGCAAAAATATTTTGAGTGTGCTGCCTCAATAATATTAAGATCTGGACTCTATAGAGGCCATTTCATGACTGTCAATGTTTTATCACAGCAGTTTTCCTTTTCTTCTAATATGATTTCAGTGTATTAGCATTTCATATTGTAATCAATTGTGATTTCGCTACATCAGAACTGATTTGGCAATGGCATTTCCATCAACCATTATTCACAAACTCTTTTTGCACGTCAAAAAACAACCTCATAAACGTTTTTAAATTAATATTTAATTTCTAAATGTGGCATTTAGTTAATTGTTTCTGATGGGATATTTAAAAATGTGCTTTAAAAAAGGGTGATGCAGGGTACCACACAATTAATTTATGCTGTCCCAACACAAATCGATTAAGTTAACGTAAAAACATTTAAGTGGACTGAACAAAAACAATTAAGTTGTCCAAGTTAATCTCAAGATATGTTATTTCAGCTCATTTAAAATAAATAGTATGACCAAACAGCAATAATATTTTGAGTGTACTGCCTCCATAATATTAAGGTCTGGACTCTATGGGGGCCATTTTATGACTGTTTATTATCCTTGGAGACCTTTTCTGCTGGAGATACTGTTGTCCTAAAAAGCAAAAAAAAAAGAAAAAGAAAAAAGTAGATAAAAAAAAAATCGTACACATACCTCACGAACGGTATTGCAGAAAATTTTGGCGGTTTTACAGGATCAGGTGTTTAAAGCATCGGTGGGGGTGTGGTGAGAGAGAGAGAGAGCGAGAGAGAGAGAGAGAGAGATTGAGAGAGATGCATTTGATCTGAGTGATAAAGCTCTCTGTCAGAGCTGTCACGTGTGTGTGTGTGTCCTGCATGGACAATGAGGACGAGCTTTCACTCAAACACTATAGGTCACAGCACTTGACCAGTCACTGCAGCTCATTCACACAAATAGCCAGGTACTTTCATCTTGCATAGAAAATGGCTGGAGTATTTTGCACAGTACTGCACATATATACTGTATATTTAATGTATAGGCTCTTAATGAAGATACAAAAGAAAATATAAGAAATATGTATTCAATTGCTTTACTTTTTACTTTAAGTAAAAGTCTTTGTTTAATTGGACCTCCCGTGGTACCAAGCACAACTTGAACAGTTTTGGGGAGACTGTCTTGATGTTTTCTGAAATAATTGGTAAAAGCAAGCCTTCTTTAGCACTTCCCAATGTTCTACTTTAGATTTATGCTGAGTTCACAATCAAGTATTTGCACAGATTACATATACAGTTAATGTTAATGTGTGAACAGAGGTAAATTTCCACCGGGCGGTGCAAATGACAAATTATTTGTGGTGCGTTTGTCCCAACTGCAGGAAATTCGCCTCCAACGCATCTACCATGCAAGTTCAAGTAATTTAGCTGGTGCAGAAAATTTGCGTGTGGTGAAAAACATCCTGTCAGAAGCGAGTCCCAGCATTATGAACTCAGCATTAAGCTGTCATATCTTTCTTTCTCTGTCCAGATGATCTCATACTGCCTCTATAATACTAAGGTCTGGACTTTATTTCATGACTGTCAGTGTTTTATCACAGCAGTTTTTTTTCTCCTAATATGATTTCACTGTATTGGCATATATTGAAATCAATTATGATTTTGCTACATCAGAACTGATTTGGCAATGGCATTTCCATCAACCATGTTCCACACAATTTATTCATGTTGTCCTGACACAAATCGATTAAGTTAATGTAAAAACATTTAAGTCTATTTAACAAAAAACAATGAAGCTGTCCCCAAAAAAAGCCTCAAGAATTGTGTTATTTCAGCTCATTTACAAAAGTAGTTTGAGCAAGCAGCAAAAATATTTTGAGTGTGCTGCCTCAATAATATTAAGATCTGGACTCTATAGAGGCCATTTCATGACTGTCAATGTTTTATCACAGCAGTTTTCCTTTTCTTCTAATATGATTTCAGTGTATTAGCATTTCATATTGTAATCAATTGTGATTTCGCTACATCAGAACTGATTTGGCAATGGCATTTCCATCAACCATTATTCACAAACTCTTTTTGCACGTCAAAAAACAACCTCATAAACGTTTTTAAATTAATATTTAATTTCTAAATGTGGCATTTAGTTAATTGTTTCTGATGGGATATTTAAAAATGTGCTTTAAAAAAGGGTGATGCAGGGTACCACACAATTAATTTATGCTGTCCCAACACAAATCGATTAAGTTAACGTAAAAACATTTAAGTGGACTGAACAAAAACAATTAAGTTGTCCAAGTTAATCTCAAGATATGTTATTTCAGCTCATTTAAAATAAATAGTATGACCAAACAGCAATAATATTTTGAGTGTACTGCCTCCATAATATTAAGGTCTGGACTCTATGGGGGCCATTTTATGACTGTTTATCACACCTGTTTATTTCCTCTGAATATGATTTTTGTGGATTAGCTCACATTGAAACAAATATGATTTCACTGCGTTAGACAAAGTCACAATTAGGGGAACACTCAAAAATGTACTGGTTCTGCTTTTTCAAACTACTTATTTAATAGGAGTTGAACCAACACAATTTTTTACTTGTTTTATGTTCAATCCATTTAAATTTGCAAGTTATAAGTTAACTTAATCGATTGATGTTGGGAAAACATGAAGGAATTGTGTGGAACCCTGCATTTTTTACAGTGAAAACGTTTGCTACATCAGAATTGATTCGGCAAATGTGTTTCCATCCACCATTTTTCAAATTAACAATTTTTTTGCACGTCAAAAAACAACCTCAAGTGATTATCAACTTTATTTAGTCATTTAGGTTTAAGACATACAATTTCTAAATGTGGTATTTTATCACTCGTTTCTGATGTGATACTTCAAAATATGCGTTAAAACAGGGTGACGCAGGGTTCCACACAAGTAATTCATGCTGTCCTGACACAAATATATTAAGTTAACGTAAAAACATTTAAGTGGATTGAACAAAAAACAAATTAAGTTGTTCCCAAATAAATCCCAAGAGTTGTGTTGTTTCAGCTCATTTAAAATAAATAATGATTCGGCAAATGCGCATCCACCATTATTTAAATTAGCACTTTTTTTTACATGTCAAGTGATTATCAACTTTTTTTTTAGTCATTTAAGTTCTATAATTTCTAAATGTGGCATTTTATCACTCGTTTCTGATGGGATACTTATAAAATATGCATTAAACAGGGTGATGGAAAAAGCTAATGTTTTTATATAGGAAAACCAATTCAAACACAACATTTTTTTTTCTATTCAACTGCGCAACTTTTCTATTGTTTTTTTCAATATGGCATCCGAAACACCTGGGGCTCCGCTTATCAACACTTTTCTGATAAGAAAGCATTTATAAAGCCAGAAATATGATTAAGATGGTTTTAATACAGTGTCACGTTGAGAAGCGGCGTCATAAATCAAACAGTGACATGTTGTCCGGCCTCTCGCTTCACAATACTCAAGCGGCAGCTGTCTAACAGTTGATCAATAGACAGTCTGATGGTCTGTTTTACAAATGCACTGTTTACAACACTATCTGTGCAGCCGAAGTCAGTGTTAATCTTTATTAAAGATGAAATTTACATATTTTTCACTTCAAACTAAACAAAAAGTCAGTCTGGTGATATTCTAAGTGGTTTAAACTAGAAAATGTGATGTGTAAGCAACTCAACCAAGCAGATCTGCTAAATAAAACTGTTGTTTCACGGATTCCTCCATGCAAACTCTTGACTGTACTTTTGCTACAAGCACAGATTGGCTACAGTCGATGTGCTCTGCCTGTGTTGTACTCTATTAAGTCTAGTTTGTGCAGCAGATGTGGATCAATATCCTTCTTGATTTGATCAATAGAGCGCAGCTTAAAGGCAGGACATGAATGAATGCAGGTGAGGCTGTTCGATCACGGCTGACCTGCCGAAAGACGTCCATTTATGAGACAGACTGAACATGTTTACATGCACACAATACACTTATATCACAGAAAAGACATCTTAATGAAATAACCAGCTGTCCCAGTCTACATGCAAACCAGTAACCTGGTAATGCAAGTAAACCGTGTTTACAAGACTGTATTAGTATAGCAGTTTATTTTGTGGAAATGGCATCAATGAATAATTAGTTTACCTAACTTACAGTATTTTTGTCTCAGTGTAGATGTCAGGATTGGTTTATGTTTAAGTCATTTATGACCTCA
This sequence comes from Danio aesculapii, assembly GCF_903798145.1. NCBI lineage: Eukaryota > Metazoa > Chordata > Actinopteri > Cypriniformes > Danionidae > Danio > Danio aesculapii. Next base: position 17,607,928 of record NC_079437.1, on the reverse strand, counting down.
CTCTTTTAAAGGAATACATGACCTTGTGGACGGTTAACCTACACTACCTGATAAAAGTTTAATCACCTATCCAAGTTTTTGGAACAACAATTAATAACTTGACTTCTAGTTGATCATTTGGTATCAGAAGTGGCTTAATTGAAAGGCAAGGGCCTCTGGATTACGCTTATTTTACCAAAATAAAATATGATCATGGCTTGATTTTTAACTATTTAACTTTATAACTTTGATGTGGAAGCTGAAGTATGAGAAGGAGCTTCCTGCTGAAGAATTTGAATGTAACCCCAAACCATGATTTTTCCTTCACCAAACTTGACTGATTTCTGTCAGAATATTAGGTCCATGTGGATTCCATTAGACCTTCTGCAGTATTTGTGATGATTAGGGTGCAGTTCAACAGATGATTTATTGAAAAAAAAAAATCTACCTTCTGCCACTTTTCCAAATGATCAACTAGAAGTCAAGTTATTATTAGTTGCTCTTACAACTGGGATCAATGATGAGACTTTTGTCAGGCAGTGTATATATGAAGCATAATCAAATTTTTAAAAAGTGCATGTAAACACACTCATTGAACTGGTAGAAATAATTTAAATACTGGACATGTTATAATAAGTAAGACTAAATAAAAAAAAATACCTGATAGTAAAGTGAGGTTTATGATAAAATAGTAATTGGCTTCTCCAGCATTATTACTCAGAGCATGTACTAGAAAGCAATGAAAACTGTAAAAATGCCAGATTTCATCAAATCAAAGCAGCACTGTGAAAGCAGCATCCTCAAATCTGCATAAATTAGGGAAATAAGAACGAATGGAGAGGTATTTTTAATTGACAAAATCACAGACCTGAATGGACATAAAAAGACAGGGTTTATGACAAACCATGTGGGACTAACATTCAGGGGTTTATAGACAATAAAGAGCTACAGTAGACCTGTTAACTTGGAGTCAGGGAAAAGGCATTGCTACAAATATCTAAAAAGACGGCGAAGATGCTTTATACCCCGCAAAACCAAGTGCGGGCTCTCACACCTGCTTTTTTTCCCCCACTTATTAGGATCTACAGTGCATCCGGAAAGTACTCATAGCTCTTCACTTTTTCCACATTTTTTTGTTACAGCCTTATTCCAAAGTGGATTAAATTCTTTTATTATGGACCATGTTTGGAACCACCAGGACTCTTCCTAGAGCTGACCGGCCATCAAAGCTGAGTGATCAGGGGAGAAGGGTCTTAGTCAGAGAGGTGATCAATAACCCGATGGTCACTCTGTCTGAGCTCCAACATTCTTCTATGGAGAGAGGAGAACCTTACAGAAGGACAACCATCTGTGCAGCAATCCACCAATCAGGCCTGTATGGTAGAGTGGCCAGACAGAAGCCACTCCCCACCTGGAATTTGCCAAATTGCATCTGAAGGACTCTCAGACAATAAGAAACAAAATTCTCTGGTCTGATGAGACTAAAATTGAACTCTTTGGAGTGAATGCCAGGCATTACGTTTGGAGAAAACCAGGCACCACTCATCACCAGGCTAATACCATTTTTTCAGCATCAGGAACTGGAAGACTAGTCAGGATAGAGGGAAAGATGAATGCAGCGATGTACAGAGACATCCTAAATGAAAACCTACTTCAGAGTGCTCTTGACCTCAAACTGCGGTGACGATTCATCTTTCAGCAGGACAATGACCCAAAGCACACCGCTAAAATATCAATGGAGTGGCTTCACAACAACTGAATTTTCAAGTGAATTTTCTTGAGTGGCTAAGCCAGAGCCCAGATCTAAATCCTATTGAACATCTCTGGAGAGATCTGAAAATGGCTGTACACCATCACTTCCCATCCAACCTGATAGAGCTTGAGAGGTACTGCAAAGAGGAATTGGCAAAAATTCCCAAAGACAGGTGTGCCAAGCTTGTGGCATCATATTAAAAAAGACTTGAGGCTGTAATTGCTGCCAAAGGTGCATCAAAAAAAGTATTGAGCAAAGGCTGTGAATCCTTACGTAGATGTGATTTTTCAGAGTTTTTTATATTTAATAAATTTGCAACAATTCCAAAAACTCTTTTTTTTACCTTGTCATGATGGGGTATTGTGTGTACAATATTGAGGAAATAAATTAATTAAATCCATTTTGGAATAAGGCTGTAACAAAGTGGGAAAAAAAAGAAGCGATGTGAATACTTTCCAGATGCACTGTATGCATCGGACTCTCTTCAGTCATGATTTACAAAATTACTAACTAACCTAAATGTATTAGAGAAAGATAATTATGAAATAATTTATATCTGTTAAAAACTAAGCAAATGATTTTTAAAAAGTACCAAACAAGTATAGAGAAAACCAGATTAAACACGAGTAATTGATTAATTAAAAACTTAAAATGTAAAAATAAAACTGCATTGGAACTATTAAAAAATAAAACCAAATTAAACTAATTACAGTCAAAGATAAATGTAAATATATACACACATTTAGAAACTAACCGATTCATAACAAAACTTTTAAAAACATCCAGAGGTATTTCTGAGGTAATTAAAGAATTGTTGTATCTGACACTACAAACAGTAAAATGCAAAAAGAAAGAAAAAAAAAACGTCTCAAAGATAAAACGAGCATATCCATTTTTATTTTAACGAGACATCGGTGGATGTGATTGTCAAGAATTTGAAGTGACTTACATGCAAGTGACGAGAAAACACATTCAAGACATTTGACAGAGAAAGAAACAGACATGATTATTCCTGTGAAATCGGAGAGATCCCTGGAAAGAAGGCACATTTTTTACACTGAAAACAGAGATGGACATTTCACAGAAGCATTGGGTAATATTATAACAACATGTAAAATAAAATAACTCACTTTTGTGCTTTAGGGAGTCCCAAATCCAAACTTCTGTCAGTAGTTTGTTTGTGGAGCACATCAGAGTAAGAAGTGAATAAGGAGAAGTCCGTTCTGTCCACAAACAAGAAGTGTTTCCCTTTAAATCGTCAGCTGAAAAGGTGTAAATTAATGCACATCAGCTTCTCTCAGAACTCTCACAGAGAGCAGTGATCAGTTTACAGTATCAAACATGCCATAGATGATCAAACCACTCAATCGTTGACATAAAACACAGACGAAAACAACAGAAAATATGTCAAATCAACAAACCGGGGACAGATTTGTGATGCCATTTTAAAATCTGAGGCAGATATGAGGATGGACCGAACAAAAACACACCTACAGAAACACTAAAGTTACAGTTCAGCCAAAAATGTACATTTGCTTTTCGTTTACTCACCCTAAGCTTGTCCAAGATTTATGCGACTCTTTTTTTCAGTTGAACACAAAAGAGATTTTAGCTAAATCTGTGGTTTTTGGTGATTCGTAAAATGAAAGTAAATGGCTATGGCACTTTGAGGGCCCAAAAAAAAGTAACATATACAGTCAAACCAAAAATTAATACCTAATAGGACAGATTTACTTTTAAGAGACAACAACACAAAGAGTTTTCAACATTTAAGATGCATAATAATGCAACAGGATTCTTGTGCTCTAGATAATCAGTTTATAGACGCCGTGGATTAATAATGTAAGAAATAGTTTTTAGTTTCTTGTACAGAACAAAGATTAGCAGGAGTCAGATTTTACTTTTCATGTATTTTTTTACCCCTAAAAGCACTGTTTCAAGTGTGCTAAAATGTTATGGATCCTCAAGGACTCCTAGAAATCTGTAATGTTATACTGAAAAAAAGGTCACCTACATCTTGAATGGCCTTAGGGTGAGTAAATTAACAGTATTTCTTTTATTTTTGGGGGGTGAACTTTCTGTTTAAAGAAACAGTTCAGCTAAAACTGTACTCATTTACTTACCCACATGTTATTTTAATCATGTATGACCTTTCATTTCTGTACATAAAAGATGAGGTGAAAAGGGCTTAGTATTTTTGTGTTAAAGTACAAGATTTGTCTCCAAAAAAGGAGGAGAAATTCTACTTTTTATGACAATAGGGTACAAAAGTAAACTGTATATTATTTGGCCAATAGGAGTTAAAACGCATCACATTTTATCAAAAAGAGTGTCAAACCATTTGAAACAACAAGACATTCCAAACCCATAAGACTTCCACAAGAGCCATCACTCATCCACAAGACAATCATCTTCAAAACACAATGAAAATCTTTTAAATCAAATCTGAGATATTTCGGTTCTTTGATTGATTATGTTTATCCAAAACATTGACATTCTGAATGGTCATAAAGGCATCAAAAATAAATTAAAATATATCATGCAGTTTAATCCATGTCTTCAGGAGACAATTGTTTTATCTGACGTATGGGTTTAATGTAGGCTGTTATTCACATGTAAACATTAACCAGCAAACATGAGCAGAAGCTTGAACAAAAACAAACCCAATTGGTTCTTTTAGAAGCTCAAATGTGGCATATGATAACCGAAAACATACCTCATTGGTTCTCACACTTCAAGCAAGCATGACCAAATTTCAATACTGTAAACATTGTTTGCTGATCAATGTTTATACTAGAAAAAAAAACATCTTAAGCAATCAAGTCTTTACAAAAAAACAAAGCATTGGTTTATATGAATTATTTTTGCGGTCTTTCATGTTATGAAAGCTTTGTTCGGTGACAGAAATCTCTTAATTTCTTGACTAAATCTTGATACTTGAATAAAATATTTTTTTAAATTGTGTTCGGAAGAGGAACAAAATTCTTATGGATCTGGAAGGACATGAGGGTAAGTAAACAATAACAAACTGAATGAACCATTCCTTTTAAGAAAGTAAGAAGTAGGAAAAAACAAACAAAATAAAGGCAGAGTGGGAATCAGCTGCCGTACATTTAGACTTGAATTTAAGGGAGTTTACCAAAAATGCAATTTTTGCTATAATTTACTCATCATTCACTTGCTTCAAACCATTTTTTGTTCTGTTGAACACAAATGAAGATATTTTGAAGAATGTTAGAAAGCTGTAACCATTAACATTCATAATTGTAAAAACACTATGGAAGTCAATGGTTACAGGTTTTCAGATTTCTTCAAAATATCTTCTTTGTGTTCAACAGGAAAAAAAAAAATACTCAAACTGATTTGGAACAAGTCAAGGATGCGTCAATAATGCCATTTTTGGTTGAACTATCCCTACTGTTAAAATCAAGACAGCTTCGTGAGAACTAAAGTGACATTAATGCTAATATCCACATGAGGCACAGTAAGGTGCTCCATTTTGATAATGATAAATATCAGTCTCTGTAGATCACGAGGCAGATGTGTCCATTTAGTGCCAAGTTTGTCTTCCCTTCCCGCTTCCCTAAGGGCCCGTTTGAGCACCCATGAGCTCCGGGTAGGACGTCAGTACATGGAGAACATATGGAAGCCTTCAATGCCTCCATCAATCTGCTGATGAACTGAGATTGAACTCCAGGTCTGGGAACATTATTCAGACCCGCGTTGCGCTCGTGTCTCCATCCGTCAGTGCAGAAACGCCGCAAATACAAGCTGTGAAATGCTAACAATCTTGGAAGACCAAAACTAGGAACGTTTATAGTCAGTCTGTTTGTCTTTGACTTGATGGATATTCGACATTTATATTTGGTGTATTTGTTTGGGCTTCTTTTTTTGTTTTTGTTTTTTTTCAAAAAGAACGACAACAACAAAATAAAAAACAAACAAAAAACATACAAACAAACAAACAAAATTAGCATTGTTTCTTGCATATAAAAAAATTAAACGATGACTGGTTTAATGAAAAAAAAAATCTAATAAAACATTAAGGCCATATTTCATCCCAATTTTAAATAGATGCGCAAAAACAGAACAGGTTATGGTTAAATTATGTAACATTTAAATATTTTTCCATACGTAATATAATATTTAAAATGTTTTCTCACTTTTATTCCATGTATATACTGAAAATAAATTACTATAATCTATGAACTCCATCTTACCGTAGTTATACAGAAAAAAAGTCTTTTTTACCATGATATCTTTTATTAAATGTTCTTATTTACGAATTTATGTATTTGTTTCATATTTAATTTTCTTCTTTACTCATAATAAAAATGGTCAAATGTTGAAATATGGCCCAGGCATGTTTTAATGAGACTAATAAGACCGAAAAGACAGACTGTGTGTTTGTGAGACCAAAAACAATCTCACGTTTGTCTAACCTAAGTAATGCCAAAACATCCTTTGGTCCCTTTTACGCATTCAATTAAATTACACTAAATTAGACTTCAGCTAATTCCATTGCTTTAATGCATTAGCAAACAATCTCACTTGAAAAAGAACATACAGGTCTGCTTTTAAACTCAGTTCTTGGTTTCGTTAAGGACGATATTAGCCGTCACAAACATTAAACAGAACGTTGCCCACAACACCACAAAGCAAACCCAGAAAGTGTGTCGGAAAGGTGACCGGTGCTTGTTTACAGCATCCCTTCCTAAAACAGGCTCTAAGTGGCGTCGGCTAAAATAAACCAGGAAGGCCGGGATGATGTACTGAATGCCCGTTCCAGCGTACGCTCCAGTGATGCCCACGAGTGACTCCAGATCGTGAGTACAGAAGGCCACGATAATGGGTGGCACCAGAGTAATGAGCGGGAAAACAACACGGTCCACCACCCAAGGGTACGTGCCGCCATCCCGATGAAAAAGAGTCTTCCAGTTGTTGCGCAGCGTGACGGCTATTATAGGAAAGTTGGTGCTGATGGTGAAAACGGGAAAGAGGCCTAGGAAGTAGCGCAGCACTGGGACGCCCAGAACGTCGCAGTTGTCGGTGAAGTTTAATGTGTACATGTCGCGCAGAAGAGAACTGTCGAAGCAGAATATGGCTGTGAGGGAGAGCAGGGCGTAGAAGCACAGGATGAGGATGTAGTCGGCCATGACCAGGATGCTCATTCGCTGCTTGTTGGAGATGGGCGTCACGAGTGAAGGCAGAGAGTGCTGGCACATGAACGAGTAAACGCAGACCCCGAAGAGGTTCGGCACTCCTGAGATCTGAGCCACGGACGGCTGGCCTTCGCCGTGACCCTTGCCAATGCGGATCAACGCCAGGATGATCATCATGGTGAATGCTGAAAGAGAAACGGAAAGGGAAAGGCATTAAAATGGTTATATATGAAATAAAAACAGTTATCTGCTTATTTATCTGCTATAGAAAAACAGATAAACTACAATTAGATGCATGTATTGTTGGGGCTTCAAAATTACTTAATCTAAAGGGTTTGTTCAGCTCAAAAATGAAAATTCTGGTATTAATCATTTACCATCATGTACTTTCAGTCCACTGAGACCTTCATTTATCTTCTGAACACAAATTAAGACGTTTTAGAGGAAATCCGAGAGCTCCCTCAATCTCCATACACAGCTATGGTCTCAAGACTATAGATTGGGACAAGAACCGGTTTCAAGGTTTACTGTGGATTGGACAAGTCAAGGTTTTGAAACTGTCAAAATTGTCTGTTATACTGTTCCTACGATATTTGCAAGTTTTTTTTAATGTGTTTTTTACAACTATTTTATTTAGTCTATTAGGGCAACAGCATCTCCAGCAGAAAAGGACCCTCCATATCAAAAGCTACTGTTCCAAAATAGTTTTAATGTTTTAAAAATTACTTTAAAAATCAGTTAAAAAAATAACTGAAATCGACATTCAGAACCTATAATCAATCAAAATTTTCCAGGTCAATTTTTTTCAGTTACTTTCCCTACTGCATGTGGAGTTACATGACAATGATTGGAAGCTGCACCAGAGATGCCTTGAGATGGCATATTTTTATCAAATAAAATAAATAAATTAAATAATCCTTCATTAATCATAATCGAGTTAAAATGTTCATTTAATCAAGATTTTAATTTTTTGTCCAAATCGCCCAGCCCTATGTTCAATGGGGAAAAAGTTGTTGTTTTTTTACTCAGACATTTAAAAATAATATATTTTAGAGCAGTGATCACAATACCACAAAACCATACTGTCAGAATCTTATACCAGCCCATGCCTACTAAGACATTCAAATTACATTTAAATGTAATTACAAAATGCTCCAAAGACAGTTTTGTAGACCAAAAAATGACTGTCAATGTCTTTCACATACATGGCCAATGTATTGTATGTATTTCCATTAGAGTCAGCAGTGGGAAATGGAAGAATCATAGCAAATGGGTTGTAGTAAATGCGTACCATGATGTGACATGGAAGACATTGGAAAACAAAGTCATTTTTACAGTTTTTTAGTGCACCACTGAAGACACATGGAATATTTTGACAATATTATTGGTTAATTTTCTAGACTTTGAACATTTCGGGACGGTTGCTGTACATGGAGGATGAGAGAACTTCTCATTTCATCCAAGATATCTTAATTTGTGTTTTCCAAAGATGAACAAAGATCTCAGGGGATTGGATGGACATTTTAATAATGAGTAAGGATTAACAGTTTTCATATTTGGTTGAACCCTTTAAAAAATAACTATTATTGTTATTTGTTATTCTAGTTTCAACTTTGTCATTATAGCAGAATAAAGAAAATATCCTAGGAGGCCTTTAAATTGTGTCTTTTTGTACACTAAGAGTTCCAGTGCATTTTACTGTTATTATAGTAAGTCATTAAATCTTCCTCCTACAAAAAAAAAAAAAGAATTGATGCAATATCAGGCAAACAAATATATATTTTTATATTATGCATTGAATCAGAAATCTCTCTACATTTTACACATTTTATTTTTTAAAACATGATGTTGCTTTGCTGAAATCTATAACCCCCAGAGTAAAACCTTTAACACAGTATAATACACCAAAACAAAAGAAAGAAAAAGAAATAAGACTTTTAAAACAATGTTCAGTCTGGAAAATATGCAAATAAATGTAAATTTAATTAGGCAAGACCCCCGTTGCATAGTTATACTTAAAATTTCATAACAAAAAAAAAAACTTAGCATAATCAATCACCTGCAGGAATATGGTAATGTCTGTTAGATACCTTTTTTACTCTATTTACCTAGGATTTTTTGTCTTACTGCACATTCATCTCATCCACGAGTTTGCTAAGTTAAGATTATTATTTGTTAACACTGGCCGACTAAAGCCGATTTTGAAGCATATCTGACTCAAATCCTTTTAGTTTCATTTGTAGCCTGAATAGCAAAAAAAGCATGAAATCTGATTTTAACTAAATCAATTGAAGTCTCACGAGGACGTGACTTGAAATCCAGATAAATTGGATTTTTGTATAACCATTTGGGCATCAACTATACGAACAGATATCCAGTTTGTTTCCTATCATCTGGGACGTAACTAGATGTGGCTTTCCATCCCTTATGTGTAAGCTGTATGGCTTGCCATGATAGATATGAGTGTTCTGGTCTGTCCACACTGACAGCTTGCTGCTCATAAACAGTGTCTACACTGGAAGCCAATGACGCAACAACTTGGGTCTGTCAATACTGGCATGCCACAAAGCTATGATGCATCCAATGTTCACCAACCCCAGGCCAATCAGCTAAAAGAGCAAACCAAACTTTAGCAGTTTATTTAGCCATTTCACTTTAACAGATCCAATTGTATAAAACATAGACTGAGTATTTTTTTTAAATAAACAATTTTAGCACTACTATATTCTACCTGGAAAGTATTAGTGTCATTATTATTATTACATTTATCTTTGATTTTAGCATATTTTTGTACTTGTCACTTTTATTTCAGTTGATTACCAAAGTCTTTGTAATGTATTACTGCTTACTTTCATCTAACATTTGGAATGGAGACAGCATACGAAATTAAAGTGATAGTTCGCCCAAAAATGAAAATGTACTCACCATTTACTCACTCTCAAGAGATTCAAACCTTTGTACGAATGCTGAAAACCTTAAACCATTAACTTCCATGGTAGGAAAAACAAATACTATGGAAGACAATGGTTACAGGTTTCCAACATTTTTAAAAATAGCTTCCTAATAGTGTCTTAGAAAGTAACTCAAAGGTTTAAAAAGTAAATTGTGAGTAAATGATCACAGAATTTTCACGGTCTAAAAACAATAGGGTATATGCCAAAGCATGCTAATAGGACTTTGAATTTGCCAGTAACCTGGGTTAATCGTTTCCGGTGAATTGTATGCCAATGCAAAAATCGGCGCATTTAAGGTCTGTTTTCTTTAAAAATCAGCGGTCTCCACTGGCTGAGTGATATCTGATATAAAGTGAATCTCAGATTGTACAAGAAGCACTGCATTAAATTACATTTCCCCCACCATGTCTTTATAATATGAGCATTTATTTTACCCCATTATATTCAATGGAGCTTCTGCGCTAGCCTGCCGATTCTGACGGTCGCGTTCGAGTAAACAGCTTTTTCTCTCATTTTATGCATGAACAACTAAATGAATGCCAAAGTTTATTTAACTGAATGTATTTTAATTACATTAGAACATCGATGCTGTAAGAGGAACTGTATAAAAATGGGAAAAAAATTCACAATAACAGGTCACCGGAAGTTTATCAGTATGGGAAAAACACTAGCTCGGCATATACCCTATTGACAGCTTAATTACAGTCAGTCAGTCTTAAAAGTAGTGTACATTTCTTGTACTAACTAAAACTAATTGTAAACATAATATTAATACAAATATGTGCCAGTGGATATACATTAATAAAACGGACCTCCAATTCAGCTCTTTCCAGTTTGTTTAAACACAGAAACAGCTACAGGCCAAAATCAGAGCAAAGGCCTTTTATTAACCTTGTTTATTAATAAGTTTACAAATTCTAATCTATTTACTTAAGCTCTTTGGAATTTCTATAACACTGAATTTACAGAGGGGAAAACACATTCTGTATATCTAATTTGATCACTGTTGCAATCAATACTGAACAAGATGAGATTGTTAAGGATCTAATGGGTTGCTGGAAAATGCTGAGAAGGTGAGAACAGCCCAATAACTCCTCTAGGTGATGTTTCCTGCATGGACAACCAAGCAGATTGAGGAAAACGGGTGATAAAAACCCCAATCTACTGCTTCACCTTCTCCATTTGTAAGTTTGTTAAAACGTAATGATGGTAATTATAATCTTTACGCAAAAATGAAGCAAAAAGGAAGTAATTTAATAAAAATTAATAAAACTAAAATAAATATAATAAAAAATTTTTTTTTTTTTAAAAATGCATTTGAAAGTTTGTTAGAGCTTAATGGCAGTAATTAGCATGAAAAATAATATAAAAAATATATATTTTTATTAAAAATAAATAAATAAATGCATTTGTATGTTTGTTAAAGCTTAATGCTGCTAAAAGAAATGGCAATAATCTGATGGGACGGAAAATAAAATAAAATAAAATAAAATAAAATAAAATAAAATAAAATAAAATAAAATAAAATAAAATAAAATAAAATAAAATAAAATAAAATAAAATAAAATAAAATAAAATAAAAAAATGCATTTGTACGTTTGGTAAAGCTTAATGCTGCTAACAGAAATGGCAGTAAGTTTACGGCATGGAGAATAAAATGAAAAATAAAATAAAATAAAATAATAAATAAAAATAAAGGGGACTACGGTTATACATTTTTGATGCTAGCCTTTCCATTCAAAGGGAAAATGGATCATGTTCTTCCATGCATGTGAGAGTCCAACTGACGTGCAATTAATCGGGAGTGCTCGTGACAGCAGTTCTGACCCAAAGGTCTCCATTACCATTAAAGGTGTCCACACACATGCTCACTCAGTGTTTGAAAAAGATGCATTCGTCCTGGCAGAAGTAAAACACTCTGGCTGTAAACAAGGGCCAGAGTGCATGTCACACTAATCTCAGTCTATTAATCAAGGCCAGGTTGCATGTAAGGAGAATAAATAATTCACTACTTTAAAAAGAACAAACAACATAATCGCTGTGATTTTGCAGCACAAGGATACACGTCTCTGGAGTGAACGCGGCCTCCCTGACAATGAGACTTGGAGAAACTACAGATAACTAAAAGCAAATGATCATTATAAACGACTTTATAAAGGTCTTGCAAGTACACGATAAATAAGGTAAAAAGGAAAGAAAATCAGTGACAACAGTGCTGCATTCAAACAGTAAAAGTCTGATCTTATTTCACACCTAAAATGATTCAAAAACACTTCATGGGCAGTGGAATTCATGGATTACATGCAGAAAAAGATAACAAATAAAGAAAAATAACTGAACATAACATGCACCAACATTCAAAAGTTTGGGGTTGGTAAGATGGACAAACGCATCGCTAGGTGAAACAGATATTTATTTGGTTTTGATTGTATGTGTTTTATTGACTAAGTAGTACGTAGCTATAAACCTTTTTCTTAGAACGCAAAATTACCCATTATGCTTTGCGTGTATGTGCAAGGAGAATGCTTCGAACTTCCGGTCGGCAACTGATGCGTACAAGAAGTCGCATTCAGACAGCTTCAAAATTATACTTTTAATCTATTTTACTTGCTTTTAACGTCTTTGAACTAATACTGCTGTCGATTAGCGCCACCTCTTGACTGATTATTTTAAAAACGCAATCTAATGGGATGAACTGCTGCAAGGTATTTTTCTCTCGTTGTCAGACGGCATCTTGTGCTATTTAAATAAAGCCTCATCGTCGCTAAAGTGAACATTTTCTCTTACTTTTAAACATATGACAGACCAAAACAAATGTTTTTCTCCAAAATTCTCCAAAATACTGTACTGTCTCATTAACACATTGATTGAATAAGTGTCAAAAAGTGAAAATAGTGGCATTTTGACACATTATTGCAAATGACAGAAAAAAAAAAAACAGACCGTGGTAAATACAACACAACACAAATTAACTAAATGAAACAAACTCCTCCTACATTAGAATCAACATGCAAATCAGCCAGCAGCGCATTAGTAACAAACTTTTTTTGGTAATTTTTTAAAATTGCATGGCTTACATACCTGCTAGTTTCATGCCAGTATTATGGTTTGCTCTTTATAAATGTAGTGAGGTATTGTGTGTGCGGCGTACATTATAACAGCTAAACAGTCGGGAACACTGACGTTGTACTTCAGCATCTGATCTGATGGCAGACACTGAATTAGGAGAACATTTGTCTCTCGTGCTTGAACCGCATCTGACCGAAGTATAACAGCTTTAACACACGTCTTCCTTTCAAAACTTCAGTTTTGCGTCACAAAAACACTCCGTATGCCACTGAAAACAGTATTGACACCCAGTTGAGAAACACTGCTCTACCTGATGACAATTCTTAACGGAAGTTTTAAGCATCCTACCGGAGGGCGCTGGTCACTATGGCACCCTCCATGCAGCAACGAAGAAAAATTCTGGGTTCCGCACAATTCCTTTATGCTGTTAAAACACAAATCAATTGAGTTAACTTACATTTTTTTCACAAATGTAAGTATATTAAACAAACCAATTAAGTTGTCCCCCCCCAAATAACTCAAGAATTATTTTAAATAAGTAGTTTAAACACAACAGCAAGTGTAAATTCATTCAAATTTTAGGGGAACTATCTCTTTAATTTTTCTAATTTGTTGAGCAGAAACGTATATCATAGAATACAGAATAATATCAGAAACACATCTGTTAAGCTGAGGATGTATACTACCATGACAGACACATAAGCTAAAACTGAACCAATGAGTCGTAAAAAAATTAGGGGTCAACAAACGCACTCTAATTTAAAGAACAGATAACAGTTTGGTACTAAACCAATTCTCAACAGTTACTGTTTTAATAATCAAATGCATATGTAATAACAGCAATTTGAAAAAACTTGGTCAATTCCACCCATTAATTAGAGTGAGCAACAGACTTGCATTGAGTTTGGTTTGTGCGAAAATAAGGAAGGCAGTGAGAGGTTTTAAACTGAGTGCTGAGGGGAACTGCATTAATTGAATTATGAATGAGTTATATAAATGTACATTGGAAGGGAACTGACTGTCTTGGAACAAGTTTCGATTTCCCATTTCCATCGCTTTATATACTAATCTAGTAGATTTTTGTGCAAAGTAGTTATGGGGAAACAGTATTTCAGCTTTGTTAGAAGCAACATCCAAAGTCAGAAAGTGGATTTAAAGGGGGTGGTTCAATACAATTTCACCTTTTTAACATTAGGTGGTGTGTAATCTAGATTTTAGAGCTGTTATGCTTACCATAAATAACATGCGCAAAGTTACAGTGCTCAAAAATATATTGTTATTTAAAGCTTAATTGAATTGACGATAAAATTGTCCCTTTCCTGACTTGTAAGAAACTTATACAGAAAAATAAATAGCTTATTTAAATATAAATTAACTACTCTTACCATTAATATATGAATCTTAAAGGATGTTTAGTGTTAATAGAAGTCTCCAGAAAAATGTTTGGGAACCACTCAGCTAAATAAAACGCAGTAAAATGTAAAACGCAAAGTCAAAAGGTGCAACAACTGCATTAACCGATAACCTTCATCGCACAACATGCTTAATATAGCAAAACAAAATCGGCAAGAGATCAACTAGAGGACACAATGATGGAAGAGCAAATCACTGGAGAAAAATGATAATCTTTTTAGCGATGAACCAAACGGAGTGAATACAAGCATGGATGGGATGTAGTCAGATTCAAGATGCATGACTCCCACTCATGACATAAGAAAAATACAAAAGGCGATGCACCAAAAGAATGGGGTAAAAAAAATATATAGATCAAGGGCACACTTAATTCAAATACTCTTGACGTCTCACGACACAACTGAAGTCATTGTATAGACGCTTAACCTTCAGCACGGAGGCCTTTTGTTGTTTAGGGATGCGATTTGATTGCATCCCGGCACATACGGCACAACGATTCATCACACCCTATAAATTCCCTCAGTGTAAACGCTGATGGCCATAGAAAATGCCACTGGTATCGGTGTCTTCAAGTCTTATTCATCATGATATATTTGTATCTGACAGAAGTGCCACACAGGTAGACAAAGAGGACACCAAAAAAAAAAAAAAAAAAAAAAAAAAGAGCAAATAAATTCACACAGCAAAGCAAACATATCATGGCATTATAATAAAAGAAGACTTTGATTGCTACAGTTTCCCTAAAGGACTGCGTGTTGGGTTTTGAAGGACACTATTCATTAACAAAACACCCATGAGGTGTTGAGTCACGTGACTTACTGTGACCATCAAGTGTATAGAGGATGATGCACGCGAAACACATTAGGCAGACGTCTGTGAAAAGATCATCAATCATCATCCATAAATTTTGTTATTTAGCTATCAAAAGCAGCATGTGGTTATGGTGATTGTCAAGTAGGAAATGTCCCTCAATCAATAACCTTGCAAGTAAATAATCATGAAAAAATAGGTATCCGTTGCTAATAATGATGCTGAATAATAGAAATAAATGTCACTTTAAATTAAATTATAAATGGACAACAGTCAGGGGCGTTGCTAGTCTTCAAGCTCTAAATAAAAATAATATAATATAATATAATAATATAAATAAATATGTATATATATATATATTTATATATAATCCTAAATGTAATTGGGAAACAATCTAAAGACACAACTGTAGTGATGCTAAGATAATTTCAGAAATCTGTTATATAAATATTAATTTTATTACAATGAAATTCTATAGACAACTCTATAGAATACAGAAAAAGATGTTTATAGAATTATCAGTTGTGTGTTGTCTTAGACCCGACTCATGGCCAAGAATTAGGTTTATTAAGTCTTACCTCCCTGACTCATCCCTCCTTTTTGCTTCATAAAAAAAACAAAAAAAAAACACCATTTTATTTAAACTTTGTTTTGTCGACTTAAAACTCACTGCATGCCGACAACCTCCATATAAAAGACTGTTACACCGGCTAATTTATCGGCATGCATGTTCACTACTGGGACCTACATCAGTAACAGAGCAGCGCGATAGCATCAAGCAGAAGCAGTGCGTGAGGTGCGTGGGCATGGTTTTTTTTTCTGCGCACATGCTCAGTTTGCTTTTTGATTAAACTACATTGCTTTCATCAGCGTTGGTTCGGTTGCACATAGAGAAGAACGGCTTTATTCAGGGATTACCACTCTTAATAAATACACTTGCATATAAAGTAAATCGTATCTCAAAGCATTTACTAGGGCACTGGCGATTTTTACTGGGGAACGTGCCCCAGTAAATGGGGTCTAGCGACACCCCTGACAACAGTTATTTTATTTTCTAATTTTTGTGATCAAATACATACAAAATTGTTGAGTAGAAAAGACATCTTACTGATTTTTGAATGGTATAAAATGTATCACTATTATAGCAATGACTGGATAGGTTTGTAGTTTATTATATAATTTATTAGCATACAATACCAATTTAGAAAAGAGTACAGACGTATACATTAAAATCAAGTCTTCTTTTACATTTAAGATAGTAAAATATTTCTAAAAACCTGAGTACATTGCATTAATGTGCATATTTGTTTGGAAGATAGAAGTTTATGGCCTCTTATTTATTTATACGCTTATAACTGTTTATTTAAAAGGCATTGTGTTGTTTTAAAACATTACTCAAAGACAAAACATAACACAAAATCAAGAGAAACAAATCAAGATAAAAAATTACATGAAACGAAACCAAAAACAAAATGAAATCAAACCCGTACAATAAAACACATAAAAAGATAAAAACCAATAAATAAAAAGACAAAAACCAAACCAAAACCAAAAACCTGAAACAGTAAACAAAACCAAATCAAACAAAACCAACAACAAACTAAATGAAAAAAAAGAAAAAAAAAGAAACCAAACTAAATGAAACAAAACAAAACCAAAACACAAAACAAACAAAAGTAAACAAAACAAGACAAAACCAAAAGAAACCAAACTAAATGAAACAAAAACTAAAAACAAACTAAATTAAACAAAACAAAAATGTAACCAAACTAAATAAAACAAAACAAAAAGCAAGCAAACTAAAATAAAACCAAAATTAGCCAAACTAAAAGAAACAAAATGAAAAGAAACCAACCTAAATTACTGATGAGTCTTGCTATGACAGCACAATAGCACTATTGCAGAAACATATATACTACATAGAAATGTCCTGTTGATGCATTATTTGAGCAGACTTTGCTTTTTAATATGGCGAGCATTTGCAGATCATACAATAGCCTAGCATACGAGTACATGAGTGGAATATCTAGAGCAAAATATCGAGCTATTTTGACCTTTGATCACAGATACTGCTCAGTACAGCAACAAACTGCCCTTGTGTGTCATAAGCCATTGAAATGAATGGGTTACATAGCACAGTGACAACAGCTGGAGGATGAAACCAGTGTGCTGCGTAACCTTTTTTTCACAAATTATTAGCCCTAATTACAGCAGATAAATAAACAGTGCAAAACGAAAGCGGATGAAGGCATAAATGAATAAATGACAATCAATTTTCCACTATAAGCTTCATGTGCATCCACCAGGTAAGCATTGTGCTTGTTTGGTGGAAAGAAAGAAAAAAAAAAATCATCAGAAGAATGCCCTACTTGAGAGAGACGCAAATAAATAAAATCAGAGTAATCTGAGCAATCTAATGTCTTGCTCAAAGACACAATTAAGACAGTCTTTCTGGTTCTCAGAATATATTCTGTACTATTAAAACGGTTACTTTGGAATCCCCATGAATTGATTTTTTGGACATTCGTTGTCGATATAATTCTTTTAATTTAGTGAAAACACTCAAGAAGCAGGGGGTGAATATACAGTGTACACAAATCTCCCTTACTACCTAAACTTTATCCTGCACCTAATTATTAAAGTAATTAAAGTTTAAACAGAACCTCATTAGGGAGGGAAATGCGAGCATCAATACACAGCAGGGCTTGAGAGAGCTCAAAATTTAAGACATCTATTTTACTGCACCTAAAGCTGAGGTCATCCACACTTTAGACCAACCAAGTCATTCAACATCACTTGATGATCCTCTGAAATTTTCAAGCAAATGAGTGAGTGGTTTTATGGTCTGTTAAGGAAAGTAGCCGAGGGTAGTTTGTAGCTTGTCCATATCGCATGCCTTGCTAAATGAGAGGCGCCAATGCATTTTCCTGAGGAGCAATTTTCAGGTTCTATGAGCTGAACCACTGCCTGCGGTATTCATTAAGGCACAGCTATATTTCAGAACACCTTGAGACTACACTGCAGGATATCCCACAGCCAACACGTTTACAGGGTTTCTGACCTATAAAAGCACCATAAAATCCAAATGCAATTTTAAGGGTTTCCCCCTTCAAAACTTAAAAATCTGTCTCTTTATAGCGGCAATGTTAGACTGCAGCTCTGCACAAGATGTTTGGCCATAGCAGAAATGGTCGTGCCCAACTGAGCCTGGTTTCTCTCAAGGTTTTTTATTCTTCACTTTTGCCAATTGGTGAAGTTTTTTCCTCACCATTTTTAAAGAAGAGACACCTCCAAGCTGACTGAAGTTTGCCATGGACAAGAGAAAAACAATTAATACTCGAAACTTTTGGTCAGATGAGATGAAACTAGAGTTCTTTGGCCATAGAGATGTAGCCTATGTTTGGAGGAAGAAGGGAGAGAATACCGTTCCCACAGTAAAACATGGTGGTGGGAGTATAATGCTGTGTGGATGTTTCAGTGCATTTGGAACTGGGAATCTCATCAGGGTTGAAAGAAACATGAAAAAGAAAGACTACCAGACGATTCTGAAAAACTACTTCAAACAATCTGCAACAAAACTTGCTTTAGTTCGATGTTTTGCAGTCCAGCACAATAACGACCCAAAGCACTTACTTCTGGTGAAGAACTACCTCAAACAGAACAAGGTGAAAGTCCTTGACTGGCCTGCACAAAGCCCAGACTTGAATCCAATAGAAAATCTGTGGGGGACACTAAAGTCTAGAATTCATGCCAAAAGACCAACAAATCTGAAAGAGCTCGAGAGATTTGCTAAGGAAGAATGGGCTAACACTCCTCAGGAGACATGCTTAAAACTTGTTGAGAGCTACAATAAACGACTGATGGCTGTTATTTTGCTGTTATCAAGTAAAAGAGTTACACTATTGACTATTAACATCAGAGGGCTAATAATTTTGACTTCCAGGTTTTTTTTATTTTTGATTATAATTGTGTTTCTATTTGTATAACAAACACTCCATGCTTCCTGAATAAACTGTTGTTTAAAATGATGTGTTGAAAAAATATCTTTAATCAATTAAACAGCACTTGGGAGTTATTTGAAAAATGAAATATTTTATAGGGGGCTAATAATTTTGTCTTCAACTCTATACAGGGTTCAAAATGATATTTTTTCCAGTAAGCACCAAGGAAGTATCTTGAGCTGAAAAAAAATCCATTTTCACTCCCTGCCCTCCTGCAAATGGACAATTTTTGATACAGATTACTATATTCCAAACATTTATGTAGCCTGAAATGTTAATTTTAAAATTATTATTATTATATAATTTTAAGATTTCAGGCAGAACACAATTGTCTGGCTTAAAAAAAATGTTGTTTCTATTTATTAAAAAATAAAAATTTTGCAACCTGTCCAATTCAGTAAAATTCTAAATAAAATAAAAGAAACCCTACTCTAAAACTTATTTAAAGATTTGGGTCATTATTTATTACAAAACAACCCATTTCTAATCACTTTTATGACTTTGATCCACTCAACTGAGCATCAACTGAGAGTTATCTATCTGTCATTTTTATTAATCGATGTGCATTGTTGTATGATTTTATATTCAATGAGCATGACTAGCTTAAAATAACTAATATTGTTCTTTTACAGTATTTATGTAGAGTAATATGAATAATATAAGGTCTTCCTACCCAACAATATAAACTTTTTAGCAATGTAACAAAATGAAGAGCAATAATGATGGTGGATGAAAAGTTATGCTAACTAAACTGCACAGTTAAAACTTACTTTGTATAATTAAAATTAACCAATAAGGCTGTGGCATTATTATTATCCAAAAAGCAAGGACGTTATTCTGGTGGTACTCAAATGTGTAAAACATTCCAACCAGGCGTTAGGCCTCTGAATCTACACTTTATTCTTTGCACTTTGTATTTATTGTATTTGCACATTTCCTTATAATATATTTATGTTTTAAAAGCTATTTCTGAGTGAAACAGCAGGGCTATTATAGCTACCAAAAACATAACCATAAAACAAAACTATTTGTTTTGAAATAAAAGTTAAAGGGGTCCCATTAATATTATACAATGCTGTAAATGCCTCTTTTTTGAATGGAAGCAAAAACACGTCTCTCTCTCTCTCTCTCTACACCTATTCCTCTTTTTCTCTGCCAGCTTCAATAAAGGTGCTGTGCCTTACAGCTTGTACCTTGTATTTTACTTAAATTCAGGACATTGAGATGTGTGTGTTCTCGAGGCTACAGTCTAGGAGTTTAAGTGAGGTCAGAAAAAGTGCTTACAGATAAAGAGAATAACTCCCTTTAGAGAGGACTTTGTGTTATGTAAGACTTTGCAGATCTTTTTCCAAGACCAGATAACACAATTACACACTAAAGAATGCTGAAATTTATAATAAGACTCTCAAGTGAAATAAAATAAACGTAGAAATTCTTAACTTATACTCTTTCAGCAAGCCAAAGTAAATATTTCCCAGGTTCATTTCCACGTAACTTGATGCAGAACTAAAATAACTTAACATTAAGCAAAAACTATATAGACTCATGATTCTCTTTTGGGTTGTGACCCAAAGGTGGGCTGCCAAAAACTTTCCAGTGGGATGCTAATTGTTTTTGTGATGCTCAACTTTGATTCTGAAAGATGTTGGTGAAAGTTGTTGACATCAGTCAGATGTGGTACAGTATATGTCTGTGAGAAAATGTACTTTCAGACAGAATATAGTTGTGAGTGTCGTTCATTTTCAAAGGGAGAAATGTGGAGTGTGCCAAAACAAGTAGGGAGCCAGCACATGACGATGCATTTTTGTTGTTTAAGAAATAAAATCTCTCAAATTGTCTCTCAAACAAGATATTATGCTGTTCTCTTTAATTGCACACACAAATGTGGCAGCGCAAACTACATCTCCTTATAAATAAAAAGACAAATAAATTATCAGCATGCAACCTAATTTAAACAACTGTGCTTGCCAAAACAACTTTACTAATTTTAGTTAATCAACAAAAACTAGTTTGGGCCTGTAATTTAAAGGGACAGTTTTACTCACTATTTACTCTCTCTCAAGTGGTTCCAAACTTAAAGGAGTTTCTTTTTTCTGTTGAACAGAAATAACGATATAAAAAAAAAGCTGAAACTTGGTAAGCACTGACGTCGATAAAGAAAAAACAAGTAGTGTGGAAGTCAATGGTTACAACTTTCCAACTTAAAAAAACCAAAACTGTTATTTTGTGTTCAATACAAGTCAAATAGTTAAGTGAAAGTTGAGTAAATCATGAATTTGTAGTTTTGGGTGAACTATTTTTTTTTTAATGTTCCTTCAACAGTATTAGTGATATTCTTTCAATTTAAAATAGGTCATAACCAGTTGAGAACCCCTGATATAAACAATCGCATACATCAAAATTACTAAACATTTAAAATGAAAATGAAAATTCATTGATTCATTTTCATCTGCTTTTCCGGGGCAGGAGTCTTAGGAGATAACCCCAGACTTCCCTCTCCCCAGACACTTCCTCCAGCTCCTCCGGGGGAATCCTGAGGCGTTTCCAGGCCTGTCGAGAGACATAGTCCCTCCAGCGTGTCCTGGGTCTTCCCCAAAGCCTCCTTCCACTGGGACATGCCTGGAACACCTCCCTAGGTAGGCATCGTCCAGGAGGTATCTGAAACAGATGCCTTCTCTCAATGTGGAGGAGCAGCAGCTCTACTCTGAGCTCCTACTGGGTGACAGAGCTCCTCACCCTATCTACAGATCTTATTTTTCAGTGCGGAAGTGCGCTCATTTTTGCGACTGTTTTAGAACTTCTGATTTAGTCGTCCATGGGAGAAATGACTAGTAATAATACACGGCTGAAAACGGTCAAACTACTTGCTCTACAAACAAGTGTGTCCACGACAAAACAAAATAATATAATAAGAAAATATCAGTTTGCAACATCAAGCAGCGTAACAAGCCAATTTTAACATCTAAAAACGAATGGAAATGAATGAGACCGGAAGTCTCGATCCAAAAGATTCAAATGGCTGCGCTCACTTGTACAAGAAGAATAAGGTGAATAAGGGTGCGCCCTGCCACCCTGCAAAGGAAACTCATTTCGGCTGCTCATTTCGGCTACCCAAAGCTCAGGACCATAGGTGAGAGTAGGAACGTAGATTGACCGCTAAATTGAGAGCTTTGCCTTTCAGCTCAGCTCCTTCTTTACCACAACGAACCGGTACATCGATGCAGATAAATTTTGAAAAATGCATTAAAAAAAACAAACTTGCACACAACAGAATAGGATAAACTTTTTATTCGATAAGAATAAATGCACATAAAATGCAATG
>NC_079437.1:17490465-17582965 GCF_903798145.1 Danio aesculapii | reverse complement strand
TTCACACCAGACGCGAAACGCGTGGATAAATCGCGCTATTCAAGCGTAAATAGACGTATGAACATTTTCAGTTTACTTGCCTCATTTGCGCATCAAAATCGGTTTCATTCGTACGTCAAATTCACTTCAGAACAGACGTGGATTCGCGTCTTGGACAGGGCTTCTATCTGCCCTGTGACTGTATCCTCCATAGACACCAAAAATCTCAACTAGATCAAATACCAAACAAATAAACGTCCTTAAAACAGACCACATGCCTTAAGTGGCCCAAATAAGTGGCTCAAAAAGCTATACAAAATACTATTGTGTGCACATAAAAGTGTCAGTATATTGTGTGTGT
This sequence comes from Danio aesculapii, assembly GCF_903798145.1. Lineage (NCBI taxonomy): Eukaryota > Metazoa > Chordata > Actinopteri > Cypriniformes > Danionidae > Danio > Danio aesculapii. The sequence continues at coordinate 17,582,625 of NC_079437.1, read as the reverse complement.
TCATGAGCAGTGTGTGTGATGCATACTGCTCAAGCGAGACTTCCCATGATTGATAGACAAAGCACAGGAGCATGCGAGGTACAGTACGAGCACAACACGCATAAAGAACAGTGCTCTCATGAATGTGCACCCTATACTGACACTGAGGAAAAGAAATTGTTGAATAAAGTGGTTATTTTCTTTTATGGGGTCTATAAATAACAGAAATGGGGTGTAGTAAATAACAAAATTGTCATTTTTTGGGTGAACTAACCCTTTAATTTGTGATAAAAGAAGTACTATTTGGGTCCAAGCCTCTACAGTCATTTGATTTGAGAATATTCTCTTTTAGAAGCAGTTTAGGACCACTGTTTAGTCCTATCACGCATTATAGAGAACTGTAAATCTTTCGTAAGTTATGATGTTCACTGCAGTCTCTGGACTAGCTGCATCCCAGACACTAATATTTTAACTATTTATTCTAATTAGATCACGGCGGTGATCTATGATGGTGATCACGATGGCAGAACTATGTTTTAAAGCCTGTCCTCTGAGGCTCTGACCTAAAAACAGTTCTAATAAATTTATAGAAACATTTTTGCTTATGTAAGTCATAATTCTCTACTTTGGGACTAAGAAATCTTTATATTTGCTCTTTACAATCTGGCATTTTGATGTTACATTCAAAGCTTGTTCATGCCGAATGTACTGTAACTCTAAACAAAAAGTCAAAGAAACTCAAATTGCGGTTTAAATGTAAAGTTGGAAAGATAAATTTGCACAGCAGAAGAAATTTAGGTCAAAAGTCATTTTGATATTGAATCATGACTCCCAGTATCAGATCAGATCATGAAGTCCCTAAAAATTCCACACCTACTTGGAAAGGGGTTTATTTTAAGATAATGTGTACTTGACTGCACATTATCACTATTATTACAACTCTACTAACAAATAAATTGAATGCACATGAAGTATTGATTTGAGAGAGTTGAAAGAGCTAATGGAGTGATATTAAAGAACATGAAACTAGCACCAGTATGTAGCAAATCAGCTTTCAAAGCGACTGCCAATCAGAATCAAGTATTCCAGGGAACAGCGCAATAAATAAACACTATTTTCCTTGTAATTCAAGACTGCTTACAGAATAAAAAGGCACTTTATATTCAATGCAAATGTTGGCCGTAATAATGTCTCTGCAGAAATTTACTGCAAACTAAATATGCTTTATAAGAGTCAGGGTGCTTTCTCTACCTGATTTCCACCTCATTGTATAAATATCAGTGCTTAAATTTGTGGCAGTCCTTTTCATCTGACTTAGTTTCATTAACTTATAGAAAGAGGTAATTGCTAAACTAATTAAAAACTGAGAGTGTTCATATAATGATAATTACAGAAAATGAACTACAACCTTTGATTATTGCTAAATATCTTCTGTCTGATTTTTTTTCCCCACAATTAGGGCCTGTGTTGTATGTTTTGCCCTAAATCTATTTGGTTCTTCCTAGGACTAATAAAAATGACTGAAAACAGTTTATAAAGTAAACTACTCTTGTATAATATCTGATTAGAATATTTTAGTATAATCTTAATAGATTCTAATGATAATCAGTTCAAAATGGATGCATTTATAGACAGATGGGTATGTTATGGGTAAAATAAAAATGTAATGCAAAAACATTTTTTTGACTTAGAAAGCGAAATCCCAGACAATTTAGGAGATTTAGAAACCAATCTTAAGTCTCAAAATGACGCGCCTCTGTGGGTCTCTGCAGAGCATGTGAGATTGTTGACAATGGAGTGTTGTCAGTTCCTGCGCACACACAGTGAGAAGTAGGAAACGTGTAAGGCGAGAGGAGATTTTGCACTGGTTAATCGTTCGCGGATGCTTGGTTATTGAGTGGATACAAAAAAGGGTAAAATAATAAAATGATAATAATAAAAGATAAATATCACCAAATATACTTGGGCATCCATTAATATACAGTGCATTCGGAAAGTATTCATATCTCTTCACTTTTTCCACATTTTTTATGTTACAGCCTCATTTCAAAATGAGAGAGAGAGAGAGAGAGAGAGAGAGAGAGAGAGAGAGAGAGAGAGAGAGAGAGAGAGAGAGTTTAGCTTTGCACTCTTTTTGCATGCGTAAGTTCAGGATACAGGTTAATATCCACTTCTGTATGGATATCTGTTATGTTCGTGTACAAAATAAACCTGGTTTAACGTCCACAATCCGAGATTGAAGCGTCTTCTTTTATAATTGTTCTGACACGCGGCTGTGTTGATGAAGTACATCGCTGTAATTCATTTCACACATGCACTGTTTTAAAACGTTGTAAACTTGTCAAACTCACTCTTGATCACGTTTGATGACGATTCATGATTCTAGCGAACTGAACAGACCTTTTATTCCCAGTTGCTTTGTGCACATCCTGTCTTGTTGATATGATTATATGCGTTACAATGGAGACATGTTAATGCGCGCCTGTCAATCAATATTGGTGGACGGGAGGACCCGTTTGATGTCACAAGCTTGGCACACCTGTCTTGTGGGAATTTTTGCCCATTCCTCTTTGCAGTACCTCTCAAGCTCTAACAGGTTTGATGGGAAGTGACAGTGTACAGCCATTTTCGGATCTCTCAAGAATTGTTCAATAGGATTTAGATCTGGGCTCTGGCTGGGCCACCCAAGGACATTCACAGAGTTGTTGTAAAGCCACTCCATTGATATTTGGCAATTTGGATATGTGCTTGGGGTCATTGTCCAGCTGAAAGATGAACCGTCACCCCAGTCTAAGGTCAAGAGCACTCTGAAGCAGGTTTTCATTCAGGATGTCTCTGTACATTGCTGCATTTATCTTTCCCTCTATCTTGACTAGTCTTCTAGTTCCTGCTGCTGAAAAACATCTACACAGCATGATGCTGCCACCACTATGCTTCACTGTAGGGATAGTATTAGCCTGGTGATGAGCGGTGCCTGGTTTTCTCCAAATGTAAGGCCTGGCATTCACTCCAAAGAGTTCAATTTTATTATCAGACCAGAGAATTTTGTTACTAATGGTCAGAGAGTCCTTCTAATGCAAACCTCTCCACAGAAGAATGCTGGAGCTCAGACAGAGTGACCATCGGGTTATTGATCACCTCCGACTAAGGTCCTTCTCCCCCAATCACTCAGCTTAGATGGCCAGCCAGCTGTAAGAGTCCTGGTGGTTCCAAACATCTTCCACTTACGGATGATGGAGGCCACTGTGCTCATTGGAACTTTCAGAGCAGCAGAAACTTTTCTGTAACCTTCCCCAGCCTTGTGCCTTGAGACAATCCTGTCTCAGAGGTCTACAGACAATTCCTTTGTCTTCATGCTTGGTTTGTGCTTTGACATGCACCGTCAATCCTGGGACCTTGTATAGACAGGTGTATGCCTTTTCAAATCATGTCCAATCAACTGAATTTACCACAGGTGAACTCCAATTAAGCTGCTGAAACATCTCAAGAGTGATCAGAGGAAACAGAATGTACCTGAGCTCAATTTAAAGCTTCACGGCAAAGGCTTTGTATACTTGAGTACATGTGATTTTTCAGCTTTTTTATTTTTTATAAATTTACAACAATTTCAAAAAATCTTTATTTACATTGTCATTATGGGATATTGTGTGTAGAATTTTGAGGAAAAAAATGAGTTTAATTCATTTTGGAATAAGGCAGTAACAAAGAAAAGTTGAAAAAATAAAGCGCTATGAACACTTTCTGGATGCACAGTACCTGGGCGCGCCGCCCAAGTAAAGTCTAAGAAGTGGGAAATACTGAAATAAACAAGTAAACAATAAAAAATAATAATAATAATTAAAAAAAGTAAATATAAATGAATTCCAGTATCATAAAAATTCTAAAGTGAAACAATTGTGATCGGTGTTGATACCGTATGTATTATAGGGATATTAATGTTGGTAACAAAATAAAATACTAAAAATGTATCATTTAAAAAAAAAAAAAAAAAAAAAAAAAAAACAGCCTTTTACACGATGCAAGATATTCAATCATTTCTACGCCCATAAAGCTGAAGTATGAATTTAAAGCATTTTAATACTTTAAGGACTCGCTGATACCCTCGCTCTAGATCTGAATGGCTCTAAATCACACTGTAGGCTAAAAATGAGAATGCATTATCAAATAATTACTTCAGCTCTCTTGAGGTTTGGAATAGAGAAGAAAAAAAAGTAGGAACAGAGAAAGATAAGAGTAGCACGCATACAAAAAGATGGCCATTTTGCTCCAGGGTCGCAATGATATATTTCTCCCAAAAAGAAATTTAAAAAACTGCAATACAAAGCAAATGGTGACCAGCTACACCAGTGATGTCTTAAACGATCGAGTGGAATCATACATAATACATACACTGTGCAAATGAGCCCATATTGATTCAACGGGCTAATAGAGCAGGAATACATTCTGGATAAACAGTCTGAGAAATAATAGCACTGCTGTGAAGTTCATCACCTGCATTCAGCACTATATGTTGCTGAAGCAAGCAGGATGAGCTACTTCACCCCTCAGGTTATAGCGCCCTTAAATGGCCAATGCGTTAAAAAACAGACGGCAGAAATATGGATGCAGATTTCCAAAGCCTGTCTATACATTTCTTGATGCATCAATTTTGGGTAATAGCCACACAATGTTGCATAGCACTTCTTTACGAGCATTACTGAAACCTACAAAAACTATTTTTTGTGACCTGTAATGCCTTTTAGGATACGCATCCAACCTCCACTGACTCTCAATTACAATTCATTATGAATCAATACAATGAAGACATTTTTAAAAAGGGATTATAATTGATTTATATTACTTGCATTGCGAATATGCGACATTACATGTTATTTGGGAGTTTGCATGTTGGATTTAGTGCGGCTGTGATTTGAACTGCGGATGAGGATGTGCGGTTTTATTTTGGGCCTGTCGTCTGGTAAGTGACTGCCCAATCACGCCTGAGACGGCCTGTCTAGGCTGTCAGGCTGAAGTATGAGGGAGACAGAAGGCGGAGACATGAAGCAGGACGAATTTATGATGGACAGACCCGGGCTACACTGCAGAGATGAGGAACAATGTGCTAACCATGATGGCACATCTTTAAGATAGCTAGATAAGGTAAATTGATAACAAAATCAGAAAGAAAGACAGAAAGCAAGGGAAAGAGAAAGAAAGAAAGAAAGAAAGAAAGAAGGGAAAGAGAAAAACAGAAAGAAAATCAGAAAGAAAAAAGGAAGAAATAGAAAGAAAGACAAGCAAAGAGAAAGACAGACAGAAAGACGGAAATAAAGAAAGAACACTAGATAAATACCAAGACAGACAGAACTTACCAATCCATCTCATTAATGAGGTGAGGATCTGGAGGTATTTGGTCTTCTGAGCATTGAAAAAGGTAAAGGGTCCCAACAACAATGTGAAGATGGCCTGAAAAATAAAAATACAAAAAAGTTAATGAATTCATGAAACAGTTATGGTGTAGACAGACTTTTTACATTATGACCCTCTTTGCCTGAGGTAAAGAGGCCAACTTCTCTACTTAATGGGCAAAAAGACAACACAATAGCCGATTTGATGGGTTACATCTTTTTTTAACAGGGACTGACATTAAGAATTGACATTAAGGATAAGAGAGGCATTTTACTGAACCGACTAAACAAATAACCGAATAATCAAACTAGGAAAGCACCAAGATTTTGACAAGAATAATGGACAGACGGGTGGATGGGCATATAAAATGATCCTGATGAAAGGACAGATGGATGAATAAAATTATAATGATGGACAGACGGATGGATGGACGGAAGGATGGATTTATAAATAAAAGGATGCTGATGGACAGATGGATGGATGGGGAAATAAAAGGATACTGATGGACGGACAGACGAGCGAATAAAATGATACTGATGGACAAAAAGACGGACAAATAAAATGATACTGATGGGGAGACGGATGAATAAAATAATACTAATGGACACATGGACAAATACAATAACACTAACTGGACGAATATAATGATACTGACAGATGGATGGACAAAGTAATACTGATGAATGGATGGGGGTATAAATTAATAAAATTATATGAATGGATTTCTCATGAATGAACAAAATGATACTGATGGATGAATGGATGAATGAATGGATGAATAAAATATGGATGGATGGATGAAAAAATATTGATGGATGGGTGGATGGATAAATGGATGAATAAAATATGCAAGGGTGGATGGATGAATAAAATATGCATGGGTGGATGGATGAATAAAATATGCATGGTGGATGGACGAATAAAATATAGATGGGTGGATGGACGAATAAAATATGGATGGATGGATGGATGGATGAAAAAAATATGCATTGGTGGATGGATGAATAAAATATGGATGGGTGGATGCATGAATGAAATATGCATGGTGGATGGATGAATAAAATATGGATGGGTTGATAAAATATGGATGGATGGGTGGAGGAATGGATGAATAAAATATGGATGGATGGGTGGATGGATGAATAAAATCTGCACGGGTGGATGAATGAAATATGCATGGGTGGAGAATGGATGGATGAATAAAATGGATGGTGGATGGATGAATAAAATATGGATGGTGGATGGATGAATAAAATATGGATGGATGAATAAAATATGAATGGATGGATGAATGAATGGATGAATAAAATATGGATGGATGGGTGGATGGATGGATAAAATATGGATGGGTGGATAGATGAATGGATGAATAAAATATGCATGGGTCGATAAAATATGGATGGATGGGTGGAGGAATGGATGATTAAAATATGGATGGATGGGTGGATGGATGGATGGATAAAATATGGATGGGTGGATAGATGAATGGATGAATAAAATATGCAAATATACATGGGTGGATGGATGAATAACATATGCACGGTGGATGGCTGAATAAAATATGGATAGGTCGATAAAATATGGATGGATGGGTGGAGGAATGGATTAATAAAATATGGATGGATTGGTGGATGGATGAATAAAATATGGATAAATGAATGCATGGATAGATAAAACATGCATTGGTAGATGGATGAATAAAATATGGATGGGTGGATGGATAATAATAATAATAATAATAATAATAATAATAATAACAATAATAATAATGCATTTTGTTTTAAAGGTGCCTTTCATGACACTTAAGGTCACCGTACAGCACAGCTAGAACAATCAGTTCAAATAAAAACACAATAAAAGACAATAGAATACAATACAAACTTTGCAAACAAATGCGGTCGGGTCAAAGTGAATAAGCTGTTCTAAACAGATGTGTTTTGAGTTTGGATTTAAATTGTGAAAGTCTAAATTACGGAGATCAGGAGGAAGTGAATTTCAAATCTGAGGAGCAGAGTGGCTGGAGGATCTGCTCCCCATGGTGACAAGGTGGACAGAGGGAACAGTGAGGTGAATGGAAGAAGACCTGAGTGTTCGAGAAGGTGTGGCGATATGAACAAGATCAACAAGGTATGGAGGAGCGAGAGTGTGGATTGCTTTAAAAGTGAGAAGAAGTATTTCATAATTAATTCTGAAAGAGATGGGAAGCCAGTGAAGCTGTTGTAGAATGGGAGTGATGTGACAGATAGAGGGTTTTTTTGTGATAATACAGGCTGCAGCGTTTTGTACCAGTTGTAATTTATGAACAGTTTTTTTAGGGAGGCCAAACAGAAGGGAATTACAGTAGTCTAAACAGGATGTGACTAAACTATGAACAAGAATGGCAGCTGAATGAGTTGTGAGGGAAGGACGCAAACGATTTATATTTCAGAGGTGGAAATAAGCGGTCCGGGTGACAATATTTACATGTGCAGTGAATGAAAGGGTGCTGTCAAAGATGACCCCCAGACTCTTAACCTGAAGCGAGGGGGTAATGACAGAATCACATGTGATTTGTTTAAAGTGGATCGTGTACCTATAAGTAGAAGTTCAGTTTTATTGTCATGTAATTTCATAAAATGAATAAAATAAGGATGGTGGGTGGATGAATAAAATATGGATGGATAAAATATGGATGGATGGATGGATGAATGAATGAATGAATACAAGATGGATGCATGGGTGAATGAATAAAACATAGATGGAAGAATAAAACATGGATGGATGAATAAAAGATGGATGGATAAAAGATTGATGGATGAAAGATGAATGGATGAATAAAAGATGGATGGATGAATGGATGGATAAACAGATGGACAGAGATTTAGACATGAATGCTCCTTTAGCTGCACAAAGTTGAAATTAATGTTTATCATATTTAGCATGCAGTCAACTTCATGTTTTGTAAATCAATTTTACAATCAATTTTGAAAATTGTGAGTGGCTAGAAACTTTCGGAAAACCACTAGCCACCATAGGAAAAGTTCAAGCCCTGGTGTCACTGTTCAGATCAAAGTCAAAACAGTCTGTCAAGAAAACAGCTCGACTCAAAGTGTTTGTTCTCATCTGACCTAGTCAATGTGGTCAGACTAATAGACAGCAGACATGCCTTAGTAATAACTGACGTCAACACAATGGACATGAATGTACAGAACCTCATGTAAAAAATGAACCTTGAGGCTTGTAATTTTCATAAAGAAAAATTGATGTGGTCATTAAAAATGATGTGCATATTTTCTTTAAAAAATTTGATATTCTGGATTTATTATAAAACAGAGAAGATTTTGCTAATATAACGAAGATTTAAATTTCACTTAGTTACTAGTGCAATTATTAAGCTTAATTTGAGAAACCAATTAAGCTAATAACATTGAGGAAAGATGGCTTCACGTTTATTTTAAGAAAATTCACTTGATTATGTGGATTTGATTGAGATGTTTGCATCTGAATCTCAACAACGGCAGTGATCAGACGATATTCTGAAGGAGCAGATCAACAGCGAGCATGTTAAGAGGTAAGCATTAACAGTTTATCATTTTATTGTCTTAAATAGCCTAAGCTCTTTCAGGAAAGACAAATGCGGTTCAAGCTTGTTCAGGAGCTTAGTTTTTGCCATATGATAGGGATACACAGGTATTTTTAACCACCCATTCCTATTTGAAATCGATTTGCTTCAATGTTCATTCTGAATTATATAATGAAATTGAACAAATTATTTGCATTGTAACATTTAACAGCAATGATTAGGCAACAGTCAAGCAGTGTGGATGAACAGTGAGCTTGTTAAGTGGTAAGCCTAAGCTAAGCTAAATCAGCTAGCTATTCAATGGGGTTTATGCAGCTAGTGCTTTTCCATTTCATAAGGTTCCTTTTACAGCATTGAAGATGTAAATGTAATGAACAGTGTTTATATATAATACTGTCATAAATACTAATATTTGTTTTCTTCATTTTTCAGATCAATGAAGAAAACGTTCGCAGTATTTTTCTACTAAAGAGGAGCAGCTTATTGAGGCAGTTTTTGATAGAGAATTAAACCATACATCATGTATTTTTAATAATGTTATTTGTGTAATCTTCTTCTTCTTATTATTATTATTATTATTATTATTATTATTATTATTATTATTATTTATTATGCAATATTACTAATTTCTACACTTTTTTTGCATCAGACCTCACATTAAATCAGGGATGAAACGAGAGATGTCGTCCTCTGTTGCTGGTCTATCTGTATGAATAAGAGGAAGAGCTCATCCAGGAGTGCAATGTAAGTGTCTCAAACAGTTTCAGATATTTATGGTCTTCAGAAAACAGCATTTTATATTTTTGAATGCTTACAAAAAATATATAGCTCAAGCACTGCATTGTTGAATGCACTATTCCTTGTATAAGCATGGTTTGATTTTATAAATTTCTGTACACTTGCATACATTTTAAACACCCTGTCCATTATAAGTCAAAATACTTGTGTACTTATGTCAGTCAGCAACGTCTACTCAAACATTTTGAAGAATTACTGTTCACAGAGATACAAAGAAATGGTTCATTTCCTTAATGTGTTTTAGTAAACCTTAAACATTTGAAATGTACAACTGCATAGTTTCAATATAATAAACTTAATATTTATTTTACAGTGTGGGAATGCACAGAGAATTGCTGTCTGCCAGAGGGATGACCAACCATGAGGACTTCTGCATTGTCTTGGATAAGCGAGTCATGGCTAGCTTGGAAAATCTAGAATTGCTGAACTGGATTTATACAAATATTCCCCAAATTAAAATCACTTACAAAGAAACGTATATTACGTTTCTGACACAAATTCACTGCTACAACCTTTTGGGGAAATTTCACTGCATTGACTGATTGTGTCTAAAATGGGACTATTCCCACAAAAGAAAAATTACAGAACATTTTTTCTATGACATGGATAAAGGACTTTTTATCAGAGATTAACATCGCTGTAAATTTTATATAGATTTGTTTAACATATTGTACCATTTTGCTATCAGTGTAACGTAATAAAATAATATTTGGCCAAAATGTATTGTGTATGTATTTCATTATACATTATATATTTTACATTTTATGAATGAGTAATTTTCATTAATACATTTGAGTAAATGGTGAGTTATTTGCATATATTAAAATAATAAGCACATTCCACTAATAATATTAAAATCCTCATCTATCACTCAAAAAAACTAATGATTTTCACATGATTCATTCAAGTGGTTTTTGTTTGAAAAAATAAATGAGTAAATGGTGGTAGATTTGCTTAAATTATAAAAGAACATTCCGTTAATAATATTAAAATCTTCATCTATCACTCAAAAATGTAGTAATTTTTACATGATTCATTCAAGTGGTTTTTGCAACAAAACAAAAAAATCAAGTCTTGAAATTTACTTAAAAAAATAATATGTGCTTTAGTGTTACCACTATTTTTTTTAGTAAATAGCACATAAGATTTTTTACAGTGTAGACTGCTCCAATCCTATACAATTCTGTCTAGCAAAAATGGCTTTGCTCATGATAATTGCTTTTATGTGCTTCTGTGTACAAGACATAGAGTTCTGGAACCACTTGTAATAAACCGCCTGGGGTTGAGTGCTGATGAGAGACGTGCCAGGAACTTTGATTTGTGTATTAAAAGATTTGCTATATTCACAGACAGCTGCAGAACTGGACAACCCATTCCTGATGCACATGACCATGTAAAATAGCAAAGTGATGGCATGGAGGCATCTTAAACACCTTAAAATTGGATAACGTCTCCCACAGCATTTTTTAATTTAGGCATGATTTTAAATTCCAATTTTAAAAAAATAATATGGCTAAAATGCATTTTAATATTCAGGACTGTGTTTGTTTACCACTCTATTTATTTATTTATTTATTTTAAGTAATCTCTAATCTGATTCAGCCGTCCTCTTCTGGTACATAGTAGAAGCTCTGACTCACTGTTTTGCATATGGTGATTTGGTTTTTCAGACCACTAGAATACAGATATGTTTTATTTTCTATTGGTTTCTATTAAAACATTTTAAATATTTATTTAATCTTATTGACCTCAAACTTGAGCACCAGCAGTGCATACATCCATGATTGTACTTACAGTAACGTGCTGCATAATACTGATGGATGTCTCTCATTAGAAAATGAATTATAAATCATCATGACTCATTTATTCTTTATCTTAAGAGGTGAGAAGTGCATTGGTTTTGTATAGTCAGATAGGATGAGAGTGAGATAACAGTCCATCACGATGCCTGCATGTCTGTCCTGATAAAAGAGCTGGCAGAGGCTGACAACAGCTAAAACCCTAAAGGGACAAGACAAAAGAGGAGAAGATTCTAAATCCATGTGTCATTCCTTTAAAGGATTAGAATGGGCCATGAAACAATATGGCTGAAGTTAAACAGTGAGCAGCAAAAGGTTTGGACTCAAGAATGATAATAGAGGAAAAATGTTCATTCTATTCACTGAGCGCTTGTTTTACTTTTACTTTTAAATAAAGGACTTTAAACATCACATATAAAGGGGAAAAAAGCTCTTTTAACCCTAAGTCGGTTTAAAGTTGTTTATTTAGTTTAAAAAAAAAAAAGTATCAAGTTGGCTAAAAGAATGTTTAAGATCCCTGCAGTCAAGAATGTAACCACTTTAAAAGACTGAAACAAGCCAATAAAAAGCTTTAAAGTTGACCCCTGTGTCTAAAGTTGGGAATAGCATGATACTAGCATGATTCCAACATGAATTAGCATGTTTCTAACATAAATTAGCATGTTGTTAACATTATTATAGAATGAATTAACATGTAGCTAGCATGTTTTAGCATGAATTAGCATGTTGTTAGCATTGTTTCTAGCATGAATTAGAATGTTGTTAGCATAATTCTAGCATAAATTAGCATGTTGCTAACATGCTTTTAGCAGGAATTACCATGTTACTTGCATAAATTAACATGCTGCAGACATGTTTCTAGCATTAATTGTTAGCATGTTATTTGCATGAATTAGCATGTCGTTAACATGTTATTAACAATAATTAGCATATTGTTAACATGTTTCTAGCATGATTAGCATGTTGTTAGCATATTTCTAGCATCAATTGGCACGGTTCTACTATGAATTAGCATGATTCTAGCATGAATCTGAATAAATTAGCATGTTGTTAACATGTTTATAGCATGAGTTAGCATGTTGTTAACATGTTTATAGCATGAATTAACATGGTTCTAGCATGAATTAGCATGTTGTTAGCATATATATATATGACATACTATATGTACAGAACAACAAATAGCTGCCTCAACATTCACAAAATCATTATTAACTTGAGAAATATAGGAACACCAGATCAAATCTTTGAAGATCTTTATCTCTGGTGAAAGAAATCCGCCTTTATAAATTCCCATAATGCACCGCTGTCAGCATGAGTTATCATGAAGTGCATCTCTCCCACAACATTAAAAAAAATAAAATAAATAAAAAATACAACCAACCCCCTGTTCCATGACGGTCTGCAACACCCACGGCCATAAGCATCAAGCTATAACCATCCATTCCTCCTACAGTCCAGAACAGCCATAAAAAACCCAAATGCAATCTCGCGTCAACACAAAATGAAACTGAAAGCACCTGTAAAACAGCTCAGTTTCTTTATGGGATGCGATGTGGAAGCGAACACATCACCCAATCTCAGCTCTGATGGCCTGGGTCTGCTGGAGCTCTCAATCTCAAGCCTGACTGATAACATATGCTGCAATTTCCGTTCTGAAAAAAAGGACGCTGGCAGAAATGTTGGAAACTTTCACAAGCCAGGACAGTAACGGATTTCCATTCTCAGTCCCATTGGATGAGTGTTGTTGGTGCTGATAGTAGAAATGGTGTAGCAACATTGGCACGCTGGTGGAAAAACGCACGCCAGGAAAGGACAACAGGAAGGAAGTTTGGCAATGCATGGTAGTGAAAGGAGAAATGGAGGAACAGGGCCAGCCAGAGAGGGTATCGGGGAAAGGAGAAAAGAGCGAGAGCCATGGGACACAGGGTGACTCACACATGACATCAGGAGAGATGGTGAGGGATGGTGACATACTGTACTTATCAAAAAACAGAGCCCATTATCACTATAATAGCATCAAATAGACAAGCATGAAGCCCAAGTCAAGAAGGTGTTAACACTCTTTGCTAAGGCCAACATCACTATTCTAGTGCTTGGGGTTATTGGTTTTGCATGATGAGGACGACAACGACAACAATGTGTCATCATTACACGTTTAATTGTATTTTAATATAAATTAAAAGAAACCTATATAAACTTTGTAGAAAAATAAGTTAAAAAAAAAAAAACATGCAAAAACTTCAGTCCAAAAAAATTATTAGGAAGGAGATTTGTTTTTAATACATAAATAATAATTTTTCAGCAGCACTAATTCATTAAATGTTTAATAAAGTGACTAGTATTTTAGTTGTTTAAAAATTACCAAAATAAAAAAAAGTGCAAAAACTTCAGTACAGAGAAACAATGTGTTCAGAAGACATTTTTTAAAGGGGTGGTCCAGAGTCTATTTTTAAAGCTTGGTTGTGTTAAGACAAAGCAATGTGTGCTCATGCTTCATTTGTAAAAAAAAAATCACGTAAATTTTTTCCATATATCTTACTTTGATTATTTACATCTACTCTGCTAACATGAAAATGATTTGTATTTCCTAGTTCTTCTGAAAAGCCTTCAAGAGGCTCTGATTGGTCAGCTAACATAATGAGCTGTGATTTGCGGATTGGCTCCACGTTACCACGTCATGGTGGAAATAGCAGGGTACAAGGGTGTGTGCGCGTGGTGAATGCATGTAACCGGACGCCCTTGTGATATCACAAGCCCAGATGTATTTTTTTTGTAGTCCCCAAACTTCGTTCCCCATAGGCTTCGCCAAGCGAACTCTGTAAAAGCCAATGTCTTGCTTTGCATTAAACTTTGAGCATTTTACATTCAGAGATGTTGTTTATGTTCACACAGCTACGTTACACATCACCTAAAGTTAAACATATGATATCATAGTGGACCATCCCTTTAATATTGAATAATAATAATAATAATAATAATAATAATAATAATAATAATAATAATAATAAGTCATCATTAAATGTTTTAATACAGTGACTAGTACATTGTGTTAAAACTCCACAAAAAAAAAAACATGCAAAAACATGTCAGGAAGAAGGTTTTAATATTTGCCAAAGCATAATAATAATAATCACAATAATAAGAATTTGTCATCATTACATGTTTAATACAGTGACTAGACTAGTATTTAAATTTTGTTTAAAAAAAAAAACATTACAAAATTTAAAAAGTATCATTTAAACACGCAAAAACGTCAGCTCAAAAAACAATGTGTCAGAAAGAATTATTTGTCAATGCATAATTATTATAATAATAATAATAGTAGTAATAACAATAATAATTTGTATTAATATTATTGTTATTAATATTATTTGTCATAATTACATATTTAATAAAGTGACTAGACTAGTATTTTAATTGTTAAAAAAACTTTACAAATTAAAAAAAAGTATAATTTAAACATATGCAAAAACTTCAGTATAAAAAAAACAAAGTGTCAAGAAAATGTTTTTTAATATTTGGTAATGAATAATAATAACAACAATAATAACATTTCTTTTTCAGCATTACTAATTCCAGCAATGTTTTTCAACATGAATGTAAAAAGGAAATGCTGTAAATCATTAACCAAATCAGTTATGAAGTCAATCATTACAAACTTTAAATAAATATTAACACATATATACATGCATAAATACAGGTAAATATACCATTTGATTACATCATTTGCAGCGCTTCATGGCAAGGCTCCAGACTAACATATGACAGCATTGGCACCGGTGCCAATGAGTTCAACAGACAGTGTCACCAACACCTGATTTGGTAGCACTACACATGCAACAGCAATAATATTACATTAGAAGTTTTGTCTTTATGTCTCACATTTGATGGAGAGCAGCAGGAGTGCAAGTGTGAAACAAAAACAGAAGCATCTGTGAACAATTGTAACAGCCTCATCTTTTATGAATTTGAAAAAAGTAGCCAAATTTAATGGTTTCTATGACATTTATAATGGAAAAAAAACCTAAAAGACATTTATTATCAAAAACTGCACAACTAATTTGACTTTGACGAAAATACAGTATTTATATTTTATTATTCATTCAGATAATGTAATGGATTACTAACAAAAAAAAATTCAAAATGATATCGTTACTACAGTAAAAATGTGGTAATAATGTATGGTTACATAGCAGACTACAAAAGGTCTGTCTTCATTAGTAGTAGTAATAATAATAATCATCATCATCATCATCATCATCATCATCACCTTTTGAAATCCTTCTGTTGTGCTCCATTATTTGTCAGTGCATTATGGGAAAATGCTTAGCTTGCATACAATCTAAAATACAGAAAATTACAGAAATTCTGCATTGCCCAGTACAATGATTTAAAACCTGCCTTGCTTAATATCTACTTCTTTATTCCATCCATTTGATGTTGTTTTTAAAACATTTCATCATCTTTCAAAATAAAAACCTTGTTCCTGGGTAAACACAGAGTCAATTTCCATGCTAATTTCATCGGCCAAAATTGTGGTCATCGGGAGCATTCTGACAGATTTGTGTATATCTTCCTGTGGAAGACTGTAATGCTCCTAAAGCAATATCAGATAACAAATTCTGCAATACTGAGCTCATCTAAACCCAACACTTGACCGAAATGAGATAAGCCCAAAAAAAAAATTTAAATGAGAAAATGCAAAAAGGTAATAGCTTTGATGGAAGAGCAGGACTTATCGTATCAATACGAGTGAAATGAAACTAACAGTCGCTGCCACTGTCAAGGCATAAGACATCAAATCTAGGATAACTAAAATCTGACAAGATCAGATATTAGGATAACACAGAGTTTCCTCTTTGGGTTGGGTCTCCTGTTTGTTATTTTTGTGCAACTAGTGCCATGAGATGGAATTACAGTATAAGAAGAGCACAAAAAAAGACATTTTCTGCATGTTCAAACTACTTATTTAAAATGAGCTGAAACTACACAATTCTTGATGTTTTTTTTGCGACAACTTAATTGTGTTATGTTCAATCTGTTTAAATTTGTAAAAACTAATATATTAACTTAATTCCTTTGTGTTGACTCAACACAAAAATCGATTGTACAGCGTGATTTCATGCTTGTCTTTTGAATGAATATACTTTCCAAAGCCAATATAGTTTCATTCATGATGTGCTCTCCTAACCTCACAAAGCGTGGATGACACTCTAGGGGACATTTGTGTCTCTGTGAGAACCCATGTGGTGGCACAGAATGCAGGATTATAACACAACTAAAAGTAACATGCATTGCAGGGATTAAATCCAATCCCTACAGAGCCAAGATCCCAGTGGCATTTGTCTCCAGTACTAATCTTTGTTAGACATTCCAGACAGGATCAACAAAAGGAAAGGAGATATGCTGCTACTACATAAGCTAATAGAACGAACAGATTAACGTCTTACTAATAAAGGAAAATCAATTCGAACTTTTCAAGCCTTAAAAGCTATCTCTGTAACACATTTGTACAAATATAAATATTGTGTCCAGACAAAAATTAATAGTCAAATAATAAACTACAATATGCATTTTGTGTTATATTACGCAAACTTTGCACAAACCCCTGCCATCAGATTTAAACTGTAAAATCGACTAATAACTAGAGGTCTTCTCAGGTCCTTAAATCCATACCTGGCCAGAATGGACCCCAAATCACTTCTTACTAGGGATGCTCATTTCGGTTAATTTTGCCAATCAACTGCCAATGCTGCACTGTTATTATTATATCACAAAACTTAAGTCATTAGTTTAAAGATTATGTCTTATGATTATGCCTAATTTTCCCCATCTCACTCGCGGTTAATGTGTGCATGCGCTACGTGTGATAAAAGACAATGGCTCATATGTTGACTTTTTTGAAAGTATAGGCTACTATAGAATGATTTTGTTGTTTACATATGATATTGCTTTCGATGTTTTTATAATTGTAATATATAACAACATTGTGATATTTAAGATTTGTAAAGTAATACAGCTCTGGATACCTTGAAACAGTGAACATTAGTCTCTCCTCTATCTTCAAAAGTCTCTGTAGTCATCTTGACAACGCAAACACTGCCGTCACCTCAACGGAAACCCCGCCACTGCTTTCATTTAATTGAAGAATGAGAAAGACGTGACTGATGTTACATGCTTTTTCCGCTCAGGGTTGACTTTTATTACAATTGAGAGCACAGAGCGTGCAACAGCAAAAACACGGGGCGCAGAGGGCTCATAAGCAGGGCACAAAACACTCTCAGCTGTTAGTAAACCATTTAGAAGATTCCCTTCTCAATGCAAAAACCGTGTTCAGTGATCAGCCCCTTATGCAGCCAACCTTTTAAAATATATAAAATAATATTTTAATCGTTTAGCTTATACCATTAATCAGTTACAAACGCACTCTTTCGGTTAATCGGTTATTTTGAGCATCCCTAACTCCTACCCAAACCAGATTTATATATTTTTTTATATATTTTTTTAAAACTTGATGTAATTAGACTCAAGTCTGACTGCATCCAACCCAACTGCATTTTTTTTTTTTACATAACTAGGCTAAAAAGTCCTCTGGATTGGTTGGGCTGTTTCTCTATTTCTTTTCCTTGTTTAACATTTATTATTATTTTACAATATTGCATGCTTTATGGATACTTTTTTCATTGGTGTCTGAACACAATGAACAAACTGTAAGATGGACCCAAAATTCTCACAAAAATCCTGAAAGCAAAGAAGGTCAAGGTGCTCCAGGATTGGCCAGTCCAGTCACCAGTCCAATAATGTTCATGACATTATTGAGCATGTCTGGGGTAAGATGAAAAAGAAGGGAATTGAAGATGAATCAAAAGAATCTTGATGAACTCTGGGAGTCCTGCAAGAACGCTTTCTTTTCCCATTCCAGATAACTTTATTAAGGAGTTATTTGAGTCATTACAGAGATGTATGGATACAGTCCTCCAAGCTCATGGGAGTCAGACACAATATTAATTCTTTTTCCACTGCACAATGACTTTATATTGTGTACTGTACATTATTTCTGTTAAGAGACAAGTCTTTTGTCTAAGCAAAGTCAGACCTTACGGTCCTAATTAAATAATTGCAAATCAAGCCATGATCATATTTTATTTTGGTAAAAGAGGCCTTTGCTTTTCATATAAGCCACTTCTGTTACCAAATGATCAACTAGAAGTAAAGTTATTAATTGTTTTTCCAAAAACTTGGTTAGGCGACAAGACTTTTGTCAGGCAGTGTATATTCTATGAAGATATTTTGTACATTTTCTACTGTAAATCTATCAAAACTATCCACTTATGATAAGTAATATCCATTGCTAAACACTTAGTTTAGACAACCCTTAAAGGCAATTCTCTCAATATTTTTGAACCCCCAGCTCAAATGTGTATGCTCAAATGTGATCAAATACAGTCCCAACCTAACAAACTATTTAAATAGTATATTTAGAACTTCTTAAGTTGAGTTTAATACCTTTTTTAATACCTTCAAAAAATGTAATACCAGCACGACTTGGAGCTGCAACTGTAGTGGCATAAATGAAATCTCTTCCCAAATGAAATCACATATTGCAGATAACATATACATTTAGGTAAAGCAGAGGGATTAATCAATAAACACCACAACACCTCAGCTAGCAATGTAGCGGTGGTGATGGGTCAATGCATAGCGTCTGCTGTCTGACGTCTGTCACACACCTGTTGACGATGCAGCTAGGACTACTGATGCTGGCAGTGGTTTGCATCAGGAGAGCAGTCGATGTTAAGGGCAAAGCAGTGGAGTTTGAGGTCGTTGATGAAGCCGTAGCTCAAAACATTGATATGGGAAGCTGCTCGCTACGTCCGCGCATCCTAGCTTGGTGGCTATTTGATTCCATATACGATTTGATGCCATTCACCCTCACCCAGGTTATATTAATCGTCTTCTTGCAGAAGTGGCAATAAGCCTCGCAGCTGTTGCCAACTACAGGCCTAAGCCAGTCTTTAAATCTTAAGTCCTCCACCCAGAGGTACGAAAACTTGCATTTCTCCATGTTTTAATTTAAATAATGAATGAAAGTGAGTTTGCCAATATGGTTGGCAGCAAGCCAGCCAGGTACCCATTTTGTTTCAGCGCACAGGCGAACGAACATCACCTCACATGATATCGCTCGGGTCCTACTCTCAACATATAAATAAATCTGCGCAAATTTTAGAATAAAGGCTTGCATCTAACACAAATTGAAAATTTATCTAGAAAAAAAGGGCTCAAAAATACCACGTCAGATGACGTTTATAAATTTTTAATGCCCTTAATTTTGCCTTTTACAACCTCACAGACACCCTGATATGTCAACACAGCTTATTTATTCAGAATTAATGTGATATAGAAATCTCAATTTCCAAAAATTTACACTTAAAACACTTTGTGGTCCAGGGTCACATTTTATAGACAGGTAACAACAAGTGGAAATGTGTCAGTTCCCCGCCGTTGCCATGACAGCACAGTAGCACTATTGCAAGCAGCAGTAACAAGTGTACTACATGGAAATGTTCTGTCATCTTGTTTTTTGAGTGGACTTTGCTTTTCCGGTAAGCATGTACATAAGCAGATACATTAGAGCAGAATCCATACCGGTCAATCCTGAGATGTGAAAACAAGCGAGAACGCCTGTTTAAAGGGTAACTATTATGCAAAAATCACTTTCATAATTCATAAAAACAGACTGCAGAAAGACTTTGATTAACATTCTCCCTTTGTACACATCATTGGACGGGGAAAAATCCCACCCATTAGTGACGATCTCTCCCTCATTAGCATAGCATCATCAGCCCTGAGTGAGAAGCAGCCGCCTGCTATTAAGAGTTTTCACCATACCTGCTAAATATAATGTCCGCGACAAAGGGGCATAATAGATCTTCTTTAAATGTAAAAATAAGCTCAATTAAAGGGATTGGTCTGATCGGGTCCAGTTGAATCAGGAGAGATCAATAACAAAGCAGTATCTGATAAAAATACACTAAAGTTTTAGACATGAACCCATAAAGGTCTCGGGTTGGATTTTCGGATCCATGTGAACTCGCAAAGACTTCTAAACTCATTTTAACAAGTAGCTAGCAGAAAAAAAACCTTCAACAAAGCCTCTGTAAAAATTGTAGCCAGATAAAGACTCCATAATTGGGCTCTTTTTGAGCTTGCTGTATCTGTAAGACTGAAGCATCATTAACCTCCAAAATGAGCTTCAATAAGCCATCACAACTAAGAGCTCAATTAATGCATAAATGGATGTGCAACAAACGCATTACAGAAAGCAAACTAAAAACTCCAAAGCAGCTGCTGCGTGACCCATGCTTCGGCAAGAAAGAGAAGCAATTAATGCTTTGCTCTGCTTTGAAGTCAACACACGTCCATGCTGAACACTGGATTCAGGCATAATACAGTTTGTAAAATGAAACAAGCCTTACTGATCATTCAAGGTCATACGTGGCACAATCTGAAACTAATATTGTACATGGACTACCACCACTACCGCTGCTACTACTGCTAATGCTAAGGCTGTACTTTTTGGATTTCAATAGAACTTTGGGGTAAAGCACACTCAACATAAGATCCACAAATTCCATAAGGGTACAACGATGGTTCACGTTCTGACTCATTCGTTCTCTCCACAAAGATTTTAGACTGTCCAATACGGTTACCAAAGACAAACATAATATAAAAAGCAGCAAATATGCCCAGAACTGCAGCTCGGAGCTGTCAAGACAGACCTTCCTGCATACTAATCTTCACAATAACACAAAAATAAGAACATTCGTTAGTCCCAGTAGATTTGCATAGTAAGGTCAAGTCCTAAAATCAATGCTGTATCTGACTTTTCAGATATCTGACAGAACAGAAGGCCAATTCACCACCAATTGTTTTTTTTATGCTACTGACAGATTTCCTTACTGCTCTCCAAATTAAAAATAAATTATTACAAATTACTGTAAAATAAATGTAAATATTTGTAAATAATATAATATAATATAATATAATATAACAAAATTAAACTAAAATAATAAAAAATAAAATATATTAAAACAAAATAAAATATAATATAAAACAACAATACAATATAATACAACATAAAATAAAATCAATAATCCTAAATTTAGTTTAAAGGTGAAAAAAAGTACAGTAAAAAGCAAATGTTCTGTTAATACCAAAATCATTTATCATTTACATGCCTCCATCTCAAACATAATCAGCATAAAGCTGCGGTCACACTGGACTTTTCACCCCATAGAGTTCCATTCACATGTATGTGAATGCGTCAGACTGGAAACGCAAGCTCGTGCGACAAGTTTCGCAGTTTGCTGCATTGCAAAGTTAGTGCTTGGTGAACTCTGACCTGTGAAATCACATCACTTGACTGCGTGAGACCAATCGAGGATCAAAACATGACCTCTCTGGACAGAAATTTTAAATATGGACCAATCGCTCGCTTTTTTAAATGTCTAACCATCTTGTTTAATCCCAATCCTTTTTGCAGTGCCATACAACAGAACTTTGCATGCTCAAACTCTAGTGTGACCACAGCTTTACTCTCATTCATATTGAACAATCTGTATTCTAACGGTCACAGAAGCAATAAATCACTGCTTGACGTGATTCAGCCGGTGTTCATTAAGGCAGGACAGTTGCATTACTCCGCCATTCATGGGTCAACAACTATCTCCTAAAGGCTACAAAAAAAAGTATATAAATAAATAATGTCTATATATGTTATTAAGAAGAAACCATTCGTCCGTTAAGAGTCATTTACAGCATGATTACCCTGGCAACTGCGGTGTGAATCAAAGCTGAAACCTTTCTAAAACAGCGGGAGCCACTGAGGAGGAGGTCTAATTCTCATGACTTTGTAATACTGTGTCAAGTTCAACAAAGCACTTAAGTTTTCTTCCAACCACAGAGCTCTCAGTTTTGTCCAGTTTAGCTGAAGATAAATCGTTTTTTTTTCTGCCCCCTCACCAAGATCACAAGGACAAACTCACCAGGAGCGAGCTGGAGGTACATGCACTGACAAAGCATGCAATGATGACAGCTGAAGTTGACAATTCTGTGTTTTAACGTGTAACCTGTTGGTTAGAAACCCTTAACAATATTTTGAAACATCGGTTTATATGTTTTATAATTCAAAACAACTAAGAGAGTTATGGCATCAGAAAAATATCAATCTGTAAACATTTTTTTAGATTTTAAATGAGGAAAATAAATGTTATGGATGTAACCAAAAAAGTTAGCAAATTTACAGCATACAACCTAGTAGAAATTCTGTGAATTAAACTGCACAACCCAAAATAAATAATGCTTATCAAAAGGATAAGAGTTGGCTCACTATAGAACAATAACGACTGATTTTATTTTATTTTACATTTATGAGGAAAAAGCGTTGTTATGGATGTGACAGATGTGAATTTGCCACTTGTGTGACATTGGTAAATCAAATATAATAGGCAGAAAATACTGACAGAGGCATTTTTTGAGTGTTTTGGACCCAATCCCAATTCTATTTTTGTACCCCTACCTATTCCCCTTGGTCCTGAAACGGGTAAAATTAAGCCCTTCCCCTTCACACTCTATGACATCGGACAGCACTACAACACCTGCACACATCATCAAATGTCGTCGCGATCTCTTATTTCATATGAGATTGATGGTGATTGCTGTAGTTATTCCACTTGTGTTTTTTTGTTTTTTATTGTTACTTATTTTCAGGAAAATCACTGAAGGCACCGATAACATGTTATTATAACGATATAATGTGGCAATAAGCTTGTAACTGAGCAGTTACACCATGGCCATATTCATCTAAACACACAAAAACAACATTAGCATTATATCATACACTGTAAAAAGCTAATTCCCAGCCACTACACATTTCTGACAGGGTATTCTGTTAGATCTGAAAGTAGGACTTTTTTTTTTTTTTTTTTTTTAAATGACAGTAAAACACGAACGCTGTTATGAATGTATTAAATCATTCGCTTGCTTGTTGTAAACATTTGTAATAATGACAAAAAGTACTAATTCGTGCATCTCCTTACTTCCATGTGCAGCCATGCTGACGTTGTAGATGGTGTATTCTAGGAAATTCTCACCCCTTGGTCTCGAATGTGGTCCTAGAAAATTTCCATTTCAAGGGCTATCTAGCCCTTCCCCTTAGCCCAATGCCTTCAAGCTAAAAAGAATTGTGACAAGGAGAAGGGCTAAGGGATAAATTTAGGATTAGGGCTTAGAGTACTGTAAAATACTTACACAAAAAAATGTAGAAACGGTTTCACTATTTTGGTAAAAACTTTTTTTTTCATGGCAAGATTGGACAATTGCATGGAATTGGCCTTATACAAAAAAAAACATACAAAAAAAAAAAAAAGGAAAACTGATTAAAGAAAGCAGACCCGAAATGAACACAGTAAAATAAAAGAAAGTGGAAAAACCTATAATAGATCAAATGTTTAAAATGCAATAAGTCAAACTGCAATTTGCTTCATTACACAAACAGTGAGTTTTGAAAACACTTGGTAAATTCCTATATTGTTTAACTTCAATGAAATGTACATTTAGTTTATTGTGAGCCAACAATAAAAGCTCAAGGCACAAAGTCTATCTATACGAGTTTCTAGCTATGCTGGATTTCCTCCCACATACTTTCAGGAACATTTAGATTAAAACTCTCCTTTGGATTTACTTTACCACAGAGGAATGAACTACCAATTACAGATGCCCTTCCAGTTGCAACCCAGCACCAAGTACACCAACTCATAAACTGCCAATGCTTGGATTAAAACAAATAATAAAAAAAAAAAAGAAAATAAATTTTAATAAATAGATGAGCTTATTTGAGGTGGAATAAAGAATTCGCAGCCGACTCGAATGTTATCACTCAATTAAATAGGCATTATCAGTGGTTATCAGCTGATAGATATGGGCCAGTAGGGGCCTCCTGCGCCTACTGGTAGGCACAGAAGGCTGTTTTTATCCACCCACATAGTTAATCAGCTATAGATCACATATGGCTATGGTAACAAGAATTATTTAAATTATTTATTAAATTTCCCATTAATTGTATTTTATTAATGTCTACCCCAACCCTAAACTCAACAGTCACAGTAATGTAAAAAAAAAAAAAAAAAGATCTGGAGTCTTCTCTATTAGTATACCTGATTAACCATGTGGATTGATGATAACCAGTAGGCGCAGAAGGCCCCTTCTAGCCCAGCTGATAACCACTGATAACGGCCATTCAATCGAGTGATAACATTCAAAGCAGGTGGAATCCGATTTAAAGAAATTAACAAAAATTATAAATATAAATAGTATAAAAATAACTTCCAAAACGCACAATCGCAGTGTGACAGAATCATTTACAAAGAAAGGACTACTGGGTTTGCTGATCAAATAAAAAACAACAATATAATATTTTCTTGTACTCATAACTGCAGAATGAGAAGAAGTTGTGCTCCGTAATGTTATTCTCATGCCATTTTCTTTAGAGCAGTCATGAGAAACTTAATGATATTTTTTCAGAAAAAGGTCAGGGCTTCAGTGTCAATGTGACTGAAATGATCATTTGAAAAATAAAGAATTTGCAACGAAAAATCAAGCAATTTGTCATTCTCATTAAAATCTTAATATATATTTTTAATCTATTTGCCAAGTAGTGAAACGAAGCTCAAATAAAAAAATAAAAAAACAGATCCACTTCCATCCTCTCAAACATTATAACACAATATTAGTGTAAATCTGATATGATGTTAAACAAATCAACCACTTCAGGCAGGTGTGAGGAATGAAGGTCATATGAGCAGCTTCTGTGTTCAGGGTGACATACGGATTGAAGGATGTTTTGATAATGAGGCATCGGTTGTGCTTGTGGATTTCATTTCATGGAAATCACGTACAGCCTCGTCCTGACACCCACCGAGGAAGAACATTACATCACTCTGCGATGTCCTTGGACCAGATAACCAGCTTTTCCAAAAAGGAGAACAATATTGTACCCAGCAGGTAGCTCCGGGTGAACACACAAGCTGTTCTGTGGACTGAAGTTAAGCTTGCAGAAATTGACTTTTTTTTTCTCACTGAATTAAAAGTAATTATATTAAGGGGGCAACAGCAGAACAAGATGTGAATGAAGCACCAACTTTTGCCAGGGTCTTCTGGACATATTCTAGAGTCTGGACATTTTACTTTTTACTTTAAGTCTGTATGGCCTTGTTTACACCTGGATGCATTTTTGTTCACACAAGTGATAAACAAACAACCCACTAGGAGGTTGCTTAGGTGTTTTGAGTTGGTAGGGAGCTTTAGATTGCTAGGAGTTCCTTATAGTGTTTACATTTGGTGTCATGATACAAAATAAATGCTCTATCCAGCAATACAATATTCCCCAAACAAAAATTCCAAAATTCAATTTCAATTACATCCAGTAGAATATTGATTAATATTAAAATAATATGTGGGTGGCATAATGGCTTGGTGGTAAGCATGTTATGTCTCCAAGCAAGAATTTCCGTAGTTTGAGCCCCAGCAAGGACTGGAAGTCTTTATATGTAAAAGTCTGCATGTTCTCACTGTGTCAGCATGGGTTTACTCCCACAGACCAAAGACATGCAGTTTATGCAGAATTCAGACTGCATGATTTTAGCCCCGATTTTGACTCGCCGACAGGTATTGAGAAATAGCCAACAAATGCCCGAAATTACAGATAAATCGGTGCTCGTTCATGCAAGTAACAATCCCACAGTACGAATTACCAAAGACACAATCTGAGAAAATTGCAGATGAGTCGATGACACCCGTGAGATATTTGGCATGCTAAATATCTGAAGCTGTCTGTGATGAAATGACCTCTAACTGAAAATAACACCAGCGATTACCTACAGCCAATGAGAGAGCAGCATCCACTAGTATGGGTACCTGCAGGCCAGCGGGAGATTGGAGTAGAAGTTAAAAGCGCTTCTTCTCAGTCTATTTTGGACCCAAGAAGTGGAGAAAAAACTAGTGTAAATTTGGCAGGAGCACTCGTGTCTGTTTGACGTGTCATCTGAGCAATACTACAACCGGGTCAAAAAAGAAAAAAAAAAAAAGTTGAGGAGAAATTGCTAATTCCCTTCAAAGGCCTGGTCAGTACAATAAGTACATTTTCCACACCACTAAAGACTTCTTTCTCATTGTGTAGTTAACAAAAGATACACTAGTTACCGCGTGTTGTTTTCATGTCACTTCTTGTGTGTGTTTGGTAGTGCGAGATGTAGTTTTCGGACCGAAACAAAGTTGTCCGCGATTTATCCTAGTGTAAATTCATGCAGTGTGAAACCCCGTCGCACAAGTATGACACAACTATGAAAATCATGCAGTCTGAACTCATTAGGTGAAACAAAGACTTACCAAAGCCCAATTTATAGTCATGTGGAGTGATCACCATATGGGCCAGACAGAATCTGCGGACATTTTTTGCGATTTCTGCACAGAATTTTGTACAAAATGATTTTAAGTATAGTAACTAAAAACTTAATAGATGAAATAAAAAAAATAAGACATTTAACTTTTTTTTAAAAGGCCCGTGAATTGCTTTAAAATATGCATTTTTATTTGACGGTTGACATAATCTCAATGAAAAAAAAATGGAGAGAGTGAAACAGTGTAGCTACTCTTTTAAAAAAAACAGGCAAATAACGTTTTGCATCATCACCACTCTGCCATCAAATGTGAAATTTATACTTCTGCCTACTGTCTCTGGCAATAAAGTCACATTCAAACCAAGCACAACAATGTGGTAATAATAAACATGTCATTCTAAACATTGTTCGCAAAGTTGAAGAACAGTATACTTGAGCATTCTTGCAACAGCATACTTCAAAGAATACTATTGGCATATAATCATCAGAACCAATTTCCCTCAGCTAATGAGCAATAAAACACTGAGATCCAGTGAGAATCCAATGATGTGTAAATAGACATGCAGAAGGTGTGTTGAGTAAACAATAATACCAGAATACACACTTTAATGGAAATACATTGATGGACAAGACTGTCAATATACTTCCGTAAATTATTTTTATGACACACTTTTATTCTGACAGTCTCCCATCAAAATAAAAGTGTGCGTCATAAAAATAATTTACGGAAGTATTAATGTTTTATGCAAATCACTGATATATCATATAGTACTGTTAGTCATTTAATCTATATATTCATATAAATGTATTTTTACACTCATTCTAAATATAGGTGCAAATGTGGTCCAAAACCTTTTTTTTAATGTCCACTCTGTCTTCTAGAGTTAGTAAAAACTGTGACACTACCACTGAAAACCAGCGATAATAACAAGTGAAAACAGAATTTTTATTCAGATTTTTATATCATTCTGGTCACTTTAGTGTAAATCTATGGGATTTCTCAGCCATAGATCACCTCTAATAACAAAACACGGTCCGACAGCTGTAACATCAACCACTGCTATGTTTACAGCATCGTGACAGACTCATCTTTGCATATCCTACAGAAGATATAAAGAGCTGTCAAGTGTGCTACGGATGCAGAATATATCATAATCTTAAGCCAAGGTTGAGTTTGTTTTATCTGCATTTGCTTGCCTGTCTTTCTCTTTTACGTTTATCTGCCGTAACTTTTTTCATAGTGCTCTTCTACAACTTCTTCTCCGCTTGGCAGGAATAACGAGTTTGACTGTGGGTCAAGCCAGTGTTTGCACTGGCACGATGGTCCCACTGTGGATTAGAGAGAGGACTCTTCCCCTGGTGGGCCACTGCTCAAACTCCTCATCCTGCTGTGCTAATATCCACTAAACCATCTGCGTTGTCTTATTCCTGCAGAGCCATCCACAGCATAACCGCTTTCTGCCACATCACAAAAATCTACTGCAGTTAACTTGAGCTTGCACATTTGTATGACATTGCTAGAAAAGGAATATTAATACGGTTTAAAATGGATTGTCATTGTTATTTGTTTTACACGTTGAAGAGTATGAAAATCCAAGTTGGAGAAAGTTTTAATTGTGTCATGGATCTAGTAAAAAATATAGCATCTATACACATTTTAACTTTTCATAAGCTTTCGCCTTGTAAAAATACAAATCACATGTACATACATCCAAAATAAATATTTAAAACAATGTTAAACCTGTAAGCAACAAAAAAAAAAAAGTCACTTCCACAAAATAAACAGCATAAAAAAAGGTTTGAAAACCTCAGTGAACTAGGACTGAATGTATCTTTTCAGTGGTTTATTCCAAATGGAAAGAGACAACTTTATAAAATAAGTATCTTAATTCCTAAGCACTCTTTTCCAAAGACGAGAAAACTGAAAAATTAAATTTGATCAAGCATGTCGTCATGCTGGTTTGTGACCCATATTTCACAGAGCGAGTGAATGAAGTGCGTGTCCAAGGAGGGCAGCCGCTGAAACTGAGGGTTTTTTGAAATGAATACAATCTGTCCGCTCAGTGGGCATACTCTCTTGACAGGCAAAAGGGTCAAATAAAATACTTGTCCTACAAAGAAATGCTCTTATATAATCAAATGTAAAAACGGTCCAAAGCTCTTGAGCATTATTTTTAGGATTGACTTATTACATCTTAAAGTAGATATTATTTTTAGTTGTAATGCAATCCTAAACCTCAGCAATTATAAAGGCATTCTTTTATTTCAGATTAAAATGAGGTATTCCCCAATATGAAAATTTAGTTCGATGAAGACAACAAAACTCTCTTTATCTGGAATCTACTAAATGAACCATATGCAGATAAAATTAAATCAGTTTATTTTGCCAGAGTCAGATAACAAAAAGCAAAGCGCAAAGACATACAGTGGGCAATTGATTTTATATTTTGTTATTAAAGCTTTAACTGCAGAAAACTTTCTACTTATTTCACAACTACTTACTGGTTTGGGCTAATATTACCATATAGGCATGTTTCCATCTACCAATTTATATGAACATTTTGGCATTACATTTTTTTATTAATAAATAAACGAATTAAAAAAACCCTGGATGCATAAGCCAAGATGTGCAACAACAGTAGGATTAAGTTTTTATCTGACAAGAAAAATGTTCATAAACTACTCCGGGAAGACATATAGTGAGTAAATTCCAGCATGCGCATCAAAAAAATTATTTGTATTTTAGTCGTATTGTAAATTACTTCATTTCAACATCTTTTATTCCCTTGAACACACGGGATAAGAACATTGTTTTGTTCGCAATGGCTTTATACTATATTTCAGTTTTGTTCCTGAAGTCAACTAGGGACGGTTCTTAAAATTCTATTTCACTGTATGTGTACTTTTATTTCACAGAAACAACTTCACAATAGTTATTTAAATGGGTATTACTACAGAAAATCATCAAAAAAGGTTATAAAGAATAAAACTTAAATATTACAGAAATTAAAAGATCTTACTAAATAACTTAATAAACATACGAATGCACAATATTGGATTTTTTGTCGATATTTTCAAACTTTGGATGGAAACATGGCTTAAGACTAATCATTTAAGAACAGATTAGCAAGCCTGTTTGAAAGCCTGTTTTTTTTCATCAAGATTGTTAAGAAATTAACACATTTAACAAAGACCAATGGAATAAAGGTGAACATGTACAGCCATTAATCCAGATTCCCCTTCAGAATAATTACCAGCCCAATGAGAAAAAAGGAGGACACCTTCCTGTCCTTGATATAATTTACAGCCTTGCTCCAAATCACCTCTTCCATATACATGCAGATCCATATACATCCTGCAAATGAACAACAATGCTACCAATTCACATTTGAACAGCATATTATATATATATATATATATATATATATATATATATATATATATATATATATATATATATATATATATATATATATATATATATATATATATATATATATATATATATATATATATATATATATATATATATATATATATATATATATATATATGGCGATATGAATACAACTTCAGCAGATGACTTGTATAATCTCTCTATTTGGAAAAACGTTTATAATTTTTAGACTGATTGGGATGATTCTGTAGACGTGCGCATCTGCGTAAATCCTAATAAACAAATAAAAAGCATGGATAAATACAATAAAGAAAAAGTTGCAATTGAAATAAACTGTGTTTTATCATTTTCTAACAGTAGTTACAATAATAGAATAAAAATTTTAATAATTCAATGAAAGTAATTATTATTAATTACTATTACTAAAGTTACTAATGGTGCAATTTCTTATGCCTGAATGTTTTTAAAAGCCTCATACATTCACAGGCCTAAAAAAAATCCTATGCAAATGATGAATTATAATCCAGGCACAACATTGCATATTCTACAATGTGACTATTGAGAATGATCACACTGCAATATTGATGCTTAGATGGTATACTGTGCATCCCTACTATGGCCTATGACGTTTCATTTGTTGTTTGCATTGGTAAAATCTTGTTGTTTTAATTGTGCTCTATAAATAAACAGACTAAGAGCAATGCCTTGAACTTTACATTTTGGCAATGTCTGGGCCATAAGATGCATGTTAGTGGTAAATAGTAAGACGCCATTGACACAAACAGATAGTCTGGTTCTTTAAAAAGCTCTTTAAACTGGACACCGAAATGAATTGGCAGCCGATGAAGTCTCAGTCTACTGATCTGCTTAACAGCTTTCAGCGAACACGACAGATAAAATGGCAGTTTTACACCATGTGGACCTTTACTACTGATCAAAGCAGCCACGACGGGCCTGTTTAACTTGACAGGCAACAAAAAGATTCTGCCTTATAGTCTTGTCAGTTTCAGACAGCCCAAAGAGTTTCACTTCTGACAAAACAGCTTAATTAGGGGTAGAGAAATTTGTGTTATATTGCTTCTTTCCTTTTTTTCTGCCCTCGTGCTGCATCCCTAACATTTTTAGAGGTTTTTTGTGTTATCCATCTTGGATATTAAAACTATAGCATTGCTCAAGGACAGCTGTTAAGCCAGAGTTCAAAAATAGCTCTTTGGTTGCTGTGCCTCTAGAATGGCAAGTGCTGAAAAAGATTTTATATGTGTGTATGTATGTATATAGAGGGATATATATATATATATATATATATATACACTGGCGATCAAAATTAGAGAACAATTTATAAATAATTGAACAATTCTGAAATAACGTCATCTTCACTGCTCAACAGTTGAAGGAGTTTTTGTCCCATCTATACCATGCTACCAGAACACCTTTTCCACAAAAAAACTAAGGCATTTCAACAAAAACCATAATTTTGCAGAAAACACACTGATCAAAATTAGAGAACACTTTCAGATACCTCCCAGTTATTGGTGTTAATCTGGCACCTGGTGCTAATTTCCCAGATTATCTGTCAACCCCTGTTTAACTGGCAGCCTAACTATCAGTTTCACTGACTCTGCAAGATGGTGGGCCGTTCTAAAGTGACTGAAAGCCTCCGGCAGCTAGTTGTCCAGATGAAAGCCAAAGGTATGACCCTATCAGCCATAGCAAGACAAGCTGGTCATTCCAAATCTGTTATTTCAAGAATATTAAATCTTTACATCATCCCAAACTCATTCAAGTCCCCCAAGAAGGCTGGTCGTCCACGGAAGACAAATACAAGAGAGGACAGGATACTGCGGAGGATCTCAATGGCCAATCGTTTCCACACTGCAGCTGGAATTGCTCACCAGTTCAGCGCTGAACAGGGTAACGATCTGTCTCGTCATACAGTGTCTCGACGTTTAAGAACATTTGGACTGAAAGCCCACTCTGCAATGACCAAACCTCTCATTAGCAGGAAGAATCAAAAGGCTAGACTAAGCTTTGCTGAGAAGCATGTTGTGTGGACAGAGGAGAACTGGTCCAAAGTTCACTTCAGTGATGAAAGCAAGTTTAATTTACTTGGGTCCGATGGGAAACATTATGTTCAGCGAAAAACTGGAGAAAGACTGAACCCAAAGTGTGTAAAGAAGTCAGTGAAAAGTGGAGGAGGAAGTGTCATGGTTTGGGGTATGTTTTCTGCAGCAGGAGTTGGGCCTCTTATACAGCTACATGGCAGAGTGAATGCAAATGTTTATCAGAACCTTCTTCAACAACATATGGTTCCTTCCCTGCGTTCATCACCCAATCAGCCCGCAGTATTCATGCAGGACAATGCTCCATGTCACACAGCAAAACGGGTAAAGCAGTTCCTTGAAACTGAAAACATTTAAATAATGACATGGCCTGCCCAGAGACCTGATCTCAACCCAATAGAAAACCTCTGGAAAATCCTTGGCGACAAAGTTATGGCCAAGAAACCCACTACAGTCACTGAACTGTGGAGGAGACTGGAAGAAGAGTGGGCCAAAATCACACCAGAGCAGTGTGAGAGACTAGTGCTGTCCTGTGGCCGCAGATGTGCTGAAGTCATTCAGAGCAGAGGCCTGTACACTTCCTACTAATTGCTGACTGTTGTAACCTTCAGAAAAATTTGCTGTAATCTCTTTCTATGCTACAGTCATTGTTGTTCTCTAATTTTGATCAGTGTGTTTTCTGCAAAATAATGGTTTTTGTTGAAATGCCTTAGTTTTTTTTGTGGAAAAGGTGTTCTGGTAGCATGGTATAGACGGGACAAAAACTCCTTCAACTGTTGAGCAGTGAAGATGACGTTATTTCAGAATTGTTAAATTATTTATAAATTGTTCTCTAATTTTGATCGCCAGTGTATATATATATATATATATATATATATATATATATATATATATATATATATATATATATATATATATATATATATATATATATATATATATATACATATATACATACATATATATATATATATATATATATATATATATATATATATATATATATATATATATATATATATATATATATATATATATATATATATACATATATACATACATACATATATATATATATATATATATATATATATATATATATATATATATACATATATACATACATACATACATACATACATATATATATATATACATATATATATATATATATA
The DNA here is from genome assembly GCF_903798145.1 of Danio aesculapii. NCBI lineage: Eukaryota > Metazoa > Chordata > Actinopteri > Cypriniformes > Danionidae > Danio > Danio aesculapii. The sequence goes on along the minus strand of NC_079437.1, from coordinate 17,549,012 downwards.
TATATATATATATATATATATATATATATATATATATATATATATATATATATATATATATATATACATATATACATACATATATATATAGCAGTCAGTCAAGTTTACATTATTTTGTAAACTGATTTCCACTTTAATGAAAATAATAATTACAAACTCGATGTAACCATTTTGAAGAAAATGCCATGTTTTACTATAGTTTTTAGAGCTAAGGTGCTGCCATCTTGGAATATCATCGTGTCTGTTGTCACAGAGTTGGTTCTGTTCCCTCAGTTAAACAGATACAGTGGAAGCGATGGACTGAACAGAGACTGCATAGCCTAATTTAACCCAATGCGTGAACTTGAGGGCGTGTAGCTGGTGCAAATACAAGCATCAGATGTGTCTGTGTGTCTACACTTTCAATTGGTGAAAAGTGTGAAGAAATAGGAGGACAATGAAGTGAATAAAGTATAAACACTATCCATTGAGAACAAATGCGCAAAGTATGTAAATTGGGTCATACATGTAAATTAAATAACTGCCCCAGGTCCTATTGTGCACAATTATTCAGTGAATACAAATTATTAAATTTGCCCTACAATTGTAAAATTTGTTTTATATTTTGTATAATTTTTTACTATTAAGTGCATATTATATTTACTTTTCCATATAAAACTGTACATCAACAGCTATGTTTCCATCCAAAAACGTGAATTAAATTTATGCGCAAAACTGGAATATGGCATAAAAGACATGCGAATAAAGCAGCATTTCCATAAAGCATGTCAAAGAGAATAAAATCGTCACTTCATGATTAACTGGGACCAAATATTAACAGTAAAAACGGAATTTGCTATTGTAGGAGAAGTTGCGTGAATCCTTTCTAAAGTTAATAAATGACTTGCATCTCAGAAGACAATGCCAACATGCAATGTACGCGTGGTGGCGTTTGAGACGTGGAGAACAGGCACTCTTTAACTCTGAAGGCAATTAATAATATCATAACACTAAAACTGAAATGGTTAAGATGTTTTAGAATGACCAAAACAACATTTAAGATGTTTTACAGTGTGCTCAGCCTGCTGGTTTGTCCATTGACACACATTTTTATCACCTCATGATCTCTTATAACAAAATCACAAGACTTTTTTTATGTCCATACCGAAATTTGTTTAGTAAAAGTGTTTATGCACATTTTTTCTAATCAAAAAGGTTAACTCAGTTATGCGCATATATTAGTTATGCACATTTTCAAAATTTATATACATCTTTCCATTTTGGATATGCGCATTAAAATAGGTGAATGGAAACATAGCTACTGTGTATACAGTGGTCCCTCACTATAACACAGTTTACCTTTCGCGGCCTCGTAGTTTTGCGCATTTCTTTAGTGCAATTTGACATGCTTTTTTTAAACAGTGCATTGTGTTCTGCATCCTCATTGGCTGGAGACCATTGCTCTGTACAAGAAATTTGGCCAGAGCAGAAATTATCCTGCCCAACTGAGCCTGGTTTCTCTAAAAAAAAATAAATAAATAAAATTTCGAGAAGTTTTGCTTCTCGACATGGTTGCCACTGGCTTGATTGGTTTGGGACTTGTGGAGTTGCACATTGAGGGATTTGCTCTTCAGTGTTTGGACTTTCAACTCTGAAAATTGGACTGACAGTTTCAATTTACTAGAACTTCTATGTTAAGCTGCTCTAACACAATCTACATTTTAAAGTGCTATAGAAATAAAGATGAATTCAATTGTCAGTCAATCTCTTCCGTGTCGTACCAAATTCAATCATCAATCTTTGATCACTAGCAGTGTGACTCTGAAGTGCTGTACTGCATGTTTGCAAGTTTCTCCCCAATAAACCCCACAATGTCGACGAAACATTCTGCATCATTAAAAGGCACCCGCAGTAGCAACCAAAAAGAAGAGAAAGAACAAAAATAAATAAATAAATAAAAAAAAAAACACAAAAAGTTGGACTTCTGGACATGCTAAAGGTAGAAGTTACACAGCTGTAGGGCGTTAATACTGAATAAACAAATCTTCGTTTCGTTATATAAAGAAGGAAAATGACATAAGGACGACAGCAGCAATGAGCTTCAACAATGATGCAAAAAGGGTTGTAACTGTATGCAACAAGACCATCATAAGGATGGAGAATGCTTTATGCTCAGTTACTGCAAGAAAAACGTTAATGCAGGTCACAGAAAAGTGTTTAAAGTGTGTAGTGAGGGGGTTTACAGCCTTAAACATCCATGTTAATTGCAAAAAAATAAAGCCGACTACTCTGCGGATTTCACCTATTGTGGGTTATTTTTAGAATGTAACTCCTGTGATTAACGAACGACCAGTGTATATCTATCTATATTGAATTATTCACTTACATTTATAATTAAAAGGTTTTGTCAAAATGATTATATAAAATTACTGTATAATGTAAAAAAATAAAAATTAAAAAATTAAAAATTCTAGCGTTTTTCTAGGGCTGGGCGATATGGCAAAACGTACCCCAACAATGACTGAAGGCACAAAAGTTAGAGGGTCCATTAAATGGTATAAAATTTTTTCGGATGATAAATTTCGGTGGTAGAAAATTTGGTACATCTCTAATATTAACACACTTCTGGATTACCATTGTTGCACATTTTGCTGTGTGATTGGCTCTTAGATCAATATAGAGAAAAAAAGTCCAGAGCTTATCACACAAATTGACACAAATCTTATTGCAATTCAATATGATATCGCTTATCGGCCAAGCCCTATGTTTTTCCAAGTAAAAGACATTCAAAACTTAGTCAGTGTATATTGTAAAGAATAAATAACACTATCAAACGATTACCAGCCATTTCACACTCACACATCCCTGGAAATGATAGCACTATTTGATGGCAACACGCACTAAATTGTGTCCATTAACAAAGTCCATAACATTTTAAAGCACCACAGCTTTACAAAAAAGAAAATAAAAAGAAACAAAGACAACTAGACATCCATCCTGACCCATCCCTACAATACAAGACAGAGATGTCATCCTTTGCTGAGGCAGGACGTTTCACAAAATGTACAGTTGTGCTGTAATAGGTGTGAAGAGCCATAAAGTAGTACAAAGCAAAAAAAAAACAGAGGCTATAAAGACCTTTGCTGAGTTATGCAGTTTTGAGAATCTTTAGTCCAGGACGCTCCATTCCTGGAAACTCATTGGCTGCTGCATTGCACTAAAGAAAGACATCCATAACATCCCTCTTTTGTGTGTCACAAGTGGAGAAAGAACAGTGTCATGGTCTGCCACCCACTCGGGGATTACAGAGAGGCAAGGTGTTATGTGAAGGCATAATATCCCTTCTTAATCTTCCTTTTCTAAAAGCTTATGCCATGAGGCTGCACTAATGTGTCAAACACCAATCCTGCAGGCCACCGGGGGATACAACTGACCACCGCTGTCAAATATTCTCAGGCAGACCACGTACAGCTCTGAGTCAAAGTCAAGGCACACCAAAAAGCAGAAAAAACAAACGCATCTGCACTACAGTAGCCGTAGGGTCATGATTAACTCAGTCTCCAAAAGAGAAGGATGCAAAAGTAAAGATAGCATGAGATGGATTAAAGAAATGCCATTATAAAGACAAAGTTTGAAGGACGTATGCGCGTTTAGATACAATTCAATAATCTGCAATTATTCCCAGAAACATGACGCTGCGACAGAAACTGCCTTGAATGCACTTCTGAAGATTTAAGATGCAATAACAGGTGAAAGTGTTCGATCTTCTCATTTTTCCTCACACCATGGCGTCTGGAATAGATTTGCGCCTCATCTCTCTTTAATAGGACGGGAGACAGATTTGCATGATCAGCACTGATCAAGAACACAAGGCCAGATATGTGAACAAGGACACTAACTAGCCTGCTTTGATTTTAAAGAAATTTTACTGATAGTGCCTGTGAGGGAGGAATGTTAATTAAAGATGAAATTAACGCAGTCTGTCAAGTAATCTCAGACCGGGCCAAGAATAAGCTTAAAAATGAAGCTGGATTCAAGATGGTGGATATATTTTTTTGTAAATGTCACTCATTTGCATGCAAATGTGACCTGACATTTTTGTGATCATGTTAAAACACTGAAGCACCGATGCGCGTTTAAATTCTGCTGACGTGGTAAATTTGATGGCACAGCCTCAAAGGGTAAATTCTTATTAAAAAAATTAATAAATAAATTGTCGGCCACATTTAAAGTTTTACTTTTTTTTTGTAATGTAATGTGTATTTACATAGCGCATTTTATTGTGTATGGCCATACACCCAAAGCACTTCACAGTCATGAGAGGTGCGAGACCACCACCAGTGTGCAGCATCAACTTGAATGATGCGACGGCAGCCACAGGACAACGGCGCCCGTGCGCTCACCACACACCAGCTATAGGAGCAGTGGAGAGACATTGATACAGCCAATTCGGTGGATGGGGATGATTGGGAGGCCATGATTGGTAAGGACCCGATGGGGGGAATTTACAAAATAGAATACACCCCTACTTTTTATAAGAAGTGCCATAGGATTTTAATATCCACGGTGAGTCACGACTTTTGTTTGACATCTCATCCAAAAGATGGCACTCACTGACAGTATAGCGGCCCTTTCACTATACTGGGGCATTAGGACTCACACAGACTGCAGGTTGATCGCCCCCTGCTGGCATCACTAACACAACTTCAGACAGCAACCTAGTTTTCACATGTGGCCTCCCACCCAGGTACTTACCAGGCTCAGTCCTGCTTCGCTTCAGTGAGTAACCGGTCTTGGGCTGCAGGGTGATACGGCAGTGGTTTGCAATGTCACATTCATGACAAATAAGCAGAATTCTATGGGATTCGATTTGTGACAAATAAAAAAGAAATTTACATGAATGGATGAATGAGAGAAACAAAAAGCGATCAACTAAATAGCAAAAAAAAAAAAAATTATATTTGATAAATCCAGATTTAAAAGTGTTTTTCGCCTTTCACTTTCCAACATGTAAGAAAAAAAATGTTATTTTAACTCATTTTAATAAGTTAATCAGGTTGCAACTACATTTTTCAAAGTTTAACTTGATATTTTCAGTCAATTCGATTGATGCATGTTGACATGACTAGAAATGTTAATTTGATTAAAAGTAAAAAAAAATAAGGCAGCTAGATTTTTTTTTACAGGGACGATTTTGTTTGTGTTTTGCAAAAATACATTTGTCATTCTGGCGCAAACCTCTCATGGAGGCGGGGTTAACTGCAGTCTTCTGATTTGCTAGTGAGATTTTGATGGACAGCTCTCAGTAACAGAAAACACAAATCTAAACCCATTTATTTCCCCAAATTCTTAAGGAAAAAAAGCTCTTCGAAATCACTTATAGTAATGATTAAACATGGTCCAGAGCTAGTTTAATAAAAGACAATTAATTGAGGAAACTTATTATTATTTAAATCTATCATTGTTATTTTTTTTATTAATAGTTGAATTATGATTTATTTTTAATAAAATACTTTTAAACGGAGTATTTTAATACTAAAGGTGGTTTTTAATGAGAACTGAAAGATGCTTGTTTGAATGGCAGAAGTTGTAAATATATCCTGTAGCACAGATTTGTCTGGTCTAAAAAAGCTCATAAAGTTGGTGGCTCAGACAGTCAGCCCCTTTGGACATTCCCAGACTCAAAATTGGCCAATTTTCCTCCTATACAACAACCGAGACGGGTGAAGGTGAAAGGAAGAGCTCCAGCGACACTCGGTTCATAAGCCAGTCAGATAAATATTTCATCAAAGAAAAGATGATTTATTTAAGAGCATGTCCAGAAGGAAAATTAATGATGGCCTTGTAGTTTTGGGTATGGAAGATGTAGGTTTTGTCTTCTAGATGCATGTGTACACTAAAAATGATCTAATAAAATAAACTCAATTACAGACGATTTAGAACTGCATGGGATTTCATCTTAAAACTCAATGCGTGATGACAAACCAAGCATGAAGGGCAAAAAAAAAAGAAAAAAAAAAAAAAGAAATCCTCATCTGTAAGGCAAGCACATATCAGCAAATATTCTAAAATCAGCATAATTTCCTGCGGTTAACATGATGTAAGAGGCTTATCCAAGTGATGAGATTAAAAAAAAGAAAAAAAGCTGAAACAATGCTTTTTATTGGCAGACGGGACAGCCACTTCCCTCGGTTGTGGAGATGAAGAAAGGTGGAGCAGAGCAAAATGAATCAGCACATCAATCACCGCAGCAATGCTAAAGCAGAGCAGGAAATCACAGCAGCGGCTTGCCCTGTAGTTCTACGTGAATTTCAAGGGCACTCAATAGCGTCCTAATTCAGGGGGGGGGGGGGGGGGGGGGGGGGCAGGAGTCCACAGAGATTACGCAGAAGTATTAAGTGTCTCGTTTGTCTTTCTTAGCTTCAGCCTTCAACCTGTGTGAGCTCAGCACCCTGCCGAGACATAAGTGCTGCCAACGAGGTGCGTATGTTTGACTGTGTAACAGGCACTGCTGTACTCACCAGAAACACTCGGTAGGCGTCTTTGCGTCTTACAGGGCCCCAGCATGACTCGGTGTCATTGTATTTCACACTCCCGGTACTGCACGAGTGATTCCCACTGCGAGAAGGCAAACAATTAAACATTTTTGACCTCTGAGAATCGATTCCAGTTTATATGTAGCACTGACAAAAACTAATACACACGTTCAAATTCTAAAGGACAATTTAGAACTGCTAGATGGCTGTGAACTCAGAGCTAAAAAAAAAAATCTGTTAGAAATTAATTATAAATTTGTTATGCTTTGTTAAGGTGTATGCCACTGCAAAATTTGTTTAGCCGCTTAACCTTATAAAGCTTGATAGATAAAATAACACTCTGATAAATAAATTTTTTTGAAACAGTTCATTGAATCTTTCGAAAAAGTATATTAAAGGTCACAGTTGAGGAAAAGCATAGCGATTTTATTATAGAGCAGAGATGCCAAAACTTGGATCTGCGGGCCAAAATTGGCCCATGGTAACCTTTAATTTGGCCCGCCATCCCAACGGAGAAGAGAGGAAGAATGATGGGGAAGGTGGGGGGAATGTCTTCAACAGAAATCGTCATTTCTAATTTAACATAACCTTCTGTTTAATTGTTGAGCTACAAAAAAGCAAGCTAAATTCAAATGTTTAATTAAACCTTGTGAATGAATCAGTTTTTTTTAGTAAATGTCACTTGATGGATAGAGGACATTTCACAAGACATCGGCAAGCAAATCAAGTCGAAGGCAGACTAGTGTACTGGGCACTGATCTCTATTGTTTTATAAATGGGAACATTTATGCTGTTATTTTAAGAATGTTACATTCAGGATGTCTCTGTACATTGCTGCACTCATCAGAATTTTTTCTGTAACCTTCCCCAGCCTTGTGCCTTGAGACAATCCTGTCTCAGTAGTACACAGACAATTCCTTTGTCTTCATGCTTAGTTTGTGCTTTGACATGCACAGTCAACCCTGATACCTTACACAGACTGGTGTATGCCTTTTCAATTCACGTCCAATAAACTGAATTTACCACAGGTGAACTCCAATTAAGCTGCTGAAGCATCAAGATTGATCAGTGGTACCTGAGCTCAATTAAAAGCTTTGCGGCAAAGGCTGTGAATACTGATGTACATGTGATTTTTTAGCTTTTTTATTTTTAATAAATTTGCAACAATTTCAAAAAATCTTTTTCACATCATCATTATGGGGTATTGTGTGTAGAATTTTCAGGAAATAAATTAATTGAATCCATTTTGGAATAAGGCTGTAACACAAAAAAATGTGGAAAAAGTGAAGCACTATAAATACTTTCCTAGTGCACTGTGAATGTCAAGCAAAACTACTCCCTATCTTGACCTCCACAAACTGAATTAGAAAAGATAAATGTTTTATGAGAATCTCATGACAAATCATATTTCATTGTTTTGTAGGAAATTTTAATGGCTCTAAAAGAAACATTAGATTCCAACAAAGATTCTTGGAGCGCAGATTTGCAATATGACCTCATTGAATGGAGTCAGATATGCATTAAACCCCAGAATTTGTCTATTAATACTAGATTTAAAATCATCCAATACAACTGGGCAATGCGTACTTATGTCACAGCTGAAAAATTAAACAAGTTTAACCCAAACACCCAGTTAAAATGTAAAAAAGGGGGTAATTTCATGTGCCTTTTTTTTCAATAAAAAAACATAATTAATTAATGAAACAAACTTGTAGCTTTGACAGTATGCAAGTGCTCACATTAGAACAGACACGATAACAGTCGTTCATTCAAATGTATGCGTTTATCATAACAGACTGCTTATATGAACAGTAGAGAAGTGGAAGTTAATAGTTTTTCTATTACGAATAAAAATCTTCCAACCAAAAAAAAAAGTTTGTTATACATTACTTATTGTATCTGCTCTGTTGTTTGTTAATTTACACAATTGTTCCCGCTTTAAGTTTAAAAAAAAAGACTACATTGTTAATACAATAAGTATTACTTATAAAACCAAAGCAGATGCATTGAGAATTGTTTTATTAATGAACCATTAATGTCTGAATTACATTTTAGTGTGCACTGCACAGACTTTCACATATACAAATGATTCAAATATTATGCAGGAGGTAAAAAGTGGTTTAGATTTGGACAATTTTCAACTGCAACCAATATTTAAACATTGTAAAAGGTGATAAAGACGAGTTTAATTTCATGAATTAACGCCTAGTCTACTCACCATGCTACCTCCATCAGTGACACAGGCACCGCAGCGGCATAAATGGCCAGGTCTCCATACAGGTACACAATGATGCAGATGTAGAACATGTTGACACCAACTGTGGAAAGAAGCAGCATGTGTGTCATTCTAAAGATTCATGGCTTTACATAAAACGCAAACAGGTGGTGAGGTTTACGGAACATGAAGATGGGCGGCACCAATTTCTAAAAGATTCCTATGATGTTCCTCCCCAACACTCCATACCCACTAAACACACAGAGCTGCATCACAGCTGTATAAATCACCCTAATTAAAGAAGCGAGCACTTCATTACGAACCCCCCCACCCCTCCTTCTCTTCATTAACCCCACACTCCTCTTCACCTGTTCCTCCATCCATCCATCACTCCATCCCTGCCAGTTGGAGAGGAGATGGAGAGCGTTCAGGAGGAAACACACAGACCACACCACACATTCATCATCTCTGAAGCTCCTGCGAGGATTTCGAATGGTCCAACCGACCAATCAGCTCATTAATTACTCTAAGGTTGTCTTCAGTGAACGGACTATTAAAACTAGATTTAAAGAACAAAAAAAATTTACGATACACTCTTTTATGTGCCTAATTGAGTCATCTTTCCCACCACATTAAAAAGCAGCCAGTGCTGCTGTCATTTTCAGTTCGTTTTACTAAGATAAGTGGCGAAAAGCTGGCAGAAAACGTGGCAAATTATGAACACAAAGTCAATGGAGGGAATCTGTAACTTTAAATACAGATATATTGAGGTTTCATAAAAATATCAGCTTTGAAACAGTTTCAATGAGTTTCAACCCATCAATCTTACTTTATTCGAGTTCAATGCTCTACTCTGTGAACAAAAATAGCTTTTTTGATTGCTTTTATGCATTTACAGATAACAAAATACATTGATACAATTAGGGTCAAAATGTATGTATTAATTATAACATTTCTCAACATTGGAGTTCTGGAAACAAAGTCCATTCTCAATCGGTAAATATAGAATTTAAACAGTAACTGATTAACCCATGGAGACAGACCTGTTGTCAATTTTAAGTTTGTTAATTAATTGCATATGCTTTTGTTGCACACATCTGTAAAATAACTGAACTCACAGATCAGCATTAAGGACTCCCCGCTGACCACCAGCATGAGACATTTTGGACGATTAACATGTCACTTGGCTAAATGGGCCATGGCTACATTGTCGCAAAATTTATCCTCACGTATATTTTTAAGTCTAGAAAATTTGAACATTCCATCTATTTTAAACCATAAAAGCACAAAGTGACATGAAAGAACTTAAGAGCTATTTTCTGTGTAAGCAGTGCACATGGAAATTGGTATTTGAAAGGCAGAGTTGAGCTCTATGTACAGTCTTCTTGCTCTTGAATGGATAGATATATACACAAGTCTGAAAATACTAGTCTTTATGAGCGTTCTCAAAATCAGTAAGGTTTCAAGTGAACAAACCGCTGAGAAAGAAATTGGATGAGTGTCATTAATGGATTTTCTTATTTTGTTTTAAAGTGACTGTGGCCCAATTTAGGAGCTGCTGCATGTGTCTTTGGCATCAGTCCCAAGCAAGAAAAAAAGAAAGAAAGCAAGAGAGCAAGCAAGAAAGCAAGCAAGAAAGAAAGAAAAAGCAAGAAAGAAAGAAAAAGAAAGAAAAAGCAAGAAAAAGCAAGAAAGAAAGAAAGAAAAAGCAAGCAAGTAAGAAAGAAAGCAAGAACTCACTCCAAATAACTTTAGTCTGCATTGAAATTTTGTTAGAATTACCTGAAACACTGAAATATAATTTATAGACACACAAAATAAACATTTTTATATTACATATTTTTAATTACAATGTGCCATTTATAATCCTTCAATGGATTGTAGTTCTTTTTGCTCTTTTTTTTTTTCTCTTTGTGTACTTGTCAGAATGTTTGCCTTTTTGTCAGATATATACACTAACCAGCCACTTTATTAGGTACACCTGTCCAACTGCTCGTTAACACAAATTTTTAATCAGCCAATCACATGGCAGCAACTCAATGCATTTAGGCATGTAGACATGGTGAAGATGATGTGCTGCAGTTCAAATCGAGCATGTGAATGGGGAACAAAAGTGATTTGAGTGACTTTGAACATGGCATTGTTGTTGCTGCCAGACGGGCTGGTCTGAGTATTTCAGAATCTGCTGATCTAAGCACAAGTTTCACGCACAACCATCTCTAGGGTTTACAGAGAATGGTCCAAAACGAGAGAAAATATCCAGTGAGCGGCAGTTCTTTGGGCGCAAATGCCTTGTTGATGCCAGAGGTCAGAGGAGAGTGGCCAGACTAGTTTGAACTGATAGAAAGGCAACAGTAACTTAAATAACCGTTTGTTACAACCGAAGTATACAGAAGAGCATCTCTGAACGCACAACACGTCCAACCTTGAGGCAATTGGGCTACAGCAGCAGAATATCACACTAGGTGCCTCTCCAGTCAGCAAAGAACAGGAAACTGAGGCTACAATTTGCACAGACTCACTAAAATTGGACAATAGAAAATTGGAAAAACGCTGCCTTGTCTTCTGCTGCGACATTCGGATGGTAGGGTCAGAATTTGGCGTCAACAACATGAAAGCATGAATCCATTCTGCCTTGTATCAACAGTTCAGGCTGCTGCTGGTGGTGGTGTAATAGTGTGGGGGAGATTTTCTTGGCACACTTTAGGCCCATTAGTACCAACTGAGCATCGTGTCAACGCCACAGCCTACCTGAGTATTGTTGCATACCTTTATGACAACAGTGTACCCATCTTCTGATGGCTTCTTCCAGCAGGATAACGCGGCTTGTCATAAAGCGCAAATCATCTCAGACTGGTTTCTTGAACATGACAATGAGTTCACTGTACTCAACATAGACCTCCACAGTCACCAGAACTCAATCCAATAGAGCACCTTTGGGATGGGTGGAACAGGAGATTCACATCATGGATGTGCAGCCGACAAATCTGCAGCAACAGCGTGATACTATCAAGTCAATATGGACCAAAATTTCTGAGGAACATTTCCAGAACCTTGTTAAATCTATGCCACGAAGGATTAAGGCAGTTCTGAAGAAAAAAGAGGGTCCAACCCGGTACTAGTAAGGTGTACCTAATAAAGTGGTGTAATGCATTACTTCAAATGAAAGTTTGTAATGTTGTGATTCACCTTGTAGCTGATTGGTTTAAATGTTTTAAAAAAATTTTTAAAAAGATCCAACACCACTGTAAAAGTGCAGAGGCACCAACACACATTCTTGCTGATGATAACCAGTAATTGATTAAAATTATACGTAAAATTACCTTGATTAAACTAGCTCATCAAATCTACAAATCCAACACGGAAAAAAGACAATAGCACAATTGAAAGTATTGGCCACGTACGTAGCATAAACAGTGAAAGATGAATTTGATGCTAAGGAATTGCAGTTATGGTTGAGAGTTTTGAAAAAAAAAAATCCCATTATGAGCAAAGGCAATAATCTTAGCAAGCACAACCAAAAACAAAATCAATCATGGACTAATCTATCTCCTCTGTGACATTATCCGAAGCAGTCTTCCAATCAACCTGTCAGTGGGAAGGTTACAGCCACTGCGAACAGCCCAAATAAACCAGCGGCCATGAACAAACCTGTCCAACGATGAAACCCGCTTTCCCATTGTTCATTTCAATGAACATTAATCTGCAATCCAGAGCAGATTCAAATTACATTTAGCTTATGAGAGTAATTGCACCCAAACAATCAAGCCCATATGTACTCTCTGTAAAAACAACCCTCCTTGACAATCCTAAAATCCATTCACAAACATTAAACCCCTTAACTACCTTTTATTTCGGCATATACAAGCCTGCGGTTTCTTCCCACTGAATGGCAGCTCACGGATTGATCGTCCCATTACAAAGACTGCATTTAGCCATTGCACTAGCACTAAAAAGACAGCGTGTCCTAAAACAGGAGGGCAAACGTGTATTATATTTAAACCTACAATCAATACTGAAGTCACACTAACTTAACTAATCTCCTTCACAGTGACTTACGCTACCATTTAGCACATTTATGAGGAGAGTCTGCTATGCCGCTCAGGTAGTCATTAGTTTCTCCCAAGTGCACCTCCAAAGTGGCCACTTCACTCCATCTTATGCTGGGAAAGGTCAGCGCACGGCAAGCTATTTTAACACATCACACTTAATAGAATAACAAAGAGTCGACAGGGTGAGCGTGTGACGTCCGTGCTGAGAAAACACTAAGCTCAAGAGCTACAAATGTGTGTTTTTGTGCACTGCATGCGCGTGTGTGCAGCACGTAAAAGGCAGGGATGGTTAGGTTTGCTGGAGGGTGAAACAAGTGCGTCACCTAGTGGGGGCCTTCAGTCATCACATGTTGTGAATCTATAGAAAATGTATTTCTTTCACATTAAATACAATGAATTTATGGATTTTATTGGATTTATTTTGTAGATGCAATATTTCTGTTTATCTTATGTGACCCTGGAACACAAAACAAGTCTTGCATTGTATGGGTCAAAATGATCGATTATTATTTTATGCCAAAAATTATTACAGTATTAAAGATCATGTAAATATATCAAAATTTAATTTTGTGCTAAGTAATGTAAATTGCTTTGAACTTTGCTAGTACCATTTTGGAATAAAAAATAATTTTGCCTAATTTAATTTCACTCTTTTTTTTTTTGTTTGTTAGTTGTTTTACCTTTCATTCAATACCACAACCATAATTACATGACATTTTCCTGGAATAACCCCGGAAAACTTTGCTTTACATAAACCATGTAACAGCAATGCGTTTTAACTCACATATGGTCTATTTTCTGAAAAATAAGTCAGCTTTTATTATCATTTAGATATTATAACATATTTTAAAATGAAAGCACGTACAATACCTGACAAATGTCTTGTCATCAATCCCAGTTGTAAGAGCAACAAATAATAACTTGACTTTTAGTTGATCATTTGGAAAAGTGGCAGAAGGTAGATTTTTACGATGAATCATCTTTTAACTGCATCCCAATCATCACAAATACTTCGGAAGACCTATTGGAACCCGCATGGACCCAAGATTCTCACAGATAACAGTAAAGTTCGGAAGGAAAAATCATGGTTTGGGGTTACATTTACTATGGGGGCATGCAAGAGATCCGCAGAGTGGATGGCAACCTCAACAGCCTGAGGTATCAGGACATTTGTGCTGCCCATTACACCACAAACCACAGGAGAGGGCAAATTCTTCAGCAGGATAGCACTCCTTCTCATACTTTAGCCTCCACAAAGTTCCTGAAACCAAAGAAGGTCAAGGTGCTCCAGCATTGGCCAGCCCAGTCACCAGAGATTAACATTATTGAGCATGTCTGGGGTAAGATGGAGGAAGCATTGAAGGCGAATCGAAAGAATCTTGATGAACTCTGTAAGTCCTGCAAGAACACTTTCTTTGCCATTCCAGATGACTATTAAGAAGTTATTTGAGTCATTACAGAGATGTGTGGATGCAGTCGTCCAACCTCATGGGAGTCATTTACAATATTAATTCTTTTTCCACTGCACCATGATTTTATATTCTATACTGTAAAATATCTCTGTTAAGAGACAAGACTTTTGTCTAAGCAAAGTCAGACCTTACTGTCCTGATTAAATAATTAAAAATCAAGGCATAATCATCTTTTATTTTGGTAAAATAAACGTAAATCTAGAGGCCTTTGCCTTTCATACAAGCCACTTCTGATGATCAGAAGCTAATGATCAACTAGAAGTCAAGTTATTATTTGTTGTTCCTAAAACTTGGAAAGGAGACAAGACTTTTGTCAGGTAGTGTATACATTACATTTTTGACGAATATAAAATATTTGAATAATGCACTTTATACAGGACAATGTTTAGAATAAATGTTGTTTGTAGTAATTTGTCATTTACAAATTTGCATGCAATTTGCTCAATAAATTCGATTTTTTTGAACCCCCAGATTGCAGATTTTCAAATAGTTGTTTCTCAAATATTGTCAAATACTAACAAACCACACATCAACAGAAGCTTATTTATTCCACTATCAGATGATGTATAAAAAAATGATACTTGTAACTTTGTGTGTGTGGTCCAGTGCCACATATTTCAATCATTAGTTCTAAAATTTTCTCAGTTAACTTTTATCACAAAACAAATTTTTTTAAAATTCTAAAATAAACTTATCCACACTTATCTTCAATTTGTGTGTAATTACTGTTCATTTTGGTGGGATTTTTGCCTTAAGCCCCTGTAACTCTGTGTAGCAGGCCATTTCTGATGTCCGTCCTTTACTTGATGGTTGGAAAAGATGCCAAAAGCAATGCTGTTGAGATATTACAAGGCGGCTCGGGGCACTGTTGAGTCAGCCTTTACGTAACACCGCTTGTGAAATGATGCTTAGGAGGGCAAGAATCCTGAAAATAGGAAGCAGTATAAAAGGCGCCTCGGTCTGTAGTTCAAGGTGAACATGTCTTCTTCAGATTCATCATAAGCTTCTCATTACTCGAGTTGTCCGTCTTTAAACAAGCTTCTGTTTTAAGCAAGCCACTCTTGTAATTACTTCTATTACAGTAGATAACAAATCTTCTTAAGGTCATTATAACCAAAAGCAATTTTACTATTTCTAAATTACACCCCATTAGTAGCAAATGACCTTGTTCTGTGTTACTGAACAATCAGGCAAACCTTGACCTTCAGAAACCATTCTTTGAGGCCTGTTTAATAGCCTAATAAAGTAAATGTCTTAAGCGAAGATTATACTGTAGTACATAACACAAGAAACCTTACCTTTGTTAAAAAACATGGAGGCCATCTGTCCCATCTCGACTCTCTCCACAATGTCAAAGTGGTCTATATTCGCGGCACGCTCTGTTGTATCAGATGACAAAACCAACAATGCCCTTATGATTTTGATCTTGGCTAGCACTGCACAGCATAATATTGACAAAGGCACAATATAATACAAACAGTACTTACGGACGGACAGAATTGGCCGTGTCTCCACAGGTTCAGAACGTCCCCGTATAATGACCTCATCATCAGAATAGTCAGAGCTGGAGTCACTGTCATTAACCTTAAAATGGTTATGACAACAAAAAATGGTTAGTTTCATAAATCAAGGCCTTAAACATGCGCCAAAATTTATTTTAAATGATCACTTGAATTTTGTTTCATCACAGTTTTCACACAAACACACAACAAAAAAAAAACATTATGTTGACTACCTGACAAGTCTTGTCGCCTATTCAGTTTTTAGGAACAACAAATAATAACTTGAATTCTAGTTGATCATTTGGTATCAGAAGTGGCGTATATGAAAAGGCAAAGGCCTCTAGATTACGCTTATTTTAGCAAAATATAATATGATCATGCCTTGATTTTTAATTAATTAGGACAGTAAGGTCTGACTTTTCGGCGACAAATGTCTTGTCACTTAACAGAAATAAAACTAATAAACCTGGTGCAGTGGAAAAAGAATGAATGCTGTGTATGACTCCAATAAGCTTGGACGACTGCATCCATACATCTCTGTAATGACTCAAATAACTTAATAAAGTCATCTGGAATGGCAAAAAAAGTGTTCTTGCAGGACTCCCAGAGTTCATAATGATTCTTTGGATTCATCTTCAATGCCTCCTCCATCTTACCCCAGACATACTCAATAATGTTCATGTCTGGTGACTGGGCTCACTAATCCTGGAGCACATTGACCTTCTTTGCTTTCAGGAACTTTGATGTGGAGGCTGAAGTATGAGAAGGAGCGCTATCCTGCTGAAGAATTTGACCTCTCCAGTGGTTTATAATGTAATAGGCAGCACAAATGTCTTGATACCTCAGACTGTTGATGTTGCCATCCATTCTGCAGATTTCTCGCACTCCCATACTGAATGTACTGTAACCCCAAACCATAATTTTTTTGTTCACCAAACTTAACTGATTTCTGTAGGAATCTTGTGGTCTTCTGCAGTACTTGTGATGATTGGGATGCGGTTCAACAGATCGACGACAAGACTTGTCAGGTAGTGCAAGTACAACACTGATAATAATCAGTATATTAGAATTATTTCTGTAAATACGATGTTTTAAAGTATGATGTTATAATAAAGACTCAAGTATACATTAAAAAAAGGGGAATATATTATATTTTAAATACAAAGTTTTTTTTAAATTGTAGCTATTATGGATGAACTGATACCACATTTTACAGAAAATCTGATACTGATCATTTCATTTTGGATGCCTGTGATTTCTAAAAATACAGCATATAATTTAAAGTACTAAGTAATGTGCATTTATATAGCGCATTCTAAAAAACTTTGGATAGAGAAAACTAAATATTAATTCATTTTGCAATTCTGCTACTTTCACTCTTTTTTGTGTGCTTTATCTTTCATTCTAATCAGTAATCACATGACATATCCTGCAATAACCCAGAAAAACATCGTTTTACAAAGACTTTGTAAGAGCAAAATATTTTTAGTTGCAAATGGTGTATTTTCTGAATAAGTCAGACTTTATTATATTAAGCATGCTGCAACTTGTATATTTAGCAAATGTAATATTATATTTGTGCTCAATCAGAGACAAGAGTGTTTGAATAATGCATTTCAAACATCGACGTTAAGAATAAATGTTGTTTGTAGTAAATACTATCATAATGTGTTAGGTTGTATTTACACTTTTCTTTTATTTTAAGTGCTACATGTGTGTGTGAAGTGAGCGATCAGAAGCCAAGATCATAAAAAGTGCATCGTGTGGCAATGCTAAGACAAAATTAATGGTAGTGAATGCTTTAGAAAATGTTGAATATGTTGTCACATACGTTTTGTTTCTACAGTGCTTTTTCATATATTTTGGAATATGTTTATTCCCTTAGTAGTTCATTGCCCGTTGAACATTTAACCCAAGATGTTTTGCTAGTATGAAGTAATAAGTAATACACTTAATTGAAAATACATTATACACACACTGTAGACATCACCTTTTTGGTAAGGACACTATGTACTGTATAATTGCAGGATAACCATGTTTATATACTGCCCACCCTATACACAACTCCATAACTTTTCTGATTTTGATTAATGCAATAATGTGCACCTTTTGTAAAGCTGCATTGGAATGATAAATATTGTGAAAAGTGCTATTCAAGTAAACTTAAATTGACTTTAATTGAATCATATACAACAACATGATACAAAATAACAGGAGTGTGTAAATAATATAATTATTATTTTCTGGTAACTGTCTCTTTAAGAGAGTGCAACATGACAGTTCTTGGAGAACATGTTTGATCATTGCAACAGCTCACTTAGCTGTAAAGCTGTGCACTATAAATGCTACAAACAAAAAAAAGTTAGCATTATGCCAAATTACACTATCATTCCATGCCAATTCGATAAAAAAAGAGACTGTTAAAATATAAATTTAAATACAAATTTTTTGCTTTTGCACTTTTGTAGGCCAACGTTTGCAGGAGACCAATATCTATATTCTGTTTGTAGGAGTGAAATCATACTGAGCTCTGGCCTCGTTCTAAATTTGCTTCAACACATAATAGCTCTATTTTGGTATGTCTGCCCTAAATGGCACCGTTTCTTTCGCTGATAGGCCAGTCTCATTCAAAGCTTCATCGAATTTCTGACTTCATTACCTGCAGTGGGCTGTGCAAAATTTCCATGACCAGCGTAATTTACATAGGGAATGACCTGAGACCGAATGAAAGAGCGCAGCGTTTAGAGCTCTCAATAAAACTGGTGGTCACCAACCTCTTCCTGTTCTCTCCTCTTCCAGCGTAACTGGGCATTGGCAGCAGCCATGGCTTCAATCACAAATGTGGTGGTCATGAAACTGGGGGAAGACAAAGCACATTTAAATTTAGTTATTTAGCAGAGTTATTTAAGGATGCTCCGATCGATTGGCATTGGCCGATAATCACATTTAATGACTTGATCGGTACTCGCCAATCTGGCCGATCTCATGAACCGATCGCAGGGCTTGGTTTATGAGTTTACAAACGGAGGAACCATTTTTATAATCAAATGGTTTCAGCTGCAAATATTGAACATTCTGCAGACTGATTCCATAATGTTGCTGTCCAGTCACCATTGCTTCTGCTACAACATTTTCAACCTTAACCATCTGTAAATATTGGTGAGTGTTGAGAATATTGGCTTCTAATATCCATATATTGTTGTCTATACAGGAAATGACTGTGAAATAACTGAGTTAAGCATAAATGTCTGCTTTAAAAATTGCTTTTAAAATGTGAAACATGCACATATTTATTAATATAAAATATATAAGTGTTAATTTAGTATGACTGAGATATTTATGAAGTTTTTATTAATAGCTTGAATTACCTTCCATTTTTTTTTATAATTATATATTTTACATTTCAATTTTAATAAAGGTTTTCGTAATTTGGTTCTGTTCTTTGGTCATTTTTTAATTACTTCAAAAATAAATAAATAAAAAGACTCAATAAGAGGAGTATATTATCATTATCTGTATACTACCAAGCTTGGACATTTTTAAAAAGTACTTGAGGACTTATTGTAGAATTTTTTTTATTAGATTTAAGAATTGTGAAGGATTGCCTCTGTTTTCCCTTGATATTATATCATAATTTTATGTTGGTAATGAATGTTAGAATTTAAGCATTTATTGATATAATGGTTTTGAAAGTGCTTTATAAATAAGATAAGTTGAGATACAATATTCTAGACACATTTAACTATGACTCAGTGCCACTGTAAAATATATGAAAACTATAAGTCATATGGAGCATGTCCATCTCATTTGGACATGGCCTCTCATAACCTATATTTAAGACTTTAAAAGCTGCTGTTGTCTGAACTTTTTCCATTGATATACAGCTTCATCCCATTTCATCTAAACACTCATAACTCTCCCCGGGGCTCTGTCAGTGGCTCAGACAGCTGGCAGGTTGGCACAGGTGATAAATGTGTTTTGATGGCCACAGCACCAGCAGCGGTGGTAACAGTGTCAAGGGGTCAGCTAAAGATGAGCAACTGACAGAGAAAAATAGCAAGCAACCAAGACAACAGAAGGCTTGTTTTGCTCTTATTGAAAGTAGGTACAGATTTACACTTCTCAAATTCATGCTCTAAATACATGCAAATTGGAGACTCGTTCTTGTCTGTATGGCAAACCAACACAAGGATTATCAATGGAAATTTAATACAGCCTCCAAAACCTGATATGTAAAACCTCAAAAATAATCAAGCCCACCAGATGTATAAACTTAAGACTGCCAAAAGAAAACTACAACCAGTGGAATACCATCAAGGCAAATGTGATCAAACACAAAGATGAATTTATAAAACAAACACCTAGAAAATGTCAAAATATGAACTAGATTAAAAAAATAAAATAAAATCTTTAATATAATACCATACAGCTCATGAAAAGTGTACTGTTCGAGATTTTCCCAGAGCGTCTCTTTCCGAAACATTTTGTCAATGATTTTTCAGTTTAGATTTTTTTAGTAGATTAAGGATATCATTATGTGGACAAATAATGATTGAACAATGAGCAGATGAACAACAGGCATCAATCACCACATTAAATCCCAAAAAAGCAATGTTTCAAAACAGGAAGCATAGTCTTTTTGGTTTGATTTTGAACATTTCATCTGTAATTCATTCAGCAAAGTTCTTTATGCAACCTTTTTTCAAATAATTATCCGATTTCAAAGGAAACATGTAACATTATTCAAAAATAAAACGTATTGTATAAACATTATGAATATTGGTTGAGTAAATCAAAAGTAGTGTTGTAGATCATACTACACTGCAAAACTGAAAATACTGTCAAATGCACAAACTCAAATGTCTTTCTAAAAATGTAGGTATGGCCTTACTACAAGAAATTATGAAATTAATAGTATTGTAGAACAGAGCTGCAAACCGTCTTTGTGTTTTAAAATAAATCATAATAAAAATAAATAAATACGATATATATATATATATATATATATATATATATATATATATATATATATATATATATATATATATATATATATATATATATATATATATATATATATATATATATATATATATATATAATTTATTTTTTTATATAGATAGACAGACAGACAGACAGACAGACAGACAGACAGAGCATCTCTCAGAGTAATAACAACAATAATACAGTTTATTATAAGTTCTTAAAATATATTTTAAAAATAGAACCTGTTTTTCCACGCTTCATTTTTAATATTTTAAAAGCTTTATTAAGGCTTGGGTTTGGGCTTTGCATGGCCTTAGTATTATTAAAATGTTATTAATACATTATTAAATCGTTAAACACTGAGAAGACTTTCAGTTGATTAGAAATGCTTCAAATTTAATTGAAGAATTAAAATGGGATCCAGCAGAATTTAATGCAAAACAAAGAATTTGCGGGAAAAATTCACAGATTTCAAAGAAACGTTTCATTGAAACATAACAATACCTTTTTAAGTGTCACTTTGGTCCACTGGTTTTACACTAGTTTGCATATATTTGATACATTTACATGTATTCAAATAACACACACTTTTATGCAAAGCAACTTACACTGGAGTAATGAAGCAATTAACCAAAATCAATAATAACAGTAATACATAATGCCAGGTTAATTACACAACCAGACTGAAAAATAAGCCAGAAAGTAAAAAAAAAAAATAAAGAAAATGTTTGTTTGTTTTTAATAACTGTGTTTTTGAGGACACACATGTGTACAAACACATAGGTGTAGATTGGTAGGTCGTCTCACCAGAGAGAGTAAAGGTTCTGGAAAGTGATTTATTTGTTCACACTAATACGTTTTAGTTTTAAAATGCATAAGTTTTGCTACAGTTATGCCATCCATCCACACTATGCCGGAGTTTTCGAGCTCGGAAAATGGAGGGTTTCGGAAAAGGCCATTTTCATAAAACGCTGCTGCTCAGTGTCAGTGTGGATGGGGGGAAACAGAGGCGGGGCTGCAGATGTTCGTCTATCTGATTGGGGGTCTTTCCTCAATATTAGCTTACACACAGTTCACCCCATAGCAACTTGACACCAAAAATGTTGTATTATCATGTTTAACAAATATAGTGAGATTAGATCCAGCGATAGATTCTTGATGAACAGTCCGACGTGCTCAGCTGTCATATGGGTGCTCTTAGCAAGCTGCAGGTCATGCCAGTGTGTGTGTGTGTGTGGTCACGTGATGTGCGTTTTCACCGTTTTAATGTAGACGCAGAGTTGTTCAGAAACGCTGGGTGAAACGCTAGTGTGGACGCGGATGGTTTTCATCCTATAACGCAGTTTTAAAACTAAAACGTATTAGTGTAAACAGGGCCTCATTGTAGGAAGAATCACTTGTAGAATCGATTGGGGAATTTTATAGTACGTTTTAATGTGATTGTATTTACTTTTACAATGTGGTGCCACAGTGTACGTTACCGGGAGTAGTATAATCGGTACTTCACATCAAGGACCACAATGGAAATAATTTTTGTTTGAAAAGTATCCACGACGAATTAAGTGTATTCATTAATTTTTTGTCAAATGAAATGAATGAATTTATAACATTTTATTTGTAATATAATAATTAAATTCCAATTATGCATTATAATATTTTGACTGAATAACTGATTCTATTAGATAGACAGAGAGAGGGAGAGTGTTAGTGTATGGACCATTTATTATGACAGAAGTGATGACAGAATTAATAGCAATTGTAGAACAGAGCTGCAAAACTGTCTGATTAATTTGAAATAAAAAAGTCCATCCTGTTCTGTTCCACTCTATACTTCTTAATGTACGTCTTTGGCAGTGCAAACAATGGCTTATCACTAAATAAATTTAAATCCATTTAGTTTCAAGGTCTAATCAGACCCAACAATAACAAAAGTGTTAACACTAGGCTACCTTTGTAACCGGTATGTACCGGATCAAATCAGCACATGAATTTCGGTGCCACTGGTGCTGCGACAAGGACGTAAGAAAGGGGTGCATAAAAGGCACACATAGGTACGCGTTTTCACACCTTCTCTAAACATTTAATTCTAAACAACTTTGAGGAATACAGACAGGCGATGTCAGGTGTTTGTTTTTGTTTTGTTGTTTAAATTTGCTTTTAAGCATTCTAAAGCGTATTTACAAGCAAGGATTCTGACACAACAACGTGAAGCAGATGATTTACAAAAGTTGCATGTAAGGGGGAAACACGTCAAACTTAATGACACATTTGAGGGCTCAAAGGCAGAGGAATGCACAGTACATGGACACTAATGCTCCAATTTTAAAATTATTTAGACAATACTCTAATATTTAGACAGTGCTTTCTCGGGCACTCGCTCTCTCTGTCATTACGGTGCTGTGCGTATTAGCCTAGTTCCCCGCATTCGTCAGAGGTTGACACCCAAATGAGAAATGACACAGCTAATAGCGATTTTTAACACTTTTAATATAGGAAGTGCTCGGCTATGCAGAGACCATTATTAATCAGAAATCTAGTGTACATAGTTTTACATTAGGAAATGCAAAATTGAATTTACAAACAGTCAGCAAGTACCAAAGAACAGATGTAACACATTGATCAAATATAGTTTTCAGTCACGCTCATGTAAAAGTCATATTCAACTCGTTTAGTTTTGCTTTCATTCATTTTAATTTTTCGTCTTCAACACATGATTTATTTACAACACATAATGTAACTCAAATATATAAAATATGAACTGATGTTTACTTTAAACTTTAATTATATTGTTCTATTAAAATTATTTTTTAAAAGATTTTTCTAGAATCATCCACCATAATTTTGTGACTCAAAAGTATCAGTTCAGGCACTATTTTGTCACCGGTACCTTTTTAAAAGTATCGATTTAGCACTGTTATCAAAATATTCCCAAACGATACCCAACCCTAGTTAACACAGATGAAGGAAACCCCAAAGTTGTTGGAAGCCAGTGCTTGCAGCCTTTACAGAGAAAAAAAGATGTTGATGAATTAAAAAATAAAACCAAAAGCAAGATCATACCTCATAAAAGCCAAAAAGGTAATGAGGGAGACGCTGACCACCCAACCAGCTGCTGCAAAAGCCTTGGGCATGGTCAGGGCACCGGTGCCAACAATCAGATTGAACATGTACACCAGACCAACCTGCATAAACACCAAACAATAAATACATTAGCCATGGCAAAATCAAGATAAATGAAATTATAGAACAATAAAAAAAATTTTCAACTCTTATGAATTATCAAACAATGGTCTGATCTCTCTACATTCACAGAGGAAGTGTCTGCAATTCCTCACCATCATGCATTTCAGGAAGATGATGTATGCGATTACTCATTTGAACGGCATTGCATTTCCTCCCACTTGAGTGCAAAACTCACATTTAAATCGATCAAGCCTACTGAACAGTCATGAGGTTCACAAATAGTACGGTCTACATTTAAGTCCATTAGAGAGGGATAAGCATTTGCTTTATTGATTATCTTACAAACGCTTTCCATTTACTACTGCGAGCAAAACAAAGCTGGTAATAGATATTTAAAATGAGATGCTATGTACTTTACTGTAAATGTGTTGATTCATTCTGGCATATGTCGAGCCATTTCTTTTTAAGAGCATCCATAGAAAACATTGTAAAAATTATTTTTTCTGCTTGCTCGAACCACTTAACTCTCCTGCATACATTCAAGGCCATCCATAACTTCGCACCATCTTATTTGTCTGATCTCCTCCGTATCACTACTCATTCCTGCTTCCTTAGATCCTCCTCCTCCATTCACCTCTCTGTTCCCTCTGCCCGTCCCAACACAATGGGAAGCAGAGCTTTCAGTCGCTTTGCTCCCAAATTCTCTTCCTCCTGACATCCGCAACATTGACTCTCTCCATCGGTTCAAATCCAGACTTATGGCCCGTTTCCACTGACTGGTACAGTACGGTAAGGGTCGGTAAGGGTCACCTTTATCAGGCTTGCATTTCCACTGCCTAAAGGGTACCAAGGGTGGTGCACGACAGAAAGTTTAAGTCGACGTCATTCTCGCTCGAGGAAATGTGAAAGTAAAGCCGTACGGGTCATTCACATATCATACGAGAAGCACCTCTCACAAAAAAGATGCTTTCTGCACTTAAATACTTAACTGTTCATTACTAACCTTTCAATGAACAGAACTTGATTATAACTGCTGAACAATGGCAGTGCTAAAGATAGATAGTTCCTACTTTAATGTCTGCGATAATATCAAATAAATAAATAAATGCAACATATAAAGACCCTTACAGTCTCTGATATGTTACCAATTACAGATAAAACTACACACTACATAAATTTAGTCCTTATTTGAGTTCAAAAATGACACGCAGTACAGCCCACAGTCAGTGCAAACCTCTCATCTGTATCTTTAATCTTCGCCAGCACATGTAACCTCTGTTAGACAGAAATTCCGTCGTTCTGAGTTCATAATAGTCCAAAAGGCGATGATAATAGTTAAACATGGCAGTATGTTCATGTTATAGGTTGGTGAAAGAATCATTTGCTCCTTCATTTTTGCGGGCTTCTCCTTTATTTTTTGCACTTGACTCTCGCGTTTGTTTATGGTTAACAATCTTGGGTAACAATTTTTCAGCACAAACTCAACTATTAACCCTAGCGGTTTAAAAAAATGTAAAAAATAAATGTAAAAAAAATGTTAAAAAAAAAGACAAATTTTATTCATTATTAATTAAATAAATTATTAATTAAATAATTACAAACCTCTGAGCTCACAATAGGTCAAAAATTAAACTCAAAGTTGTTTTTACTTCTGGGACCTGACAGTTGCGTTTATAACTTTGCAGAAACATATAGCCAAATTCTCATGAGATTTTCAGGAAAAAAAAAAAAAAAAACTAGACGCCAAATAAACACACAAGTTTAGATCCTGGGACTAGTATTCTGCTAATTTAAGCCACCGAAGCACGTATCTCCTGTTCCCTGAACTTTCATTTCCTTTTTAAATGAGTAACATGAAGTGAGCGGTTCGAATCACATGTCTCTGACATAAAGGCACCTTCTGACAACCGTCAGCATGCAGTATTTGATTATCACCGCATGAAAGCAGTGATAAGAGAGCCAAATTAGGGACAGTGTCCATTGCTCTCAAACAAATTGCATGTCTTTAAATATTAAATAATTTAAAGGGATAGTTCACCCAGAAATTACTCACTTTTTATTTGTTTCTTTCTTCTGTTGAACACAAAAGATATTTTGAAGAAAGCTGAAAACCTGTAACAGCTTTTCAGCTTTCTTCATAATATAAAGGTTTGGGATCCCTTGAGGGAAAGTAAATAGTCATTTTTGGGTGAGTTGCCCCTTTAATGAATGCAGGAAGACTTTCAAGTCACATGAATGACATGACAACCTGGCTTGATAATATTCTGTACAGTCACAAGACACAAACAGCTGAGTGTAGCATTTAAACTAACATTGAGGTAAAGTTAGTTTTATATAGACACATTCAGACTTTCTCCTTAATAATATAATTTCAGAAATGTATTCATTGCAAGTTCTGAATAGTGAAATCATACTAGCAGCAAATGACTATAAACAGGGTTTCATCAAGTCAAATTTAAGATATATTAATACCCTTTTAAGATAATAATGAATGAAATTTCAGACTTACACAAGGCTAAAAGCCAAAGCATTAAAAAAACATGTTAAAAACAAATGTTATTGTAAGGAAAATAATGAAACCATATTAATAAGTAAAGATTTTATAAATAAACATTTCTTAAAACTTTTATTGAAATATATCGTTAGTGATTGGATGGGTGTTGGCCCCATTGGGTATAGCTTTACATGGACATAGGAAAATTTAGACCCCTTTAAAATTATTTAAGATCTACAACACAATATTTCAGTAGATTTAAGACCTTTTTAAGGCCTAAAATATGGTTTTTGAAGTTTAAGACATTTTAAGACCCCATAGATACGCTGTATTAAAGTACAACATTGTTCAGTCAATTAAATAGTGCTAATGTTGTTTTGAAGCCATGCTTGTACGCAATTTCAGACTGAATATTCAAATTAGCGAGTACACAATATAGGGACCTTTAAATTGTATAAACGAATGTGCGAATATACAACCAACTTTACCTCAATTAAAGTGACCAGTGTGTGTTTATTTGAAGAACTTCGGGTTAATCAATACCAACTCAACTAACGTACATACTGTACTAGAGGTAATACTTACAAATGGAGAGTAAGGCTCCCCTGTTTCTGTAATGCCTCCTGCCATCTCGAAAAGAAAAACACCTGGAAGTTTGCCACAATGAGGAAAGAAAAGACACTTGTTTTAATATTTATTACACCACAAATTCGCCAAAGGGGCGAAAGAAGGCCAGTAGGGTAACATGACTAACGTTACCGTTATGTTTTTTTAACGTTACATTCAATCAGCTGTTAAAGAAAATAGTTAATTAACGTTAGTGTAGACATTTTAAAGCTAACCTACTTTATAATATTTTATGCGACTCATTCACTACAGTAAACACATATGCAGCTAGACAACTTTATAATCCCACAATATCACAAAAGGCTCACCTGTCGCCGCTGGAAATAACTGTTGTTGTCAAGCGAACGGTTGGTTTATATCGTTAGTAATACACGAGACTGTTTTCTTGTAACGTCCTCATTATCAACAACGCACTATGCCTGCAAATGCGATGTAATGATTAAGCAGGACGCGCCGTGCACACCTCAAACGTTTGTTATGCGCGGTCATTTGAGACAAGCTGCAGAAGTTTTTCTGTTTGGGCAAAACATCCCAATTAAAATGAAACAGCTCACAGAACGTCAGCAGGAAACTAGTTCCTGATACATAGGCAGGGCGTAGAAGCGTGGACGCTGATTGGTTAAACGTGGTGACGATGGTTTTTATGAAGATGACGCTTGCTGTGCGTTTTACGACATGTTTTATCAGGGTTTTTTAAGTTGAATTGGATTGACCATTACATATTAAACATAAAAATGAAATTTGGTATATAATCCCAAACCTTATTTTTGGAAAAATCGGTGGTGTAGAGTTTCTTTTAAAGTGTGACTTTGAGATTAATGAACTCCCCATTCAGTTAACTAATTTTCATAGGCAGGCTCTTTTATGTTGGATTCTTCTATACAAACACAATTTTCTCCCCATAAACAAATAATATGGAATAATAAAACTGTCAGATATAAGAACAAATCAATTTTCTATGATAATTGGGCTAAAAAAGATAATCTATTGGTCTCGATGAAGGATATTTACTGACTTACACAGAATTTTCAGACAAATTCAGTTGTTCAGTGCCTCCACGTGATTATAGTATTATAATTGATGCAATACCAGCAGGCCTGGCGAGACTTTTGCAGGGTTACAGAGAACCAAACAAACTAACAGTTAAAATGAGATTTTATTAGATGGTGTTGATATCAAAGATAGCAAATGTCATAATTCATTTCTTAGAAGTTTAATTCATTATCCTGCATCTTTTATACACAAGTACTTTTGGAATAACCTATTTGAGAATATCAGTTGGAATCTGATCTGGACCTATAACAACAAATATTGTGTCACTAATGAAGACAGTGAAATCAGACAGTGATTAGGTATGGGACGATAACCGTTTTCAAGGTATACCGCGGTTTGGAAAAGTCAAGGTTTAAAACCGCCAAAATATTCTGTAATACCGTTCCTAAGGTATGTGTAAGATTTTTTATTAATATTGTTTTAGCACAACAGTATCTTCAGCAGAAAAAAATATCCCAAGATGCTGTTTTAAAATGTAAAGAAATCTGTGTTTTTGAAACTAATGAAGACAGCTGAAGGCAATGATTCATTTGAATTATTTAGCCTGACATGTTAACAGCTCCTAAATATTATAAATCTTTTTAAAAAAAATTAAATGTATAGTTTTCAAAGGGTAAAAAGTTTTTGTTTTTACCCAGACATTTAAAAGAATACATTTTAGAGCAGTAATCACAATACTATAAAAGCATGATATTTTTATCCGAGGTTATCATACCATCAGAATCTTATACCAGCCCATGCCTAACAGTGATATAAAGTTGATCTTTATGAATCTTGTGTCTTTTTGCAGAATAGATGGTGAGACTGTTATGCATTTGTTTTTTTGAATGTGTGCATGTTAAATATTTTTGGTTTGATGTGGAATGTCTGTTTAATATACTGAGTTGAATTACTACAAAGAGATGTCATATTTTATGTACATAAAAAAGATATAGATAAGAATCTCCTGTTTATGTTAAATCTTTTGATATTATTAGGCAAGTCTTATATACACAAGTGTAAATGGTCGGAGAGGAAGCCTAACATCTTCCATTTCAAGGCTGATTTAAAAATTCATTTCGGAACTCTTAAAGGACTTTCAAGTCGTAAAGCGACCAGAACTGTGAATACTCCAAAAACTAAACTCTTTTCTATGGTAATTGTTATGTATGCCCGCTCTTGTTTTTTTATTTTTCCATTTTGTTATTTTGCTTACAGATGTTATGCTAAAATGTGAATATCCTATTGTAAGGTTTGTTATGCATTTGATTGGAAATGTTCAGCAAATAAGAAATAAAAAACTATTAGGGTTTTATATATATAAAAAAGCATATTACATTAATAATTTAACTGTAGTAAAATTTCATGTACATTAAACTGTTACTTGTGGCAAGAATCGTATCCTTATTAGGTGGATATAAAAACACTGTCCCCCACTGACACAATGGTAGAGATTTTTGCAGCTGCACTTAATGATATCATACAGAGTTTGCAAAATATATGGTCTCCTTTTATAGATCACCTGCCCTCACACGTGAGAGAAAAGGTTTTGTGTGTCTATTAGCTCACAGGGAATGGTCTTTCATTGTTATAGGGGGGTTTCCTTTAGTTTTGCTCTAATGTTGTTGTTTTTCAAATGACATGTCTACATTATAGGATTGTGCTGTTATGTGGAAAACATATATTATTCTGTTTTATGTGCCATTCCAGAGACTATTTAGTCACCAATATTAGTACTTATAAATGGTACGTTTCCCTTTTTTCCTTACATCAACTTATCTATTGATTTACTTATTTTAAAGGATTACTATAGTTTCTATAACTCATTGCACATTTTTTGTAAAACTTGCCTTTATGTCTGTAAAAGCACATTGCACATTCATTTTGATAACCTAAATAAACATTACAAAAAATAATTCATGTCAATAACTGAAAGTATAATAAAATCAATCCGTTATTTCTGTTTTTGCAAATTTGTCAAAAATGTTAATTTACATAAAGCAATTAAGATTTGTACATCATTTATAGCCCACCACCTGGCTTTATCAAATCAAATAGCTTTTATTGTCACATCAGCAGCAGCACGTGTTACACACTATACTTTGACTGAGTTTCATGAAATATTGCTTTATTGTTGCTGAAACTATACTGTTAATTGAAATAATTTTAAATTTATACATTCTGAAATGTGATGTTAGCCATAACATTGTTTCCAAATATCCGATTAGAATGATCTGATTCATAATGCAAAATATTGCTAAGATGGGTTGTGTTAATTTCCAAACAGTGAAAAAGATTATTATATTAAACACTTTACATTTTAAATTTTCATATTTTTTAAAAGAATAGCACAACTTTCAGGTTGATGTCACTTGAGTGTCTGGAGGGGGTCATATTGAACATCTATGAACTCTACTGAAAAAAACTTTAAGTCCTCTTCACATTGATTAATCACCCAAGGTTCCATCTTGTTTCTTTGATTAAATACAGAATTTCAAAGTTGTGGTATAGTTTTTGAATCCCCCTGTACTTCTTATGAAATCACTTTATTCTAAATTTAATTTGGTGTTGGCGCATTTCCTTGAGTCATAACTAAATCTCTCAAACATTTCTCGATTCACAATCATTGTCATTGGCAGATTAAAGTAAACGGACAGAAAGGTTGTATTTTTTTTTACTCTGTAAAAACTAAAATGTCTTGCCATTCAATAAAATGGAAAGAAAAACACAATCACATGTGCATATTTTCATGTCCACAAAATGACTTCAAAGCAATGAGACCACCATGTTTTATTAGGTGTGTATATATATATATATATATATATATATATATATATATATATATATATATAAGATTCTATTAAATAAATTTAAGCTAAACTTTAAAGCAATAAAGATAGAGCAATTAAGATAAACATTTACATCATATGCAGTCATTTTTGCTTGTATTTTACCTGCGTATTACTCCATGCAGATTTCCAAGCACTGACAAAAGACAATACATTATTTTCTATATCACACTTTTCACTCATGTGAACATGTTTATTAACCCATAACTGGATTTCTCATACACTTATGAATCCACAATCTATCAGTAGTGTTTTGACCTTTAATAAAGCTAGAAAAAACACCATTACATGTGTGTATCTGCATTATGGAGTGTAAAACAATGTTCCAGGTTTTAAGTATTTAATTTGTCATTTGGATTTATACATACTGTTACATGAAAGTCATATTCTTACATGCTATTTTGTGGTAGGGTCTTTACCACAAAAAAAAGTGAAAACTGAAAAATAAAAAAAGCAGTCCTCTGAAACAATGGTTACATTATTGCTTTTTTTTTTTTTAATAATACAACAATGACCATGTTATTTAATGTTTGATTATATAATTTTTGTACCTTAAGATGTTACTAATATACAGAAAACCATGAAGATGTTTCTCTTTTATCTTTGCGCTATTGTAATTGTATGCTGGTAGTTTATTATGATCCATGCAAACATACTGCATAGAAAAGACTTCAATCTCAGAAAGCCGCAGCTCTGCAGTTTTGCTCCAACTCTAATCAAACACAGCTAATCAAGGTGTTCTAAGACTACTAGGCACTATTAAGTACACGAGTTGGAGGTGGTTAAAACTAAACTGTGCAGAGCTGTGACGCTCCAGGAATTGAGTGAGACCATTGATCTAAATTATTTTTTATTTATTTTAAATAGAGGTATTTATTTAGAGCCATTTAAATCTGGAAAAATTATATTTATATCCCAGATTATATGTCAGATTTTTTTTCAATCCGTGCCTCCAATATCAGCTACATACCAATTTATTGAATTATTGTATGGGAATAGAGTGTATGCTTGACATTACTAAACTAAAATTGCACATTTGGAACACTATACACTATATATTTAATACTGTGCATTCTGCATACTCTAAATTGTGGTTTTCACAATCTTGAATGATAATCAGAGACCAGACTTGATTTTAATTTGACAGAAATAGTTTATTTCCCCAATCAAAGTATTTAAAGAAAGGTGATTACTGAAAAACAGGTCAACGTCCAAAATGAGAAAGGGGGAGGAGGGAAAAGACATCTTAATGCTTCAGCAGACTTTCTGAAAATCATAAGCTAAATGCATTTCTCCAACTGTCTGAAAACCAAATAAAAATTCTTTAAACAAAAAGAAAACCAAAAGAAAAACTTTTAAAGTCTAACAAAATCTTTGTGCATATGCACAAAACAAAATATTAAAACAAAAGTATATTAAACACTTAAAAACATTTAACTTAAAATAACTTTAAATAAAAGTTAAAAAAATTAATGTAAATAAAAACGTTAAAAAATACTAAGTTCTTGGAGGAACACAGGTCTGCTTGGCAGCATATTATTATTACAGTAACAGGAGCAAATGCAGTGCACAAATCACTTAGAATCAAGGCTTCTCCATTATGTTAGTTTCGGTTAACCAATTCTAAACACTTAACAGTATGATGTTGAAATTACCACAAATTGTTTTAATATCTACTTCGCATTTACATTTTTCTCGACTAAGTTTAAACCAGAGTTCATTTGAATTAAAAAGGTAGGTCTTGTCTAAACAGTTGTTCTCCAAATCTTTGCAATATATTGGCTAAATATTGAAATACAGGCCCTTACAAAAAAAAATTAACAGGGAGGGAAAAAAATAAAATACCCTAAAGGGTGAAGCAGCTTACAAAAATGTTTACATTTAAAAAATGAGATTGTCAGAGCTAGTGTTTAATGATGAGGGAAGAAACCTTAAGATGCAACTGTCTTTTCATAGAAACGGACATGCATATTGCTTTAACAGGCATTTAAAAAAGCGTAAGCATGATCAAAGCAAATAAAAATAAAGGGGGGGGGGGAAGACTTGGAAACCCTCTCCTAAATCTCTTCGACAGAACAACATCATATTTATATATAAAAAAAAAAAAAAAAAACAACAAAGATATTGGACTATTTTAATTTAAGCAGAACTTTACCTATACTGTTTGTATTTCCCAGAATTCATCAGTCTGTATATTTTGCAGAGGAACCACATTACGTGCTATCAGTCTAAATTTCCTTACTAAATGTGTATTCAGTGTTAAACCTAAGCTAATTAAAGAAATAGCTTTTATAATCTTGTGGCAATTAGATTGTCCTTACACAAGCCAAGCATTCTTACTCTTTAAAACAGCCTTCATATCTTTAAGAGTCCCACTGAGCGGGATTCTGACAGTTCTTATTAGAGAAAGTGCACATCGATAACACCAGCAACTAGAGTTCCTTAAATAGACAGTTCAAGCTAAAATGAAAACATGTATTCTATTTATGTCCCCTCAGACCATCCAAATGTAGGTGACTGTGTTCTTAATCAAAACAAAGGATTTTTAGCTGAAACTGTGATTTATAAAATGCAAGTCAGTGGCTTCCAGCCCGTTAAGACTTAGAAATACACAGGCAAAATTACATTCTACATCCAATATCATTGAACCATCACACTGAGAGAGATATATATATATTCTTTTAAAATAAATCAATCCACAGCTTAGGCATACAAATATTCTGCTTCATAAGACCTAAGATGTAATGACTAGAGGCACAGCTTCTGTATTATTTTTACCTTATTTTTGGACTCTCAATAAGCCTGTTAGCATTTTAAGAAACAGACCACAGCTATCTCTGTAAAAAATTAAAATGTTATTCTTTTAAGCTTTGCTTATTTTGTAACTCCTGCTTCCCCGTAA
Source organism: Danio aesculapii (assembly GCF_903798145.1). Taxonomy (NCBI): domain Eukaryota; kingdom Metazoa; phylum Chordata; class Actinopteri; order Cypriniformes; family Danionidae; genus Danio; species Danio aesculapii. The sequence goes on along the minus strand of NC_079437.1, from coordinate 17,515,183 downwards.
TTCAGTTACGAATTTGCATTATAAGACCTTGATTATCTTTACTTCAACAACTTTTGAGGGAGAAAAAATTGAAAAAAATGAAAAGATCTTGAAAATTTTAATAAGTGATGCATTGTCTGGGCTAGTGTTGTACATTATGATTTAAAAAACATGCTGGTAACTGTGTAGTATTATTTATGTTATGTAACGGACTGATTTTCCTGTACATTATTATATAAGATGTCAATAATAATCTAATTTAAATTAAAATCATATTAAATTAAAAGCAGAGTTGATATATCAACATCAACAGCCGACAGAGCTAAAGATCCCATAGATTGTAATATTGTTGGGTTCCACAAACAATTTGTGTCAGGACAACATGAAAGAATTAAGTTGGCATATTAGTTTACAAATGTAAGTGGAATAAAAAAAACAATTAAGTTGTCCCAAAACAACTCTAGAATTTTTTCATCTTTTTTTTAAATAAGTAGCTTGAACAAACAGCAAATGTAATTGTCAGTGGAATAAATTCAAAATCATTAAAAACGGAGAAAACAGGTTACAAAAGTTTTTTTTTGTTTAATTTTACTACAGTGCACATCTTGAAAGGCCTGAGAGTGAGTAAATGAACAGCATTTTATAAATAATCATTTTCACTTGAACTATCCTTTTGATAATTATAGATATTTAACTAGAGTTATTCAAGCTCTTTTAAAAGCAGCAAAAGGCAAATTAATCTCTACAGTGAATTTTTGGTGCAGGGTTTCTTAGATCGATATTCTTACGCAGCATTTGCGACACAAAATGAATAATAATAATGCTTAAATACATCTTCGCAGCAACTAAATCTGAAAATTACTTTGCTATGACCACCATAGAAATCAACAATTCCATTAAGGTTCCTTTTACAGCTTACAGCAGAATTATTTGACTAAAATGAAATAAGCAATCTCTTTATGGAATGAAATATAGCTCAAGGTAACACATAGCCACGGAGGAAAATCAAGCAAGCAGAAAATAGAGAAAGAAATGTAATTATTAGATCATAATGATTGCATGCTTTTGTCATTAGTCAACCCTAAAGGTCATAAAAATGTAATTACCTTTTAAACTAATAACTTTTAAAGTGAAAGTGCACCCAAAAACTCAAATTTCTACAAAAATCGTAAAAGTGGACTGCAACTACCATTTTAAAAAAGATTCATCTTGTATTGTGTCATAAAAATATAACTGAGCAACACTCTCAGTGAACTACTTCAACTGCAGCCACTTTCTCAAACCATTGCAAGGCCTGATTACTTGAAATATGATGCACAACTACTACAAACCTGTCTTATTATGACATTTAATCCACTTGTTTTATGCAGAATAGAAATTGTGCACATTTCAAATGAGACAAGAGAGAAATTTGTAATTTTTGGGTGATCCATCTCTTCTAGAAAACAACTTTGTTCAGTTATGGTCTGCCATGAGCACGTTTGCAGCTTGTGTTTTGCAAGTGTGCGCTTTTGGCATGGAGCCGAGAAGCCAGGCTTTTTGCTAAGGCTGGACTATTAAAAATGGCGTTGTTTTGTCCAATAAGCAGCTGGTGAATGTTGCCTGAATGAACCCTCCCCCTCCCAATCCAGATCCCTGAGCTTCATGTTTCATTCCTGTTCTGAGCGAGTCGGAAGCCAAACTGTGACAATAAAAAGGCTGATTTCGCATTAACTCTCTCAAATCCTCTTTCGCATAGAAGGAAGTAGGAGTCTCCAGATCACGAACCGTCACTCGACTCCGGCACTAACAGCAGGCAGTTCCCACAAACAGACATGGATGAGTTCCCCGGTAACCCTCCCGTAGATTTGACCTGCAAATAGATTTAAAAAATAAACTTTAATTTTACAGGAGTGCGATGCTGACAAATTAACTGGTGAAAAAATATAGTTTGTTTATAATTATCACGATCAGACAAATCTCCACACACACACTGAAAACTTCAGTAGGTGGCACTAAGACCACTTACTGACTGATTCACTAAATCAAGTGATTTATTCAAGAAGGTTGATTCATTTATTCAACAATGCTTTATGAATAGCTCATGGAATCATTGATTTATAAACAGGCTCATTCACCATTGTAGCTTTAAGATCCATAAATGTACACTTTTATAATTTTGCTCAAACTCTGACCTTCATAGAAATGCATTTACGCCTAAATCGCTTTATACAAAAGTTATATTTAAAAAAATTGTGCTACAGTCATTAAAATCCTTTAATTGATAATCTAACATCTCTTTTAAATAAAATCTTATGTACAATAAAAAGAATCTTTCTCTATTTGTAATAAATAGACTGGCAGCACATATACTAGTAGCACTACATTACATAAATGTTCTATTTATGATATTTTTTATTTATGATATTATTAGGGATGTCCTACACTCTTTCAGCAGTCCTTACTTCACATGCGCATTCAATACCTCAGGTTGTCACACGGGGGCATGAATAAACTGTTCCTGATTGAAAGTGAAACTGCCAGACTGCACGAAACACCCGAAATTACATGAAACTCCGGAGGAAATGTGGATAGCATGGTGACGCAATGATGTTAATCGAACTGTGTTTTATAACCTGTAAAACGCGATCACGAAAGAAAGATTCAAAAAGCAACTCACGTAAACACCTTAATCATATTATTGTCTTATACAGCTTAAGGCAAATAATTTGATTACTGATGTCCATGTAAACGTAGTCAGTGAGACAAGCTTGATAACTCAAATAACAACTACAATATCTTAAACATTGCACACTCCATTTAGTAAGCTGTTTTTATTGGATCACTGAGGTCATTCTCACCTTAATAGTTGGTTTTCCATGTCGCAGGAGTGAATCTACACGCCATAGCAGGCTGAAAGTCTCTCCTTCAGCTGTGGTGGAAACTGTTCTGAGAACTGCTGCCAGTTTTCCTCCCCGACCTGATCCTTAAAGCCATGCAGAATCTAGAGAGAGAAATTGACAAATGCCTTTGAAACGGCAAATACTTGTGCTTCTTTGCTGGCAAACTATAAACTCACCAAAAGCTTAGCTACTGAAGAGAAGTATTTGTACCTTGTAAAACATGTCCCTCAAATCGTCTTTCGGAGTTACCCAGGAGGCCACAGCATCACAAAAGAAGATGAAGTCCTGAGTGCAAAAAAAACATATTAAAGGACAACTGGAACTACTAACCCTTTTTTTTTTATTAATTAAATAAGTCAAATAAATACAATTTTCAATTTGTCTATTGTCTATTAGTAGACAAGTGGGCTAAAAATCAGCATTTAAACTTTATTATTATTAAAACGAGTACTTTAAAGAACAGACAAAATATAATTATACATTTATTTTTAAACTGCTTTTATTTATTTATTTATTTTTTAATAATTCATAAATTATACAAACAACAAATTATTTAGGAATTCATTAGAAATCAAAGTAGTAAGAATATAACATTAAAAACATAAATTACCATATAGTCTAACATCTGTGTAGTTCAGTGTGGCTTTTTTTGGTTATGGTTGCCACAATGTGTAATAACCTTTTTAATTCTGGACATGACGTTTGCCATTTATTTGCTCTCACCTGTACGACTCCACCAGGATTAACTCCAATCATCACACAAATGCCCCTGAAGGCGGAGTCTTTCTCCTCATTGTCCCGAATGTTTCTGAGCGATGTGCACCTAGATTTGGGAAGGGGAAAAACATTTGTTAGACTTTGTGTAAATTCTTATGCATAACCCACACATCTGCACAACAGTCAAAACCTGTCAAGTCAAATATGTGAACATCCAATCTGTCTGCTTACTTGGCAGAAGCAACATGCTTCAAGTATTTGATTCATATTTAATTTCAATATATGAACAAGGTTTAAACTGAAAATGCACTTCTTTTTACCTGCTTACATTGTAAAGGGTCAAGTTTGATCGATCACATGGGAAAAAAATTATCAATTCAAAATGTAGTCTTAATCCATGATGTAAATACAGCTTCTCAGGTCAAAACAAATACTTGCTAAATCACTTTTGGATAAACTGCTGACCTTTGTCATATGGTTAGCACTCCTAGCAGAGTAGTTCATACACAACATCTTATTGGCAAGGCGTATCAATGTTACATATCAGGCCAATGCAAATTTTTGCATCAAAGAGATAGTTCACCCAAAAATTTCTCATCGCTGACGTACCCCTCACTTTTTCCACCCTGTCTGAGTTTCTTTTGTTTAACACAAAGATAATATTCTACTATTGACTTTCATGTATTTGTTTTTCTACTATGGATATTAAATGTAACAGGTTTAATGTTTCTTCAAAAAATAATGCTTAACCACTTGAGGTTGCGTAAAATTAAAGAACTATTCTTTTAAGTAATTATTGGTAAATGTATTCGACATTTGGATACTGTGTATCCCCATAAAACCATAGCATCTTACCAAGGGCGAATGAACTGTGGCAACATGGGGGCAACTTCCTGTGGACACACGTATCCCAGTCGACCAATCGTAATGGCTGTTTGACAAACAAAAAGAGGACATGAATGCTTCTAAATTGTTCATTTAGACATTTAGCTACAGTCAAAAAACAAAAAAATCAGAACAACAGTTTCCACACAGTAGATTCAGGATTCGAATGTCTGTGTTAGTGTTCATCATTGTGTATATGTGATTTCACTGAAGCGCATCTAAAGTGCATCTGCATCACATTACCGGTGTTCTCCAGCAGAGTTTTGGGTGTGTTGGGTCTGTTGATGATCTCCACAAGGTTATTGAGAACCAGGGCCACAAATGGCTGCATCTCCGTACCTGGGAAATAGTAATCAATTAAAATTAAAAGAAAACCCCATAAAGAAAAACATTAAGTAAATAAAAAGAAAGAGCCTCGAAATAAAACAAAATTGAAAAAAATATATCTTTAATACACAAATTGGTTAAAATGAATTAACTACATTTGTAATTAAGATATTAAATAAGCATTTAATAAAATGTTCTCCAATAAACTACAAAATAAAAGCGACAGCCTGCATTTATACTTCTAATAATAATAATAATAAAATAAAAAGTAGTTGTCCTGTTTTTAATCCAAATATCTAAAAAAATTATTCAAATAAAGATACAGACTAGACACATAAAATGTCATAAGAAATTATGTATTGTTTTCTAGAGAAAAACAAACAAACCAAAAAATACAGCAACTTTATTTGATTGTTTGCTTAAAACAAGCAAAAATATTTGCCAATTGGGTAAGAAAAATAATCTTAACAAGATATAATCTCAAACAGAAGATTTAAGCATCACTTAATTTTCTCTTGCCATTTTCTTGTATAGTCTTGATTTAAGATATTTTTAGATATTTGGCATGGAAACGAGATGAAATAACTAAAAAAGCTTTTTTGTAGTGTAGCTATACGTGACTACAGATGGAAAATGAATGATCCAAAAAAGGCGAGTGAATAAAAACGTCTTTAGTCTTACAATGCTAAGTAACTATACCACCGCTGCTTATACTGTTATTAACCCTTTCACTGCTGAGTTTAATCTATTCAATCTGGCCCTGGGAGTGAGTTTTGTTAGGCGATCATTATTTTAGAACGTTAAAATGTTACGTTCAGAATAAGCATGTTCCCTTAATGTTTCCGTGGTGACGCGTCATGCTTGTCATGTGACACCGCAGCCACAATAGCGCTGTATGACAGATGTATCTCTTATTATGCTTTTCCGTTTTAATACAAAATGTTCACACGCTTGCTCATATCACCTACCTGATATTCCAATTCACACATTGTGTTTTTAAAGGCAGTATAAATTATCTTGATCCTTATCTATAACGTGAGATGGGCGACGCCAAGTTTACTTGCGGCCACTCGTTTGCCTCATTCATAAAAGCAGAACATGCAGGATTCAGCATATAAATTTATCAGGTACTCTCAAAATACCTGCCGGTAAGTGGCTGGTGAACTTAAAGAATAAACTGAACATTAGTTACTTTTACTATGTGTATCTGATATGAATAAAACACATCGGCAAATGATATTTGAATGGATTGTTAGACTTCCAAAGACTTTCTTCTGTGTATTACAAACATTAAATGTATTGTTTTACTAGTACTTGTGTGCATTTCCATGTCTAAAACATAAAATAAGCATTAGGAGGTTAAAACACTGCATAATTGTGATATATGACATCGGCTGGCGATGAGCCAGAGCAAAATGCCCCAAAACTCAGTTTGAATTTTTCAGTCGCTACTAACGAGCTGACGTGAACTTGTCATGCTTGTCAAGCTAGATAAAGAGTAAACACCAGTTCCAGGGACTTTTTGTTCCTCACTTCAAAACAGAACAAAAGTAGGAGTCTGTAGTGATTTACCCTGCTGTTGAACTCCATCTGTGTCTATGAGGTGCCAAACTCTGCATCAGTGCGCGAGAGAGACCGTGTTCACTTTGCTTAGAACTCAACTAAAGTGTTTAAATAATCAAACGTCCCCGCGTCGCGCGACAAAATGAATTGATTATGAAATTTGTTGCCAACTTTTTTGGTGATAGATTTTTATCGATATAATCGATTGTTGTTGCTGCCCTAAATATAAATCACTAAACAAATTAATCTCTTTGCAAATAGTAAGACAAAAACTTTAAATACTAAAATTACTAATCAAATTAAAAAATTTATTATCATTATTAATAATAATAATAATAATAATAATAATGTTGAACAGCATGTGAATTATACAATAAATCAAACTAAAACGCTAAAATACAAGATGTAAGATGGAAAAAAATTAAACAAAAATACTAAAACATTAGTCAAACACGAAACCAACTTAAAATATTAAACAAAAAAAGCTGTTAAAAAACTAATGGCAACTACTAAAATAATAGTAAAACAAATAAAGAAACCAATAAACTAAAACAAATTGTACATGCATAAAAACACTAAATAAATATGTAAAATACATGAGAATTAGAAAATACAAAAAAAAAAAAAAAAAAAAATCACATTCTGCATTCATCTTTTAAAATCAGCCTACCCAATTGTCCAATTAAAAAAGTGCCACAGTAAATGTGTGAGAGAGCAGGAGTTAATGTGTGTCTAAACGCTTACCCATCTGCATGGTGATTTCCCCGATGGCCCATGTGGCGTTGTTGCACACAGAAATGAACTCGGGGTTGAGATTGAGGCCCAGCACAGGCATGAACTCAGCTGGAGAAGGCAAACGGACACCAATGACAAACTGACCAGCACGACACACACAAACAAGCAACAGCTAGAATGAGAAACGTGGCTCTCCATCTGTCAGGCGTCACCCAGTAAGACAAATACAATACTGAACTCACCGACGCAGGGTTTGACATGAAGAAAACAGGCTTTAGTCAGGTCTCCCAGCAGAGCAAATGAACTCTGACGCACCTCCGGCATCGTGTCCTTCAGTAAGATCAAAACACAACATTTAAGCTTTTTATACAGTACACAATTAGTAAACAAATAATTATATCAATGGATCCATTTAAAACATTCTTACTAAATTATTATTACCATTTTATAATCGTGCGATAGTTTAAATAGTTTTCTTTGTTAATGAACATAAAAAATAAATTAAAATAGCAAATAAAACATTAATACAGTAGAATTTTAACTGCTGTTATTTTAATTACTACATAATTTACACTATAAAATGTATACATAATAAATTAACATATAATTTCAATTTTATTTGTTTTAAAGTATTTGTAATAAAGCATTAAATAGATTAAATCAGCAATTTCAGCATCATTGCTTAATTTATTATTAATACTAATTCAAATTAGTTTTAACATTAAATACTCATTTTTAAATCATATTTATTTAGTTAGTATTGTTACATTTTAAAATATACATTTAAACTAAAGCTAACACAAAGGTAATGCTTAAAATAAAAAAGAACTAAAAATAAACAAGACAAATGAATAAAGAAAGAAAAAGGCTTAAAATTAACATACAAATAATAATAAAAATAATTAATAATTAACAATAAACTGAATTTTATTCCCAAAAAAATTTTTTTTTTAGGAATTTTTAGGGCTGCAACAACGAATCGATTAAATTGATTACTAAAAGCATTGGCAACAAATTTGACAATCGATTCAACAGGTCAAATCACAATCGATTTGACAAAAGTGGAGGAATACATGGCGAAGGCAGAGAAATCTTTGCGACCCCAGTCATCCAAGGTGTGGGAGCATTTCACAAAAATAAACAAGTGTTTACTGCCACATATGCAAAAGTGATATCTGGATTGAAAACAGGACAAAACTACTAGGTTTTTAAAATTTTATCATGATTATAACAGCTCAGGGATGTTCAAGGACAACGTTTGTGCACTTTCTAAAGATTTTAGGATTTTTTGAATAAAGGGTAGGAAATGAATGCGTTTCCTTTTTTTTTTATCCAATTCATTGATTGATCGAAAAAAATAATAATCAACAGATTAATCGATTATTAAAATAATAGTTAGTTGAAGCCCTAAAAATTTTATATAGACGAATGATAATAATAATAATAATTTATTCTTAGCAGTACAAGCATTAATAATAGCAGCAGTTTTCCAAAAATGAACACATTGAGCTTCTGAAATCACACTATACCTGCATGCACTGGAAGAGCAGGGTCATGATGTTACTGCGAGTGACCAGCTGCTCCACATTTGCTCCGAGTCCTTCAGCCAAACCGCTGAGCAGATCCAGAGCCACAATCATGAAGTCTTTATCAGGCGCCTCATACTGCTCTGGCTGCTGGTTATACATCTGTAACAAGAGCACGACAAACTCATCAACACCTGAGGAATCAGCCAAACATGCTTCATTCCCAAACAAGCACAGATGTGGACTGACCATGGCTTGAGCAAGGTTCTTCTGGACCAGAGTGACACAGCGCTGATAAACCGGTTCACAGTAGGGCAGAAAGCCACTCTGCAGAGCTGTAGCCACTGAAGACAGACACTACAAATACAAGTTGACACAAAGAAGAAATTACTAATTATGTTCAATTACAACATGCATTACATGGGTGACTTTCTTCCTTCAGTAGAACATTAAAGAAGGTTTAGCTGAAATAGTGGTCATTGGTAACTTATAAAATGCAGAGTCAAAGGCAGCAGGCATTTTAAAGGCACAGCATGTAATTCTCACCACTAGAGGATGTGTATTCACGACAAACAAAGGTGTAGTTTGACGATGCAGTGACTGAGTGTGAAACTGAGTTCTACTACATACTAAGGGACTCATGCAACAATGTTCATGCATGAGCTACAGAATTCAGAAGTTATTTTCATGGTAGTATGAAGTAGAGTTCACATATTGTGCAGGAAAGTTCGTTATTTCCAATGGAGACAAGGGTTGCACGATACTGGAATTTGGTACCAATCAATACCGATATTTTAAAAACTTCAATTTCCAGCTAACATTTGAGCATGCTCTTAAACAGCACTGATTTGTCATTGGGTTCACCTGTTTAAAAGAAATGACTGTGAATGGCCATCTCCAAACTCATTGCTGTTTACTGACTGTATCCACAGATACAGGGACACTGGACTGTTTTAAAGCCGCGATTAATCAACGCATCGCTCGTATGTCAGCTTAGACAAACTAGCTGATCGACGTGAATTTGAAACGCTCCAGTGTACCTGTATCTTCAGAACACAGCGATGAGTTTAGTGAACTGATGACCTTCACAGCCAATCACATTCATTTCTGTTGACCATGTGAACAACGGCAGATCAGCGCTGTTTAAGAACGTGCTTTATAATTTGCTCCATAAATAAAACTTAGATCAGAGCTGCAGCAAGGGTTTGTCAGTGTTAGACCCTTAAAGAACACAGTAAATGGTTGCCTATCAACGACAGAGAACAAGGGGTGGTCCACTAAGTGATCAGATTTTAAACTTTAGTTGATGTGTAATGTAGCTGTGTGAACAAACAACATCTCTGAATCCAAGACGCTCAAAGTTCAATGCAAAGGGGGGTATTGGCTTTTGCAGAGTTAGCTTAGCAGAGCCTACAGCAAAAAGTTTTTGGGGACTACAAAAAAATACAACCGGGCTAGTGAGATTACAAGCGCTTCCAGTTACGAGCATTCACCTCACGCACACACCCTGAGCAGCGAAGGGGCGTAGCCAGTGGAGCTGTAATGTTAAAGCAGATAATGCTAAAATACCATGCAAACGCTGCTATTTCCACAGAGCTTCTTCTGTTTCTGTATTTGGGCATCCAAAGAACATGACACAAAGAGAGAAGTGCTTACAGTTTAATTTAATTATGTTCCAGAAAATTATATTTAAAAAAAAAAAAAAAGATATAGCACTAGCATTTGACAAAAAACTTTGAATCCAGCACTGAACAGAGGGGTTAAAGCTCCAACAGACGAACCTGAGGACTATGAGCCACAAGTAGGTTTATTTGTTAAAATTGATCAACTACAGGCAGTTTCTAGCATTAACAGTATGTTGTAGCAAGGACGAAAACAAGGATGCAAACAACGGGAAATGGTGTTTGGCACCTCTAACAATTTAGATACAATTTTATATTTATCCGGCAAACCGCTGTAAGCAGCGCTGCAGTCTCTCTCTATGCGGCTGCTTTCCCTGCGTTCTAACAAATTCGCAAAAGATATGTTAACCATTTAAATTACTTCCACATGCTTATTCTGTAAAGGCACTTGTCAGATTTTATTTTAAAGAGCAGGTGTGAGCTGTGTGCTCTTCATTTCTGCCTGATTCAGACAGCTAACAACCTCCGCCTCTGACTGGACTGTTTACACAGCTCAAAAGCGCGTGCTTGTAGGGGAGTGACATGGAGCTGATCCGCCAATCACAGCACATTATGTTAGCTGACCAATCAGAGCCTCTTGAGGGCGGGCCTTTCAGAGGAACTAGGAAATATGACAGTCCTTTTCATGTTAGCAGAGTAGCGGTATATAATCAAAGGTATATGAAAAAATAACTTGATTTTCTACAAATGAAGCATGAGCACACATTGCTTTGCATCTTACAAACACAACCAAGCCTTAAACATACACTGTGGATCACCCCTTTATAGTTTCTCTGTTTTCTATAAACCCGAATCGAAAGTTGAAGATGTGACTTCATTAGAATGTCACTAGTTAAAATAACTTATTTCTCAGGATTTGAACTGGTTTCGAAATATGAGATAACACATATCAGCAAAATACACAATACTGTTCTGGTGATTTTTGGATATTTTAATGTAAAACATATTGTGCCTTTAAAGATTACTCAAGACCAACACAACTAGTTTACCTCCAACAAGGGGAACAGATCCTTGTCTTCATCTTTCAGCTCATTCCATTTCTGAATGAGAGGTGGCATGAGCTTTTGGATATATTCCTGTGAAACAAGAATCACAATAAGTGTTTATCAGAATTATAAACCATCCATTAAGATGTGATAAAAGTGCAGTGATCGTACTGGCTGGTTCAGATGGTGTCCGACAGAGTCTGCGAGGGTGCCGATAGCATCATATAAGATCAGCAGGTTCTTGTGCTGATACTTGCTGAACGCAAACACCAGTGTGTCCAGAATGTAGCTCAGGTATGGAACCAGCTCAGTACAGGCCTCTTCTTCTAGAGTCGCAAATGCACTGATGAAGAAAAAAAGAAAAGATCAGCACTGGTCCAATGTGTCGACATTTCTTCAGAAACATCTTAAATGGGGGAGGTTTGCTGGTTTAAACAGTTTGTGCACATTTTTATTACGGAGTTAAGAGACTAACCAAATAATCAGTATTGTTTTATAAACTAAATCATTCAGTAACTAGTTTAAGTTATTTTAATTTCATTTTAAGCTTCAGTTAATAAATGACAAATTAATAATCTATTTTACAAATATAAGGCGTAAATTGCAAGACAATTAATGCATGTACAATTGACATTTAATCTCAACACTGATAATTTAAAAAAAGAAACTATGTTGCTATTTGAAGGCCATAAGACCTTTAATAAAATACCATATTATCTAATAGTTGTAGCTAATGAAACAAATTTATCAAAAAACATGTTTTAAATGTATATTGTTGGTTTAAGACAGGGGTGTCCAAACTCGGGCCTGAAGGTACTGCATAGTTTAACTCCAACTTGATTTAACACACCTCCCTGGAAGTTTCCAGTACAACTATAAAGAGCTTGATTAGCTGGTTCAGGTGTGTTTAATTGGGGTTGGAACTAAAATATGCAGGACACCGGCCAGGAGTTTGGACACCCCTGATTTAAGACATTTCAGTTCAGTAATATCTAAAATTTCCAAAAATGTCAATACAATAGCAAATTCACCTAAATGCATCAGCTTTATTATTCTGAAATATGCAATGAAACCTTTTCATCTACTGTATTTCACAATTATTAATCATTTAAATTAACAAAACAGAATCGCTTCACCAAAATGTAGCTACTTTAATTTTAGATCATAAAATCAGAACAAATCAGGTAAAATGTAAATGTTTTGGACACATTTTATATTAAGTGTCTTGAACTTCTATGTCCAAACACTCCTTCCAACAAATTATTATACACATTCTAAATATAAAGGGTAACCATTTCAAAAAGATAGTTTAAGGCTTTAAAATTTAAACATGGTTGAGTAAGTTATCTATGAGCAGGTCAAACACACCTGCAGGCAGCCTCTTGAACCTTCTTGTTGCTGTCGAGGATGCGTTTGAGCAGCTCAGTCATGAGGGGCTTGAGGTAGGAGTCTGCCGGCTGACTGACCACCCAGTGTGCATAGCGGCTCAGAGTCCAGCAGGCGATGGAGCGCACAAGTGCCTTCTTATCACAGAGAGACTGGACCAGGTGAGGAATTAGCTCCGGCAGGTATGGAACCATATCCTGCATACAGCCTGCAGATAAAAAGAGCAACGAGTTCAGATACACTTTTTTTAATAACTGTATTTAAATGGATACTTGCATCCTAAGTAAATATATTCAATTACATTAAACATTAATATATCAAAGAGATGTTTTATACTTTTAATTGAAGCATTTTATTTAAATATGCATTGTAAAATCCAATATTACAAATCACAACACATTTCAATATTGACAAGAAATGTTTGGTGTTACAAATCAGAATATAAGATTGATTCTGAAGGATTGTTTAGCTTTGGTTTCCTTTTTTGCTACATCAAATAAAGCCTTGGTAGTATTGTGGACTTTTTAGAAACTTTTTTTTTAATCTAAACCTTTGAGGTGTAATATATAATGTGCAGTTCACATTTTTGTATTATGAATGGAATATTCCCAAATAAGTGTGTACTGAAAGCTAATCTGTTATTTTAAACAGATTTTCAAACAGTCATTTCTGTGATTTCACAGTCGTTTCACTGCAAACCTATTGTCTTCTCAGCTGTCTCGTCTTATCCATGGTCTCACATACCTTCAGCAATGGCTCCCAGCACCAGGATGCCAGACTCTTTCACCACCCAGTCAGGGTGGAACAGCAGTTCCTTCAGCACTGGAAGCAGGTGAGGAAGCAGCTCATCCCGAAACACGTTGGCCAAGACATCAAGAGCAGCTGCTGAACACTTCCCTTCAGAGCAAAAAACAACTCGGATCAAATCGGATCTGCAGTTACCTTGAGAATCATTTTAACTTTGGTTTGTGGATCAGGCAGTATGAATACTTGAACATCACTGACATTCATGATACAGTTTGTAATCATCTCCACAAAATACACTTTCTGGGCAAAAATTATTTGCTTTACAGTAGTAATGCACCGATTTACATTTTATAGCATATTTTTACATGCAAATTGACCCATTCAGATTTTTTCTCTTTTGTTTTGTACTCAAATATTTTTTAATACTGAATTACACTTTAGTATTACAAAATAGCAGACTTCAGACTTTGTAAAATGTTGCTCCATAAAATGTGTAGACAGGCTGAACACAGATGATCTTTAAAGAAAAAATATACACTTTTCTAAAGACAGTAGTCGACAATCTAAGTGGATCAGAAAATATTTTTAATAAGACAAAAATGGACTTGTTCAATAGTATTACAACAAGTATTACTTGTTCCAAATGTTAATTATTCTAGTACACCAAGTACAGATGTTCACTTTTGCTTTAGATAGAGCTTTGCACGGATGAAATGAACAAATACCCTGTTACTTTCGGCCCCCAGCTTTATTAAAAGATAAAATTTCAAGCAATAGTCTAAATGAGCTACAAAAGCCTGATCTGTACAATCTTTTTAAGGAAGTAGAAAATGAACAAAGGTCAATATTTGTTATTGTAGTGCAATTATCAATTTTGGGCCAGTCAATCAATAAATCGCTACTTTACAAAATGGGCAACAGTTTTACAAGCAGCAAGTTGTTGGTTTGTCATGTAAAATCACTCACGTAGATTCCAGTCGGACAGACTGTCATCATCATCATCGTCGTCATCTTCACTGTCCTCTCCTTCCTCCCCCTCATCACCCTCGTGCCGAAGAGTGACCGTACGAGACTTGTGAAAGCGTGGCTTTATGTCCTGCTCATTGTCAGGCACGGCCTCATCTTCCTCCACATCACCCTAAATGGAAATTAACAAAACAGTGTGATGAAACATGGCTGGCTCAATCTAAACTGTAGCTGAATTGAAGAACTCGGGTCAGACAGTATGAATACTTGAAAATCACGGAGAACATCAAGAGAAATTTTTATCATCACACCTGAGGCTGGACTGCTTCTAGGAGTTACTATTATCTCCAACAACTAACCTTTAGCAAAATGATGTCAATCTCAGAGTACTTCATCCCGTTGACCAGAACAGGAACCAGTCTAGGAGAGAATAATATCTCATATTATAGGTATTATATAACATCTCATAAAGAGGTCATATTAAACCTCAGAACATTGCAGATGGATGTGACAGTCACTACAGTATAAAATGAATAATAATGTGCATCTCTGACAATAAAGCAAACATGAGATAATTGCCATGGCAACAGGCAGGAAGCTCAGTTGCAAAATACAGGACAAGGGTAGAAATGTGCTAATTAGCTAGCACTCCTTCAGTGTTCATAATCTTGCTGTTTAAAATGCACCGTATGGCTAAATGTTTAAAGCATTTTATAAATGCTATCATGATTCAAATGACAAAAAAAATTAATAAAAATGTCAACAAGTTTACCTCATTTTAACAGTCTAATAAAAATCTATTATAATAATAAAACTAATAAAAACAACGCTTTAATGAATTATTTTATTAAAATAAAACAAATACACAGAAGTGTCAACTAATCTGGATTATTATATTTTGATAATATGTATTATACATTGAGGCATATGATCAGTCATAGACAAAAAGACTAGCCGAAAAAATGTGCAAAAGGTAAATAAATACAAAAAAATATGAATTTTTAAAAAATTGTCCCGATTAGTATTAATACTAGTCCTTACACAAACTCAGTGTTGAGCATAGTTTATGGCTATCTGAGAAAAAACAACAACTGCATAAAGTTTCAGTTCTCATATGTAAACTGGTCACTTACTGTGCAAGGTGTCCAGACAGGACGTCTTTGCAGATGGGCTGTTCAGCTAGTGTAAGCCAGAACTCACAGGCCTCCAGAGACACGTTTTCATCTGGGTCCTGTGTGCGCTGAAGCATGTACTGTACAAACAGTCAACATTATACATATAAGGCTGCACACATCAAAAATCACAGTATGGACTACTGTCAGTAAATTTTAAACAGCAAGAGACTATTAAATAGGGCATGTGAACATTGTGCAAAATAAAAAACCTGTTGCCATACCACATACACATGGAAACATACACAGGGCTCATTAAAATTTAAATTAATTATTTGGTTTGAATATGGCAAGTTATCCTAAAGCTAATATTGTTAAACTGAAAGTTCCATTATAACTGCGATTGGTCTGTTTTTGAATACAAAAAATTTAACCAGTAAAATGGAGTTCAGAAAAATGAGTAAAAAATGAAAATGAATGGAGTAAAAATATAAGACAAAAAAATTAATTGAGAATTTTTTTTAGAGTACAGATTTTGCAGGGCAACATCTAGACCAGGGGTGTCCAAACTCAGTCCTGGAGGGCCGGTGTCCTGCAGATTTTTGCTCAACACACTGCATGGATGTTTGAAGAAAGCCTAGTAGGAGCTTGATTAGCTAGCCTAGGTGTGTCTGATTGGGGTTGGAACTAAACTTTGCAGGACACCGGCCCTCCAGGAGCGAGTTTGGGCACCCCTGATCTAGACAGTAAGGTTGTTTCTTACCTCGACGATGCTGCGCATGTGAGGGAGAAGTCGGTCTACTCGCACTTCCAGCAGCATGACCAGAGCCCGGCACACGTTCTTCCGCACCTCCGAATCCTCATCTGATGACAGCGCAAACAGACTCTGCAAATACATGCAACAAAGAAATTTACACAATGCACACATTTAGGGCAATACTTCTCTCATGACGGTGTAAGGTTTCTTGAAAATGTACAGGTGCTACTCAACATTTGACAAATTTAAAAACAATAAAAATCTGGACATTTCATCTAAAGTAATTGAACTAAATTCCATTCAATAAAATATGGTAATGACCCAATTGTATGATTTTTAATGTATTTCACAGAATGATCCTCAAATAAAAATTTTCCTCAGCAGAAAAAAGAAACATATTGCATCACTTCTGCTCCTCCACAATTTGAAATTTCAAAGAATTTTCAAAAAGAATTTATAAAGTCAACAGTAATAGCATAGTAACTCAAAAATACGTTTTTTTTAATTGATCAATTAATGAGAAGCTGCTGATCCAAAACAAGGTGGTTTATATTGGGAAAATCTATTGGGAAAAGTTTATACGTAGATAAGATTATATTACATATAACCACTTCCTTTACAACTCTAGTGGGAGTTGCTTTGGTAACATTAATTAAGAATTAATATTAAATCCATTCTTCATGCTTCAGTACCTCAATAAAAGTGTCAATGTTGTCCATGAGGGCTTGTGCTCTACTAATGATGAACTGGTTTACACAAGCAACAGCATGAGACCTACAGAGCCACAAAAACAACCATCAGATCCTCATTATATGAAAAGTTTTGTTCCAAAAAAGATGAAGAAACCTCCAGACTGACCGGATCTTGGGGCTGCAGTGTTTGAAGAACTGCAGAAATTTGGGGATCATGATGTTCAGGGGTCGGTTCAGAGCATCACTGTCCAGCAGCTCAGAAGAGTCCTCGCAGATCTTCTGAAGAGCTCCAAATGAGCCCTGGATGTGAACAAAGAAAAAAAATTATAATAATCTCCTTATATTTCTGTATTCCAGAGGTTTACCAAGTGTGAGATGCAATAGCAGATCAGTATAAGTATGGCAGGGCTAACAACACAGTAAAAAAAACATTCATACAGTGCATTTCTGCTTGTATACTTAGAGCAAAAAAACATGGCAGAAAATGAAGAATGAGCAGGACACATTTAATGATTTAAGAAATGTGCAATTAGCAAACGCTATTGAGCAAAGCTGCGATTGTCTTGCACATCAAGTTGTGCGATCAGCAGTAAAACGCTGAAGGCCACTCGCGCGGAGACTCCAAACACACATAAAGAAACAACTGAGGAAATCTACATAGTGTTGCATTATAAACAAAAGTTAACTGCTTTCATTGATTCAGCATGACTTGATTAAACACTTGACTGCAGTTATGAAGTGAGTGAAGTGAGTTCAAAGTAAAAACATTTTAAAGCATCATGCAGAGAGAGACGACACCAAGTTAAGATATTCTCAATGAATAAAGAATACAGAGAGATGAATCAAGAGCTTGTGACTTAGAATCAAATCAGACATCTGAATCTGTGAACACTACATTCTAGAGCTAAACAATAAATGGTTTGAGCATCGATATTGCACCATGTGTACTCAAGTCACATCACAGGATTAGATTGTTCATGAAAGATTAAAAGAACCATATATTTTCAAATATATTTAAAAAAAACTACTTATATAATGATGATTATCATGTAATTTAAGTTTAAGTGTTCAATTTTTGTACTTGAATATGGTTACACTCCTTAGAAAACCTTTTTATTTTTGAGCTGTCGTATTTATATATGCTTTTATTATATTTCATGCAGATGCACTGCATAGAACAAGACTTGATCTCAGACAATCTAAATCTTTCCAAATAGAGCTATTCAAATCACCAGGTGAAATTATATTAAAAACAAAATACCGCAATGCCAGATTTCCCATGCAGCCCTATTACGTACACAACCTTTTCAACATTTTCTTATGCAATTGTGTTCAAAAAGTATGCAAGACAACAGCACAAACCTCGCAGATGTTGTAGTCCTCCGAGTCGAGCATGTTGCACAGCTGAGGCAGTAACTCTGGCCATGTCTGCAGCTCCCCTTTGGTGGAAATTGTTGTGATGAGGATTCCTGTACACAGAGACAGAGAACATCAGATTTCCTGACAGCAACTGAATTTTACTATTAGGACTATGATACATGTTAGCTTTCACAATGTATATTAGTCAACTTTTGAAGTGGATCAAAAAAAAAAAGGTTTTCAAAATACTCCACAAAAATGGATGTAAAACAGTTAAACAATTTTGTAGCAAGCTTTTGATCCACTTCAAATGTTGGCTACTGGAGTTACCAGCAATACAACGCTGCTCTGTAACAAATTAGCAACTTGTCATATTGTTAACTGATGTATACAATTAAAACATTATATTAGTCCTTAAACTACAAAAAAAAAATCTTTAAAAACTGTCCCACAGGCTAATTCAGACATAAAATGGAGATAGTTTTGAACGTATTGCCATATCAGCTCCTCTAGCCATTTCAAAGTAAAACCAGATAAAATTTTCAACATTTTATAAATATCACTGTTCTATAATCATATAAACAAAAAAATTAACAAAAAAAAGACAAACAGCAATAAATAATACACAAGATAAAAATCTAAAATGTTTCTAATAAAAAAATAAAAAATAAAAAGTTACCATTTTTGAAGGATTCACATTAAAAAAAACCATTAGCTATGTTTCCATCCAAAAATACGAATGAACTTTATGCACAAAACTGGATTATCGCATTAAAGACATGCGAATAAAGCAACGTTTCCATCCAATGAGTCAAAGCGAACAAAAATTTATGCGGATCATGGCGTTTTCATCAACCGTTTTTTATGCGCATAAAAATAGGTAAATGGAAACATAGCTATTGTCTGACAACATTAAAAATGGGGCATTCCAAAACATTTAACACTTTAGTTTCTGTTGCAATATTGACAGGCATGAAATGAAAAAAACAACACGTTTAAATTAGTGGTCTCAATCTCAAATTGGCAGGGAGTCATATCAGTGACTGACAATTCTTAGAAGGGCCGCTTTAACATTCAAGCACCAAAAAAAAAAAAAAAATGTGGAAACCTGATGTAATTGATGCACTCAGACATTCTTCACTAGAGTATCAAAGCTCCTCTTTGTTTTTTTTATTGTACATATTGAAGAGGTAGTTAAAATTGCTATGAAAACACTACAATTTAATAGGCATAATAATAATAATTATTACTATTCTGTCCCAATCAATTGCTGCTCAACCAAAAGTTTAACAGACAGCAGACTAGGTAACTTTAGAGACTTTCAATATCTTTCTTTTTTTGTGTGTGGATGGATGGATGGATGGATGGATAGATAGATAGATATAAAAATTTTTACTTTAACATGTTCAATTCAGCCAGCAGTCAAATCTTAAGCACATGAGGGGAAAATCTATTAAACGAGACCATTTGAATCGAATATTAGCAAAATGATCATATTTACACTACCATCATAACGTGTAAGTCATGGAGATGTGTTTTTTACAACACAATACAGTGGTATAAAACAAATTGATCAAATGACGCTTTTAATCAAATAACAAGTGGTTATTTGCGACTGCACAACAATGATAGTAATTCAAAAATAGAAGTTAGAAGGGCCAAATTTCTTTATATTTTTATGCAAGTTGTGGGCCAAAGGGAGTAGAAGGGGCGCTGCAAATGGCCTGGAGTTTGAGACCCTTGATTTAAATAAAGATTTTACATTATTATTATTAGCATTGTAAGATTAAGTTAATAGACGAAGGACAAAAATTTTGGAAATAAAATGAAACCTTGTTGAGTAGTGTAATAAAATGCTGTCCTTTTCAACTTAGCATTAAAATATGAATAATAATTTTAATGCCATTTTATAATTTTGTAAAATATTTCACTGTATTCATGTCCTATTTATGGTTTGTATTTGCCGTTTATGATCTCATTTTATTGATGTGTGTGTGATGTTTTGTGTATTGGTGCATTTGTAATTTAACACTGTTGAATGGCAGTTGTTTTGTTATTCCTTTCTTTGTCATTTGGGTAGAGGCTTTAAAGCAGCCCTTTAGGTATCTGCCACTTCCTGTACTTTATGGCTTGTACTTTCACCTTTAAAGTCACTTATTTTTATGCAAAAATACAATAACAAACATTTAAAAAAGATTTAACATTTTAAAACAATCTTTTCTTTGTAACAATCAATATAGTAAAAGAAATACATGTCTTTAAAAAAGTACATGTTTGTCCAAATATGTTATTTACAGGGTTTTATAGAATGTGGCTTATTTTCAGTTATCCTTTAATAGTTCTTGAAGATATTGAAATCATTTAAGAAAAAAAAAATTAAAGTGCATAGGTGCTTATTTAGTTTATGTAGAAGTTGTTTAATCTAGAGCTTCACCGATAGTGGCGCGGATGAGAGGCGAAGGGTCCCCGATGTTGTTCAGACACTCCTGCTTGATGAAGTGTGCAACTGCTGGAGGGAAGTTCTGATAATGAACCTTCACATTGTTCTTCAATATCAAACCACTGAGAGATCGTGTGGGCTCATCTGAAGAGGAGAAAAATGGTCATTTAGAATCACAAAGACTGTCTTAAAGCCTGATGGCACATCACACGTGTGTAAAACGATGAGCAAATGTAAAAATAAACCCAGGCGCTCACCTTCAGTTTTCAGCCTCGTCAGGACGAAGATGAGATAGTTGTTAAAATCAGGAAACTGGTTCAGCTGCTCCAGTTTCTGAGGGTTAAATTTATGCATTAACACAGATAGCATTAGCATCCGGTTACTATAATACATTAGGGCTGCACATTATATCATTTCAGCATGGCTATTGCAATGTGACTATCACATTAGCACATCGCAGGATCTGCAATGTCACGTTTGGTCTGTAATAAAAACAGTTCAGAACAGTTTAACTCTAAAAAGAAGATTTTTAAGGTCTGTAATGATGTACGATTTCAAGCGAATTTAAACCATTTGGGCACTAAAAATTATCAAATTTGTAAACAAAGAATTGAGAGAGATCAATTGTATTTAATTATTTCCATAATGAACACTATAGTAGTTATCATTTGAGACGGAGCAAAATAGTTTTTTTTTTTAATTATCTTTAGACAAGAACAACTTTGAAAGATTTGATCCACTACAAATGTTGACTACAGCATAGTGTTACTTAACATTTGATCATTTAATTTTTGTACCTCTATACTGTTAAACTCTCCAGGAAACCATAAAGCACTGTTTAATTATTGGTATCTTTGTTCTAGTTTAATTATTTGTTTATTACTTTTTATGCAGGTTCACTCCCCTACAAAAGCGTCACAATCAATGTAAACTTATGAATTCTTTCCAAACAGTCATCTTGTGAATTTGCATTAATATTGCAAAACATTTTGCAGAAAAACAGAACATTGCAATGTCAGTTTTTCCAATATCGTGCAGCTCTATTCTACATGCATACTGTTCTCACTATTAAAATAATTTTTTTAGGAACTTTCAACATATGCTAAAGACAAAACATACAAAATATATATATATATATATATATATATATATATATATATATATATATATATATATATATATAATTACAATTACAAGTCTATAAATAACGAAAATGCATGTACATAAACTATAAAGGCATCAAAACAATGGTATATTAAAAACAGGTGATACAAGATAGAGTTTATATGGACAGAAGATTCGTATTAGCTTCATTCAGAAATCCTACTAAGGGATTTCCATATTTTGAACATTTTTTTAGGTTCTCTTAAGTATATACATTGCACAGTGATTCTTTGGCCTATAATTAAATCAACATTATCCATTAATACAGCCAACTAAAAAACAGCAGCTTTTATTTCTGCTTTAATAGCCACAAAAACACACACATTAAGTTTGTGTTAGCATCAGAACTGCAAAGAGAGAACTGCATTTATTACCACGTCTTGTAATGTTTAAAAAATAATAATAAAAAAAATAATTAGAGTGAGAAAACTCAATTGGAGAGTGAGCGGGTATTTGAATGCATTCGTCTGTATAAAGTGTTTAAATTACGAAAGCAACCCTTTGAAAAACCTTCAAGATTTTAATAGTTCAAACCCTTTCTATGATTTCGTATTGTCACTTTGTTATTCTATTTTTTGTACTTAATGTTAATACCAGGTTTTATGAGTTTCTTTATTCTGTTAAACACAAAAGAGGACATTTTGATTAAATCTGAAAACCCGATAACTATTGATATCCTTAGTAGGAAAAACTAATACTATGGATAGATTCATTTAGCTTTCTTTAAAATATATTTTGTGATCATCAGGAAAAAAAAACCCTCAAACCGGCTTGGAACAAGTTAACGGTGAGTAAATGATGACAATTTTCATTTTTGGGTGAATTGTCCCAGTTTATTTATTATACTAATACATGCATATGAGAATATTAATATTGTCCCCACCCATATAGCACACACGCACTAACTTGTGTGAATGGCAGGTAATTCTGTGATGTGTTGTGTGGATACCTGTTGCACAGCTCTCTGCGTGGCTGTGTTTGGAGACTGAGAGTCTCTGAGGAGCTGCAGGACCTGCTGGAGGCCTTGTTCATCCGGCTGCCACTCCATCCTGTACACAAGCCACAAACAATTACATTCTTCATGCCTTCACAATTTACTTCCTCTTATAAAATCTATTGCCAAACCTTTGACTAGAAAACAACTTTTGCACACTTTGTAAACCACATCTATCATCTTGCAAATTACTTAATAAAAATGTATTTTTTTTTTGTAGAGAAGGGATGGATTAACAAATCATTTACATTTATGCAGTTTGCTTACATCCCGAGTGACTAACAAAAAGAGCAACAAAGCAATTAAAAGAATTATTTTTTGTATGCAAGTGAATTGGTTTAAGCGTTGGGTCATTAAACAATGACTACTACTCATAAACATGGCATTTTCCATGTCCTGCAAATCTGTGTTTAGGTTAATATTTAAAACAGTGATTGTATATAACGATTTATTTGATTTAAACAATAAAAGTTTAAACCAAAAAGATGAAAACGACATGATTCAGTTAATCAACTAAATACTCTTTAAAAGAATAAAAAGTATTTCAGATACACAATTCAATTAAATACACTGCAAGCCAGTTTTCAATATTTTTTTCAAAAGTTTCAAATAGTTTCCAGATACTTTCAATTTCAGACATTGTCTTTCATTTCACTTTCACTTTGTGTATATTATAATAAAAAAAACATGACTAAATCGCTCGCTCTTTCTTTCTTTCTCTCTCTCTCTCTCTCTATATATATATGTGGATGGATTAACAAATCATTTACAGTTTGCTTACATCCCGATTGACAAAAACAGACAAAACAGCAACATAGGAAATTAAATAATTTTTTTAAGTTTGTATGCAAGTGAATTGGTTTTAAAGTGTTGGGTCATTAAACACTGACTACTACGCATAAACATGGCCTTTTTCATGTCCTGCACATCAGTGTTTAGATTAATAATTAAGGCTGTGATCACATATAACTATTTATTTGATTTAAACAACAAAAGTTTAAAATAAAAAGATGAAAACTCCACGATTAAGCCAATCAACTAAATATTTTTAAAAGAATAAAAGTATTTCAGATACACAAGTTAAATGTACTGCAAGCCATTTTTTTTCCAAATTGTTTCCAGGTACTTAATTTCAGCCATTTTGTTTTTCCAGTTCACGTTCCTTGTGTACATTATATTGAAATTACATTACTAAATCTATCCATTTAATAATAGTTCTGTACATTACCTACATACTTCTATAAACATACCTTTACTCAAAACACTCAATTAAAAATGACTGTACCTTGATTAGCCCAAAAATATGCGTTTAATAGTCTCAGTCTCTCACAAATACTGATAATAATGTACCTATTGAGTTTAATCTGGTATACTTTTACAACTGATCGTTTCTTTGCTTTGTGATCCAAGAGCTAACAGTAATGCACGTATCTTAAGCAATTCGATACACTAATCGAAATTAACATTACATAAAGCCTGTGGTTATAATTGTTAGCCCTTTGTCCGACTTAATTCTTGATCATTAATAAGCTGATGAAGGCGTAAAAGCATGAAACAAGCAAGCAATGCACATGGTCAGAAGAGCATAGCATGCCGAGGCCTTGTCTTTCACCATACGCAAGAGAGTAACTCAAAAACCCTCGGACACGACGTTAAAACATTATCAACACGTAAAACGCTTATAATACGCTTGTTACAGATACAAAAACATAACGCGAAACTTTGAATCGTAAAGCAACAAGTAACGGCCGTCTAACGCTAATCCTACATAAATAGCATTGCACACATTCAACAAGTGAAGCGTTAGCCGCAAACTAGC
>NC_079437.1:17292965-17487965 GCF_903798145.1 Danio aesculapii | reverse complement strand
CAAAAACTGATAGATTTTTGCTAGACACAATGACCCAAAATATATCTTCACTGTGCTACAAATGAATATAAATAATATAATAATATATAGCATAATATATAAGGCAATAAATTCCCGAACAGAAAATTGAATGCAATGAAGAAAAAACAAAAAAGAAACACCGTTCGTGACATCACAGGAAAATGGCGGCGTCCGGAGAGCTTGTGCACCGACTCTGGCAAATAAATCATGCTTCTATGAAAGCACGTCGTCGTGAAGGAAACTCGTCATTTGTCAGTTTTTTGAAAGCTCACATGCGCATGCGTCACTGTTTACTCCGATTTGTAAGAATTTGTTTTGTTGACAGTAAAATGACCTTACATGCTTTGTTGTTTACTCATTTAACTTATTTCAAGCTTTCTGGTTATCATTACTCACTACAGCCTACACATGTGCTTCACAGACGTGTGTTTAATACCTGAAGTGTCAAACTAACCCTTTTTAATGGCCAGAATTAGTTGTGGAAACACATTTGCACCTACTGACTTGTGTACTTATCATTGTGTATGAAGACAACCATATTTCTTAGCATTTTCACCATCAGAAGAATGGCAGCATAGTTCAAATCTCTCATACAGGATCATTAAAGCACACAAGCACAGTCATAATGTCTCATCTGATCCTAGGACAGTTAGAGATCAGTGTGGTATAGCTGTGGAGAGCCGCATTGACTGTGCTCGGGACAGATCTTTGAGTCGGGCTGAATGTGAAAGCAGAGGATGTTGTTATTTGCCCCTGCCTCGGTCTGGATTAAGAGGACCACCATGGTGTTTCTACACAGTCTTTTATCCAGGCTACAAAATGGGGCCCCTGTTGCCCACAGAACGGGGCCACAGGGCCATCCTCACTCGTTTAACACCCTCATACCTGCCCCGGGACATCCACACACTGCAGCTAGATGTAATGGCTGAGACTTTGGATCGTCTTCATCTCCGTGTGAGCAATTCTTTTTGACTTTTATATGAAATGAGCTCTGTTTTTTTTGTCAGTAGTGGCAAAAACCTGTAACGAAATGCAATTATGACAAATTAAAATTAATCAAGCAGTTATATATTGATGATATACATAAGGGGTGTCCGAACTCTGTCCTGGAGGGCCGGTGTCCTGCTGAGTTTAGCTCCAACTTCAACACACCTGCCAGGAAGTTTCTTGTATATCTAGTAAGAGCTTGATTAGCTGGTTCAGCTATGTTTGATACCTTTGTATGTTTGGAGCTAAACTCTCCAGCATACCGGCCCTCCATAACTGAGTTTTGACACCCCTGCTGTATATGATGCTTAGAATTAGGGCTGAACAATATACCATTTGAGCATCAATATTGCAATGTGTATATCTGCAACAATCACATCGTAGGATTAGATTATTTATTAAAAGATGTTGTTAAATATATGTTTTTTAATTATTTATAAAATGATGACCATGCTATTTTACAGTTGATTGTTCGATTTCTGTACTTGAATACTGTTAGACTCTGTTTATTTATTTATTTCATGTAATTTATTATAATTTATGCAGATACACTACATAGAAAAGGACTTTACCATCCCAGTCAGTCTAAATGAATGAAATCTTTTCCAAATAGCCAAAATACCCCCAATAACAAAATACCCCAATGTCAGATTTTTCCAATATCATGCAGCCTTTCTTACAATATAACATTATTTTTGTGTAAACCATTATGTGTGGATAATTTGTCCAATTTTACAAGAGCAGGGGTGTCCAAACTCTGTCCTAGAGGGCCGGTGTCCTGCTGAGTTTAGCTTCAACTTGCCTCAACACACCTGCAAGAGTGTTTCTAGAAAGCCTTGTAATGTCGCGGTCACAGTAGAATTTGTGCGTGCAAAATTCAGTTGTTATGGCGCCGCGAAAAGGGGCGGGATTAAACAAGATGATTCAAAATTTTAAAAGCGATTGGTCCATAGTTTAAATTTTCTGTCTAGAGAGGTCATGTTTTGATCATTGGTTGGTCTCACACAGTCAAGTGATGCAGTTTCGCAGGTCAGAGTTCACTAAGCTTGAACTTTGCTCTGCAGTGAACTGAGATACTTGTCGCACGAGCTTGCGTTTCCGGTCGGACGCATTCGTGTGCGTATGAATGGAAGTCTATGGGGAGAAAAGTCCAGAGTGACTGCAGCTTAGGAGCTTGATTAGCTAGGTGTGTCCTGATTGGGTTGGAACTAAACTTTGCAGGACACCGGCCCTCCAGGACTGAGTTTGGGCACCCTTGGTGTAGAGCAGTGTTTCTTAACCACGTTCCTGGAGGACCATCAGCTCTGCACATTTTTCATGTCTCCTTAACCAAACACACCTGATTCAGATCACCAGCTTATTAGCAGAGCCTGAGAGACCTGTAATGGATGTGACAGACAAAGGAGACATCCAAAGCATGCAGTGTTGGTGGTCCTTCAGGAACGTGGTTGAAAACACGGCTGTGAGGTAAACCTGGTTATCTAATATTACTTTACTTTCTTTAAGTGGTAGTTCACCCAAAAAGTCTGTCATTCTTTACTTGTTTTCCATTGTTTCAAATTTTGTGAGTTTCTTTCTTTGTTATAAGATATAATGAAGAATGTTGGGGGAAAACAGCCAAAGCACATTTTGTACTATGGATGTTAATGGCTGCTTTTATCCTACATTTTTACAGAATATCTTGTTTTGTGTTTAATAGAAGAAATAAATTAATAAAAAAGGTTTACAACCCCTTGAGTGTAAGTAATGAAGAGCAAACTTTTATTTTTTGTTGTGAACCATGCTTTAATTTCACTTTATCACAGTTGAAGGATCCTACATCTCCACGATATGAGGTTTCCCTTTGTGAAGTCCCAATCTAAAGACCACAAGAAACATGGAAAATCCACTTTATGAAGTTGATTTCCAGCCCGAACCATTTGGGTTTACCGTACGGCGAAAATCCAATGGCCGTGTTCTGTAAGTGCAGTTACTTTGGACTTTTTCTGGCATTGCATATCTGGCTGTGGTGCCAATAGGTGCTTTTCATTCAAAAGTTTGCATGTTCTCCCTGCGTTCGCTTTGGTTTCCTCCGGTGCTCCCCCTCCCCCAGAGTCCAAAGACATGCAGTACAGGTGATTGGGTTGGTTAAAATTGTCCGTAGTTTATGAGGTTGAATAAGTGTGTATGCAAGTTTCACAGAGATGGGTTGCACCTGGAAGGGCATCCGCTGCGTAAACAACATGTGCTGGATAAATTGGCGGTTCATTCCGCTATGGTGACCCCAGATTAATAAAGGGGACTAAGCTGAAAAGAAATTGAATGCATGAATGAATGAATATAATATAATATAATATAATATAATATAATATATATAATATAATATAATATAATAATATAATATAATATAATATAATATAATATAATATAATATAATATAATATAATATGAAGGAAAATGTTTGTTTACTTCACAGCAGTATTTTAAGCACCATTAACTGTGGGTCAAACTTTACAGACTAATGATTTTTTGGCTTGACATTAGTGTTAACAGTAAAAATGTTGCTTTTTTCAACCATTTACACTTTTGATTGGTATTTGTGTATTGTGTGGTTATATTTAATCTGTGATAGTGACTTCACTGTCACTAAATGCATCATTTTTTTATTTTCCTAGTCTGAACACTACAATAGGCCCTCTGCTGTTTGCAGATCAGTATCTCCAGCTCTCCACTAGCTTGGCTTCCTCTACAGTCTCAGGACTGGGTGAACATTACACCCCCATCACGCTGGACCTCGACTGGAGCTCTGTTTCATTATGGAACAGAGACATGGCACCACATGTAAGACCTTCACATCTTTTCCCATTCTTCTTTAACCTCCTTTTATTAATATTTTAAAATGACTCTTTGTAGAGAAGTGCCAACCTGTATGGCTCACACCCTTTCTTTCTGGTCCAAGAAGGTGATGGACAGGCGCATGGAGTCTTCCTTCTCAACAGCAATGCAATGGGTACAGTTTTTCAGCTCTCCTTTCTTGATGTAATTTGACATGTTTAATACATCTAAAGTCTTAAAACCTGCCAATTGCAGAAGTGTTTAGCAGCCCGCTCCAGCATTAACATGGGTGACCATGGAGGAATTCTGGACTTCTTCATCCTCTTGGGCCCGAGTCCTCAGAGTGTGATCAGCAGTATCAGGAGGTTATAGGTATTAAACTGTCTGCATTATTTTCCAATCAAAAATTTTTGGATATTACACAAAAAAAAAAATCTGTTAATTAACAGTTCTTCATTTGTTTACAGTTTTAAATAGATTATTGGGGCCTTGACCTCTGTTCTGTTGACTTTAGATATTTAAATAAATTACGTGAATGTTGGGGTAATAAGAAAATGCTACACTGAAAGTTGACCCCCCCCATTTTTAAAAAATGTTTAATAATTTTTTAATGTAGCTCCGAATGTACTCTCCTCAACTCAACATGCTAATGAGAGAGTGTGTCTATCAATCGATTATTCATGCAGGAGTTTTGTGGATTTTATTTACTTATTTATTTATTTGCGTAATTATTTATATATGTATTGTTTTTGCTGTTTTTGTCCTCCATATTTAGCACTTTAAACTATTAAAAATGTCAATAAGTCACTTAATTAAACTTTTCAAGGTTAAAAGATAATTCAAAAGCATAAATAAATGGAGAAAAAATAAAAACATGAATCACAAAATACGGAAAACTACTAATTTATGAATATTTTTTACAGCGTCAATGAAATCAGTTAACTTCACATGAACTGTCACGAAGGCTATTTTATTTTGCTTGTAAACTACTAAAAAGCTGTACTAAAAAAAATAAACCAAAAAAAAAAAAAAAATTATTATTATTATGATAAATATTTTATTATTAAATATTTGTTTGGCAAAAGACTTTAATTATGTTTTGGACTATTTTTTTTTTTGATGTATTACCTTTCTTAATATAATATAGATATATAGACTATAATAGATAACTTTTTTATATAATGTCAGATATTTATTATTTTATGCATAAGCTGTATTGTCTGTTTAACAGATATATTTATATAAATAATATTTAGTCACCAAACATATTTAGAAATTGAAAGATAATACAGTTAAACTCAAGCAAAATATTGCAAAAAAAAAAAAAAAAGTACAACCTACAAAATTAAACAAATTTTTTCAATTTTTTTGCTTCTCTTGATTTTTCCCTCTTTTTTAAAATTTGTATTTAATATGTTTCTATAACATATAAATTTGGCTGTACTAGTTTTTGGACCGTTATCGTAAGTTATTTTGTTAGAGAAGCTCCAGATTTGGCTTCAGTACTAACTAATCTAATGTATATGCACAAATATATATTGTATAGCTATTAAAAATATGACTTTAAAAGAGAGATTTGTGAGGCTGTACTCATATATGCTGAGCATTGTATATATTGTTAAGTCTTATTTTGTATTATTTTATTTCATAGTTTTACATTTCATCTATTTATGCTTCATTTCTGAACATTATTGATATTATTTATTATTAACCACTATTACTCAACTTTATTTTACCTCAATATTACAAATGTTTTGCTAGAATTTGTGAAAAGTAAACCATGTGGGTGTGGGTATTTAATTTTATTTTTGTAATTTATTTGATAAAGCTTTTTAAAAAAAGGAAAATCCTGATATTTATTGTACTTTTTACATAATGTTATGTATATTTCCAGTACACATGCTCATTAAAAAAATAAATATTGAATTATAAAAGTATTTGTATTTTACCCCACATGTAACTTCAGCTTATTGTTTTGTATCGGTTAAGGTTTATCCTATGATGCCTCCCTACTGGTCACTGGGTTTCATCTGTGTCGTTGGGGTTATACATCTACCAACATCACCAGGACAGTCGTACAGCTCATGCGGCAGGTCAAGATCCCTCTGGTATGTAAATAAAATAAAACCTAGCTGTGTTTTGAACTAACTTACGGCATACTGAATGGTATATACCAGGGTTTAGCAAACTTCCAGGTGTGCCCTGATAATTATGATGAGCATGCATTTTGCCAGTTAAAGGCCAGGGAAATAGGCTCATTTTTAAAGTAATCTAAAGTTAAACCGTCGATTTTACCATTTTTAATTCATTCAGCTGATTTCCTGGTCTGGCAATAACACTTTTAGCTTTGCTAGCATAAATTATTGAAACGGATTAAACCATTAGCATTTCACTCAAAAAATTTCAACTAAGTGGTTTGATAATTTTCCAGTTTAAAGCTTACGATCTATAGTTACACCGTGTGTACCAACAGAAAAAAGGCCAATAATAAAGGACATATTTTCTAGGCCAATATAGGAGCTATACGCTCGTTCTGGCATAATTATCGAAACACTTTGCTGCTGTACCATGGCTTCAGCAGGTGCAATGATATCACACAGCGCCTGAAAATTGTTTCAGCTAGGTTAGTAGATGATGTAACTACAGAAAAGTAAAGCTTTAAATAGAAAAATTATTGAAACTCTTTTTTGAATTTGAGCGAAATGCTAATGGTCTAATACAATTCAATGATTTATGCTAAGCTAAGCTAAAAGTGCTCCAGCCAGGCCCTGCTGAATGGATAAATGAGCCTATTGATAAAAAAAAAATGGAATGTTCCTACACTGTAAAACCCAAACAGTCAACTTTATCAAGTGAAATGAGTGTAGTTAACTCAAAATTGACTGAAAGTTATTTCTACTCATTTGAAACAGAGTTTTGAACTATGAGTTAATTAAATACCTCATTACTTCAACTTAAATGGAGTAGTTCACAGGACTCATATAGATTAATCTTTTAACTCAAATGGTTTGTTGCAACCAGTTTCCTCAAACAGTTTTGATTTGCCTTAACTTATTGGGGTTTACAGTACTCAGTTGGTTTGAGTTCTCTTCATTTATTGGGTTTTACTGTGCTCAAATGCTTCGTTTACTCAAATGGATTAAGTTCACAGTAACTCAGTAGGATTAGTTTTTGAACTTAAATGGTTTGTTGCAATTGGTTTTCTCAAATGGTTTAAGTTACCTTAACTTTTGGGTTTACAGTGTATAAGTAAAGTTTAAATTTCTTGTTGGGTAGATGTTTTTAAAAATTGGCAATGGGACATTGAAGTTAATTAATCTGACTTGCACTGACTAGCTGTATTTTAAAAGAAGTAAAAAATTACTATTATTGTGGTTATTATTTTCAAATTGAAGAATACCATATTGTTGCAACATGACTATGACCACACACGTATATACATATTTTCAGATGTTTATGACAGAAAATATGTTTTATTTTTACTTAGCAAAAAATAGAAAAACTAAAAATAAATAAACAAAATAGAAAGTCAACAACTACGCAAATGGCGTGTAAAGTAATACACTATAATCATTATTAATATTTAATTGTTTCTCCCTTGTATTGATTAGCACTGTTCTTAATAATCATATTTTTCCTTCAATACATTTTAATAAAAATTCTAACTTTTGGCCACTATTATACCTTTGCATTATAACCTTAATAACCTTAAATGTGCTTCTGTAGGATGTACAGTGGAATGACCTTGATTATGCAGACCAAAGAAGAGTCTTTACTTTCGACCCACAGCGATTTGGAGATTTGCCACAAATGGTTGAAAGATTTCCATCAGATGGGCATGAAATATGTGCTCATTCTTGTAGGTGGATGATTTCTATGTCATGGAATATTTTGACATTGAATTTTTTTTACCTTGTATTGTGTGTTGTGTGGTAAAATGCCAATGCTGGATTGAATAAAAAAATACAAATACATTACAAACCATCAAATTTAACCATCAAAATCAGCTCACTTTAACGGTTCTAATGTGTTTTGGGACATTTTCCATTAGGATGTATTTGTTATTTGTTAAAACACAAAGAACCAATAGTTTTCATTAAAACAATATGATTTCTAGTGTACCCATTAAAACCATTATAAGTCTTTTCTGGTTTCTGTTGTTTTTTAAGCAGGAAAATTAGTCACAGGACACAATCAGCATGTCAGATAACGTGATGTTGTGTATTAGGATCCAGGCATCAGCAGTGCGAGTCCTCCTGGTTCTTACAAACCATTTGACGATGGACTGAAGAAAGTAGTTTTCATCAACAACTCCACTGGACAGATCCTTATTGGGAAGGTGCCACACATGAAAAAATATTACTGTCACTATAATATATAGATATGGTAATGTCATTGACAAGATGCATTTTCATTCTGCATTATAGTAGTATTAATAAAATTGTAGTTTTCATGGCATATGGTGGAATGCAAATTTTGTGATTTTGTGCATTTTTTGCATTATCTATTGTGTGCATTATCTAATCAGGTATGGCCGGGTCCGACTGCATTCCCAGATTTCACCAATCCTACAACACAGGACTGGTGGATGGACTGTATCAGAGATTTTTACAACAAGGTACCTGTGGATGGACTCTGGATAGTAAGTACTTTTAGTTTCAATTATTTAAAAATAAAAACACATAAAAGGATTTTTTTTTTTAAAAAGGCAACAAAACATCATTGTATGAGGATGCATTATTTAAATTGCCTGTCTATTGTAAGATTTTAGTACTTGAAAAAGTTTATTTTTATTTATTGAATATTAATAATCTTTTTGCATTGTGCATTTAAGGTCATTTGACATCAAACAAATAATGCATTTTTATTTATTTTTTGCTGTTGTTGAGTGACTTTAAACATGGCATAGTTGTTGTTTTTTTTATCTTATTTTACAAAAAAAATAAACATCATTATATATGGTTAGATGCTATATTCTCTCCTTAAATGATTTTTTTCACAACAATGTTATTTCTTTTTTTATTTCTTATTTTTTTTGTTATGCTTTAATAGTTTTGAAGTGTTCTTTTAAGAAAACTGGATTTATTAAATATATAATTATATTTCAGTCATTTTTATTTGTATTTTTGTTTCTTAGGAACCTAATAACTCATAATAACTGTCCAAAATTAGTACATCTAAATGGATGTGTTAGGGGAAAATTTCAATAAAAATGTAAAAGAGCAAAACTGAAAAGAGACAAAAATGTACTTGAAATTTTTAAATTTGTAAAAAATTTTCCAATATGTTGGATGAATTTAAATGTGTTATCTTTCTTTTTCTAAAGATGTTTGGTCACTAAAATATTATTTTAATAAATATATCCACTAAATAAATCTGTTTTGCACCAAAATATATGACCTATATTCATTTTCAAAATGGGGTGTACTCATTTACATTGAGCACTGTATATAACTTACAGATAACTACTACTTTTCTTTGACTTATGATTTTTACAGGACATGAATGAGCCTTCAAATTTTGTCCAGGGCTCTGTGAATGGATGTCCTGACTCTGAATTGGAGAAACCACCATATACACCAGGTCACAATACTAAACTCTTAACATAATCTTGAAAAATGACTATCTATCTAGTGATTTAATGTAAAATGCATCTTTTTTGTAGGTGTAATTGGAGGTCAGTTAAACTCAGGAACTCTGTGTGTGTCCGCACAGCAGTATCTGTCCAATCATTACAATCTACACAATCTCTATGGGCTGACCGAAGCCATCGCCACTCACAGGTCAGAGAAATGCCACCTCAGTTCATAGAACAACATTATGAAACACATATAACATGGGTAGAGCTTATTAGTGGCCCGTTTGTTGAAAGCATTTTATCTTACCACTAAGAATACGGGTTCCACTAAATTGCAGTTAGTCATTTTTAGCTTAAAGCCACCTATTAGGCCCCTTTTTACAAGATGTAAAATAAGTTTTGTTAGATCACACTCTTCATGCCAGATAAATAAGATCTAGCCCCGGACACCAGATCCTGTGAGAAAATGTCTGTGTCTCTGGGTATCCAGACAACAAGTCAGCAGAGTTTCCAATACCCAAACCTGTTAACCAGTATTCAACTGAATAACAGTCTCCTATCAGTATAGGAGTTGACTGAGAAAGCTAGAGAGGAGCAGAAGCAGGAGACGAAGTAATGATGATAAAGACAGTGCAGAGTTTATTGAATAATCTTAGTTGTGTATGATTCAATGTTCAGACTTCATCTGACCAGGATAAATCCAACACGTGTTATTATACCACAAGCAACAGCAATGAAATTACTGCTTCCCAACATTGTCCAGAGACAATACAGTCCTTGAAATGGAGACATTCTCTTATCTCTTGCTCATGAAAACAAGTGTTGCTTGAATCCAGTCATAAGATTTATAACAATATGGAAAAAATGAAATAATAATAAAGCAATAATTATAGGAAAATATTAATAATAAAATATAAAAAACATAATAAAATGACAAATAATAATCAATAATAATCAAATCATTAACTAATGATCAATAAAATGATATAATGATAATTATATAAATGAATATGATCATATGATTAAATAAAGTAATTAAATGAAGAATAAATAAATAAAACAAATGAAAATAAAACACAACATAAATGAATGGTTGCTTTCTTGAAGCAACACACACACAAGTTTTGCTACAAGGATTCTCACATCCTTAGTTAGATTCTTCAGTCTCTAATATCCCTAGAGTGTGTATGTGAAGTCTCAGATCAAAAAACCCTACAAATAATGTTGTGTAACTCTTTGAAACTCCTTTTAGGTCTTTGATCCTAATTGTGTCATTTGGTGACTGTCGCTTTAAATTCAAATGAGATTGTGCAGCTCAGCCTTATTATGTTAGTATAGCAGCAAATTCAAACAGGCTGCTTCTCACTCAGGGCTCTCTATGCTAAAGAAGGAGTGATCGTCACTAATGGGGGGGGGGGTGTGCTTTCCCCTTCTGATGACACATACAAAGGGAGAATGTCAATCAAAGTGTTTCTACAGACTGTTTTTATGATGTGTGATCATAAAAAACTTAATTAATGAATGTCATTAGAGGCTGGCTATATTCACACATTGCTAATCCCCTAATAAAAGTGATTTTTGCATAATAGGACCACTTTAAAACCTATTCGCCCTTTTCATTTTTCCTCTTAAAAACTATTCACAAAGCTGTTGATTTAAACTTTTACTAGGAAATAGAGAAATGTCTTATGATTGAGATTAAAGGCTGATTTATACTTCTGTGTCCAAGCGCATGCTATGGCGCAGCCTACGCATGGAAGCATAGCCCTCGACATGGCCGTCGGTGACGTTGACGCGCACCTCTCAAAAACTGTAACGTGTATGCATAGCGCAAGCTCTGTGATTGGTCGGCTTGGTAGTGCTGACGAGTGTGGCCGGAGGTGAGAGCCGTGCGAGCGTGATGCAGTGAGTGTTTGGAGTGTGGAGTCCCGTGAAGGAGCTACGGATGGAGACTGTTGTTTTGTGTTTAACTTATTATTAAAGTTGTTGCACGTCTGGCGGTTGCCACCTCAAAATGAGCGAATTTGAGCCACTTGTACATTAAGGAAGCGTTCTGAAAAAACAAAACACCAGTGAAGAAACTCGACACAGAGAAACATAAACACTAATGCCAGCTAGCGTATTGGAAGTGTATTGCAGAGCAACAGAAACAGCGCACAGAAGTATAAATGCACGGCTAAGTGCAAGGCTGTGCCGTGGGTCACGCCGATCCTTACGCAGAAGTATAAACCAGGCTTAAGGGGGGGGTTGACCTCATTGTTATGATTGATGTCATAATGCCACTAACTATGCACAGTAATTGTCTGTAAGGGGATTGGCTGTCAGATATTTATTATAGAACCATCGTAGAGTTGATATTATTATTAAAAAATGTTAAATAAGAATGTTGCCACATGACAGTGATAGTTTATTTAGGTAGCACAATGAAAGGCCATGAAACCCCCCTTTTTCAGTTCAAGCAAAGACAATAGAATATACAAGACATGTCACTCGGATCTTTTGAATGAGGAAAAGTGTAACAGTCATGGTGAATAAAGCCCTGCCTACTAATACAGGAGCCGATCATTGATTGCTATATGGCGAATAAAACCCGTCTTCTAGTACAGGAGCCAATCATCGATCGCTATAGAATTACGATTCTCCGGGGGAGTGACTTGGAGCAGACATGAGTTTCTGCAGATTTCTTCAGACTTCTCTCCTCCTCAATCCCGGGTGTATGCATGCAGACACAGGAATGCAGTCTTTGCCCTGTCTATTCCAATCATTAACCCTGACGGTAATCTGGAGGATTTTAAACAAATGCGAACACAACAGCACGGATATAGGTGATGTGTCTCAATGGTAACCTGATGGTAACGAACTAAACTGATAAAAGACAAAGTCCGCCATTCTCCAATTCTCGAACAGCTCTCCCGACAAAAATGCTTGCTGCAAACCAACAGCTTTGCTGTATCGTGGGGGAAAAACATGCAACAAACCCTGTGGATCATGGAAACAACCATAGACTGTAAAGATATGGACATAGTATCCGTGACGTCACCCATAGGTTTCTGAACACTGTAAAAGAAGCTACAGGTAGGCGCGGCCAACCGTCGCCATTTGTTTGCTCGTCATCGCACCCACGGCGGGATACCAAACAAGGGCAAAGAGGCGAGTGAGCAGAGCTACAGACACCTGCTAGCATTTTGCTTAGGACCTGGCTTAGACAGAATTTACTTTGGGAGAACGCTTAATACTTTATTACCTGCGACTCGTTTGTGTTCTGACCACATGTGCTTGGTTGTTCACTATATCAATAAAGTGTTTAGACTTTTAAAAACACTGTTGTAACACATTGAGCCACTAAGCATTGTTCTTATGACGTTTTTCTACAGGAGGAAATGCGAATTACATCCAAACACTTCAATTATAGTCTGTGTTGGTAAATGCAGGGCTATTGATGAAATCCAGGCATAATAATGTATGACAATGCTTCAGACAACTGTTCAATAGCCTACAGCTAATCAATCTGTCAGATTCTGGAGTGTTTTACAGCTCTAAAGAAAAATATAAATGATCTTAAATAAAACAAATACATTTATAGAGATGGTATAAGTATATAATTTCACTCACCTGGGAAATTGAGGCAACTTGAACGGTTTGTGAGTACAGTTAAGTGCACACAGCATGCCATATCATCTGATAATTGTAGGAAATTATCCCAAAGGGCCATTGACTGTGTAAAGAAACATTAACCAAAACAAAATACGATGTATATTCCGAGCTCAGCGGCTAATTAGCCAGAATCAGCTGAGGTGACGAGACAGCAGCAGCGAGACCTAGCTGTCACTCAAGTGGCCACGCCCTTAATTATGCAGACCTAATATAACCTAATATAAAGGAAACAGATGAGTTATAAAAAATTCACCCCTCACAGTTGTCATGAAGGTTAATATTAGCTATATGAACCAAAATCGTTCTTTGTACCAGGCTGTAAACAACCTTTTTTTCTGCTGTAAAGTTGGCCATTCTAACGAGTGGGCTCACTAGAAATTTGCTCCATATGGAGCCAGGACTAGCGGAATTTCGATGAATTGCAGTTTCAGTTACTTTCCGTATTGGCTTCCCGAGGGAGAGCAGGAAGTTGCCGCTTGGAAACAAACACATACGACCCGTGTCTTTACCCCAGTCCATTGGGTCTCTCAGCTTGGCAGGTTTTCTTGCCTTCGGAAAGCATGTGCTCTCATGAATAATTAAGAAGCAGGGTCTTCTCAAAGGATAAAATAGCTCTGACGTGTTCTCACTGCACTTGCAGTTTTGTGCTACAAATCACTGATTTGATCCCGCCCCAAACTAGTATTTTAAAGCCGGAAAAAGAAATTAGCAGACAAAAGCTCAAAATTATCCAGTTTTCCCCACAATCAAAGCTAACAGGTGCTAACATTGTCTTAATGATGCTAATACATACAAATCTGTAAAATCTTCAAAAAAGTACCACAGGGTTTTTTACCTTTAAAAACAACCCAAGTTGACCACACAAAAAAATAAAAAAACCACAAACATTAAGAGTAATGTATGTATTGTAATGTAATGTGTAGTTACATTAAAGACGGTGCTCACTGATAGTATAGTGTCCCCTTCACTTGGGCCTGAGGACCCACACAGACCACTGGTTCAGCGCCCCCTGCTGGCCTCAATAACACCACTTCCAACAGCAATCTAGTTTTTCCCATGTGGTCTTCCATTCAGTTACTGACCAGCCCTGCTTAGCTTTAGTGAGTAACCAGTTTTGGGCTGCAGGGTGATATGGCTGTGGTAAATCATAGACAAAATATTTTTTCTTAATACAAAGAATAAAACAAAGAAAAAACTTGTAAATGCTCAAAAGCCAGTTAGATATGAAATAAAAACCCAATTTGTGTGTTAAAAGCACAATGAGAAATATTTAAAAATGCAGGCTGAGAATCACTGATTAAACAAGTATATGTTCAGCTTTTCATAAACAACTTTTTCATTAACAGAGTAGAATAATCATGACTTATAACAGACAAGCAATGAAAAAAAAGATAGTTTGTGATTTAGTCTTAGATGAGTTTTCTTCATTACTAATGTTTTCACACATTTTGGTGCTAAAATGCTTCATGAAATAGGCTTTTTTTGACATTTTTGACTATGTGTACATTATTTTTACGATTTTTACCCCTGTAAATTTGGAAGCTACAATCTACTTTTAGACTTAAGATGTTTAGTGAATGATGCGTCTAATGTGGTTTGATATTTCAGGGCACTGCTAAAAGTGAAGAAAACTCGGCCGTTCGTTTTATCCCGATCATCTTTCCCGGGACTGGGTCGATTCTCTGCACACTGGACAGGAGATGTGCGGAGTGACTGGGAACAACTGCGCTTTTCAATACCCGGTGAGAGACGATAAAGTAGGTTTGGGATTTGTGGAGCTGTGCATCGATGGATTTGTTTTTGAGTGTTTGGACTTTCAGCAGTGAAAATTAAACCACACTGAACTGAACTAAACTGAACTTCAACTCTGAAAACTGAACTGACAAAATTTCAATTTACTAGAACTTCTTTGTTAAGCTGCTTTGACACAAAATAGATTGTAAAAGCGCTATAGAAATAAACATGAATTATGATAAAAGAAAGAAAAAGCATGACTAAATATACAGATCACAATGTAAAAACGTTAATATGAATTGTTTTGGAAGTTTAACTTTACTGCAAAATAAGTTGAAAAATTATATTTATTTTTGGTTCCTATTAGCTAAGCATGTTTTGTCTCTGATGTGAGATTTTCTAATGCTGTGTTTTTGAATGTGTACCAGCTGTGCTCCTGTTTGGACTGTATGGCATTCCATTAGTGGGAGCTGATGTTTGTGGATTCGGTGGAGACACTAACGAAGAGCTGTGTGTGCGCTGGACACAACTTGGAGCCTTTTACCCCTTCATGAGAAACCATAACGACAGACCCAATGCTGTGAGATAACGATGAACTTTTAGCAGTTTTCTAAAGGAATAAATTATATGTATTTTAACTGGCCACTTATTAGGTACACCTGTTCAAATGCTTACTAACATAAAGATCTAATCACATGGCTGCAACTTAAGCATTCAGGCATGCAGATGAGACCAAGATGATCTTCTGAAGTTTAAGCTGAACATCAAAATGAGGAAGAAAGAGACTTTTAGTGACTTTGTGCTGTTGAAAAAATACAGCATATGCTTGTATTGTTGGTTTTGCTAGTTCTTGCTGGTCAAGAGCTGGTTTAAGCTGGTCTCTGTTGATCTAAGCTGGTTCTGACTAGCACATGACCAACAAAGAATAAGCTCAATGGGTGCAAATATTTTGCTAGCAATGTTGGAAGATACTAGTGCATTTTAAAGGCTTATAATTAAGTTAACTAGGTTAACTAGGCAAGTTAGGTTAATTGGACCGGATGGTTCTGTAGAAAAATGTAATAAAATAATTTTTAAGGGGGGTAATAATATCGATCTTAAAAATTATTTCATTAACCTGCTTTTATCCCAGCCAAACTAAAAGAAAGAAGAAAAAATATAATAAGAAATACTGTGAAAAATGTCCTTGCTCTGTTAAACAATACTTGGGAAATGTTTTTTAAAATAATTCAAATAAAAAAAGGCTGGGGACTAGTAAATGTATCTACTCCTATAGTATAAAAATCTACATTATCAATAATATATGCATTATTCATCTCATATTTCATTCTCCCAGCCCCAGGAGCCATATGTATTTAGTCAGCGAGCCCAGGATGCCATGAGGATGGTGATTACTCTTCGCTATTCTCTCCTGCCCTTCCTCTACACACTCTTCCATCATGCGCACACCTCCGCCAGCACCGTGGCTCGTCCTCTTTTCCTCGAGTAAATGCTGTTCAATATCTCTTTATCTGATTCTAGCGGTGACCTCTTTACTGACATTTGTTCATTTCTTTCAGGTTCCCCACTGATCCAAATTGCAGGAGCATTGACAGACAGTTCCTGTGGGGGAGTTCACTGCTCATCAGTCCAGTTCTGGAGCAAGGAGCCGTTGAGGTGATGGCGTATCTCCCCCCAGGGACTTGGTACAGTCTGCACAATGTAATTGTTAATCTTTACTACATAGCAGTAAACGCTTGGTATCATTAGAATTTATGTGCTGAATTATTACAATTTAAAAGAGTTTTTCTTTACTTTTTATAATTTAAAGAAACAAATAATCTAGCAAACTATCAATATTTGCTAAAAAATGTAACCTTTCGATCTCCTGACCTTCATCATAGAAAGTCACAGCATTTAAAACAAAAAAAAACCCAATGAATATCACAGATGCAAACCAATCAGTGTCCGTAATATAACAAGCAATCAGGTGTGCTGAGTTTGAACTTATTATTTTTAAAAATTAATTTATTCCTGACCAGGCAGTATTTGAAAGGGATAGTTCACTGACAAATAAAAAATCTGTAAGCATTTACGCACCCTTTACTTGTTTTCAAACCTGTTTAAGTTTCTTTCTTCTGAATGAAAGCTGGAATCCTGTAACCATTGACTTACCTAGTGTTTGTTTTTCCTTGTATGGAAGTCAGTGGTTACAGGATTCAAACATGCTTCAAAATATCTTCTTTTCTGTTCAACAGAAGGAAGAAACTCATAAAGGATTGGAACCTCTCGAGCGAGAGTATAT
Organism: Danio aesculapii; assembly: GCF_903798145.1. Classification (NCBI taxonomy): domain Eukaryota; kingdom Metazoa; phylum Chordata; class Actinopteri; order Cypriniformes; family Danionidae; genus Danio; species Danio aesculapii. The sequence continues at coordinate 17,470,893 of NC_079437.1, read as the reverse complement.
AATATATATAATAAATCTGTAAATTTTCATTTTTGGGTGAACTATCCATTTAACATGCAATTTAACATTTGACATTCATTTAACATTCAACATTCCTTCTTGAAAAGCATTTCAGATTATTGAATTAACAGATTATTATATTTGAAAACATCTGTGCTATTTTTTGTAGGAACTGTTGATTTTTTAAATCAAGATTTACAAGAGCCTTTACTTGTTGCAAATGTCAAATTTCAGTACTAGTTAGCAGAACAACTGTTTTCAACATAGATAATAATAAGACATGTTTCCTGAGCAAATCAGCATATTATGATTTCTGAAGAATCACGTGACCCTGAAGACAATGTACAATTTTTGTAAATTTATCTTATAATATTTGCAATATTTTCAAACACAAAGTAGTTATTTTAAACTATAATGATATTTAATAACATTACTGTATTTACTGTATTTACATGAGGAGCTTAAAGTGATAATCCAAAATGAAAAACAGACTCACTATTTACTCACCCTCAGGTGGTTTCAAAGCTTCATGAGATTTTTTTTTTGTTAAACACAAATAATATATGTTAAAGAATGTTGGAAACCAGTAAACATTGACATCCATAGTAGTAAAAACAAATACCATAGAAGTCAATGGTTATCGGTTTCCAACATTTCTCAGAATACCTTCGTTTATGTTCAACAGAAGAATGAAACTCATAAAAATTTGTTAGTGGATGGTGAGTAAATAATGACAGGATTTTCATTTTAGTCAAACTGTCCCTTTAAATCTCATTTTGAAAACATTTAATTAATTTTTTTTACAGTTTAAAATACAAAAAAAAGTCATATTTTTGCTTTTAATCCTGAAGCTAACCATTTCCTAGCCTCTTTCTCAGAGCCTGCTTCACATTGTTACATGTGTACAAAAATGTAGTGCGTTATTGAAGTACAGTTTAATTCAAATGATGCCTTGTGGCAAATTACTCTTCATCTGATATTCAATCTTCTGTGTTATCATATACTTTAGGGCCAAGCATATTACAGTAAAGGACAATACACTGTGTTTCCTGCTCCTTTGGACACCATCATCGTTCATGTGAGAGAGGGGAGCATCATCCCACAGCAGGTGAAGGGTCAGACTTGACAGACTAAAATTTGTAAATCAAATTAAAGGATTAGTTCACTCAATGAAAATTCTGTTATTAATTACTCACCCTCATGACATTACAATCCCCTGAGACCTTCATTTATCTTCGGAACACTATATTAGAAGATATTTAAGATGAAATCTGAGAGCCTTCATAAACAGCAGCAGTCTCGAAACGTTTTAAAGTCCAGAAAAATAATCAAAAACATTGTCCTAAACATTTCATCTGACATCAACTGTAATCACACGAAGCTTCTAGAACACTTTTGTTCACCATAAAGACTGTAAAAATGTTCTCCTTTGTCTTCCATGACAGGTCATTGTGCAAATTCACTGATAATTTAAAGCACAACACTGATAATATGAGCTTCATATATAATTAGGGGCCATTTATACAAACACGATGATAACTATACAAAACACATTCACACAACATAATCAGGATAATTAAAAAAACAATACACCCCTAGACATAACAATAACAATAAAGTTCTAAATATTGTTCTGAATGTGAAAATAACACCAGAGATCAGACCATAACGTTAATGATAAAGTGGTAGAGAAACAATGTCATGATCGCTTTCAGAAAGATTTTATCCCAGCTAATAAATGATAAAACACTGACAGCCTGTCAGAATCCATTGAAATTACAAGTAAAAAGGACTTGCGTAATTTAAGTCACTGACAGCATTGCCATAAAGCACACTGCCTGATGTTAAAGGGTCATGAAACCCTAAAACACATTCATATTATATATATATATATCTGTGGCATGTTACACTCTCAGAAATAAAGGTACAGGAGCTGTCACTGGGGCAGTACCTTTTCAAAGGTACATATTTGTACCTGAAGAGTCCATGATGATACCTCAAAGGTACTTTTTAGGTACATTTGGGTATAATATGCTCTTTTTATGTACCACTGTGGACTATTTGGGTACAAATATGTTTCTTTTAAAAAGGTACTGCCCCAGTGACAGCTCCTGTACCTTTATTTCTGAGAGTGTTCTAAAAACATTATTAGGACACATATATTTTACTATCGAGTGAAATTTGTTATTTTTGTATTGTTTAGAGCAAATTCGGTCTGGTTTAAAAATACATTTTGAAGCAGCGTCACAACCATGACGTAAAGAGCAATTTCTGGGTGGTGAATGGCTGCCAGCACACAGTGATGTCATCAGGTTTTAAATGTTTCTCTGCATTAAACGGAGAAACGATTGGTTATACCTTGGGAAATAATCACTAAAAAAATACATGGAAGTTATGCAAGCCAGGCTCACAAGTTGAAGTATATAATTAAAAGCACCCACAGTGCTAGTTTCAGAGTCTTTCTATTGCCTCCTTTGAAGACATTGTGGAAAATAATTTGTGTTTTTTATTCCTATACTACGCTGACTGTAATCGCTAAATTCACTGTTTGATTTTACTGATTGCATGAGCTGGATTCACTGGTTAGATGCACTAGTGGCACACTGACGACATCTACTGGTTACAAGGGGGTAATGCCAAATTAAATGCATGAACTAAAAGCATTATTGTTCATCAGTGTCAGTGTAAAATATATTTGTGTTATATTATAGTTAATGTGATTGGTGTGAACGGGCCTTTACAGTTGAACCACTGAAGTCTTGATTTCTTCCTTTTTTCTTGCTTCATATGGAGGGTCAGAGAGCTCTCGGATTTCATCTAAAATATCTCAATTTGTGTTCTAAGGATGATTGAAATATCTCAGGAGATTAGAACTACATGAGGACGAGTAAATAATAATAGAATTTTCATTTTTACCTGACCTTTTAATAATATGTAGCAAGTGAATTTATTAGTTTGATCTTTTTTGCTATTTTGTTTCTCAGGCTCCTGCTCTGACCACTGCATTATCTCGCAAAAACCGTTTTGCCCTAACGGTGGCACTGTCCTTGGGAAATTGGGCCAAAGGAGAACTTTTCTGGGATGATGGAGAAAGTCTGGACACTTTTGAGCGGGGAGATTATTCATATGTTATCTTCTTCGCTGAGGAGGTAGGAAACAGGGTGAATTAAAAATATAAAATAGCTAAAATAACACAATTCTTGATGTTTTTTTGGGGACTGTAAAAACTTCTGGCTTTCACACAATCGATTTGTGTTGGGACAACATGAAGGAATTAAGTTAAATGACTAGTTTTTACCAAGTCGATTGAACATAAAACAATTAAGTTGTCCCCCAAAAAAACTCAATAATTGTGTTGTTTCAGCTTATTTTATATAAGTAGTTTGAACTAATAGTAAATAGTAAAAAAAATGTATTGTATTGCAGTAAAATTTGTAAACATGTTGGGAAACACTTTAAAACAACTTAAAGCATGCAACATTTTAAAAGTCGACTATAGACATTCTGAACTATAAATACAACTTCAACTACCAGTCATTAGACTATTAGACTGTCAACTTAAAGGGACAGTTCACCTAAAAAAATGTGATTTGCTGCAAATTTTCTCAGATCATTTAAGGCTTTAGTATTTTACAGTGCTAATAAAACAGTATATAATGATACTCCCAAAAAACTTCATATGTTTAATCCTAATATATCTTCAAAATGCCAAAGGTGCAATGCAGCTGAAGGAGATTTGCTGCATATGCTTTGGAGTTGTCCTGTTTTGTCTGATTTTTTGGGAAAATATAATTGACATGTCATCAAAAGTAACAGGTATCCAACTCAGTTATGATCCAAGAATCTGCATATTAGGGGACACTGAACTACTAGATACATCTTATCATGAAAATACTTTACACTTCTGGCTGGGAAAATGCATTTTTATTAACTGGAAATCATCTCACTCTCATCTACAAAACATTGAATCAACGAGCTTATTTCCTACTACATACTTACTGTTCAGTGTCAGAGGATTGATGACTTTTGAAAAAAAATTTTGGACTTTTTGGTGTACCTTCCATTTCTTAGTTGCATGCTTTAAGTTGTTTTATATTTAATATCATTTTTAAATGTATTTTTTTTTATCTCTGATATCGAGTTTTTTTTTCTCTTTTCTTTGCTTTGGTTAAGTAAAAAAGTCTGTTAATTTCTGTACGATATGATTTGTTTTACATATACAGTATTTGAAAAAAAAAGTATATAAATATTATTATAATTTTACATTGATGGATTTTATCTTTGTTGTAGAAGACCCTTTATTCAGAACATCACTCGAAACCCAACAAAATAAAAAAGGAAATGAATGCTCGATGCTGTGGTTAATGTGTATTTTGATTTTATGTTTCATTTTTGACTGTAGTCATATGTGGTCAGTGAGCCAATCAAATTAAATGGATCTCTCGATGGTTTGGTCCTGGGGGAAGTGCGTGTTTTCGGGGTCCAGACTCCACCTGCTGCCGTTTGGGCCAATGGACAGAAAGTTCCTGACTTCTCATACAGATTAGACACTAAGGTCAGCAACAGGTTTACTTTAGTGTAGATATTTTGGTTTACTTCTGTGTAAGTTAGTATGTACATTTGCAAAATAAAAAATATTTTTTATTTATGCTAAATTTGATTTGTGTGTGTGTGTGTGTTGCAGGTTCTTAAAGTAGCTGGTCTTGATTTACCAATGACAGCCAAGATCACAATACAGTGGAGCTGATGAAAAATCTCTACTTAAAGAGCCCATATTATGGGTTTTTGAAAAAGCCCATCCATGTAGTGTGTAAACACAGCTCTAAGTGAAGTGAAATATCCAGCTAAGGCTTAAATCTGTAAGTGTACAGTGTTTAAAACTATTGATTCATCTATAAAAGAGTCGACTCATAGTGCTTCAAACGAGTCGTCTTGATAACGAGTCATTAAGTGTTTCGGGATGACGCGGCTACGAAACACAAGTAGTTGCATGAGCAAACCCGGGAGATTTGAAACCTGCGGCCCCGCCCACTAACAGAAAAAAAAGTCTCACACACACACAGAGACACACACAGAGAGACAACGGTCCGAAATGAAGTCACGCTGTGCAGATGGATATTATGGAACAGTCTAACCAAAGATGAAACCTCAGCAATATAGCCCAGCCTTAGCAGTTCGAGTGCTTCTGGAAACTACATGCTTACAAAGAAGACTTCATCAGTTTGTTAAAGGACGGATCAGTAAAGACTGTCAGATCATGAATCAGTGCATCATGGATCAGTTTCTTACCCCTTTTCACCAGTGTAAGTAAGTGTGATTAAAACTATTGCCATCGTTACTCTAGCTTGCAAATTCAGTATTTAGTGTGTTTTGTTACTTGTAACCGCGTGTGCTGTATCAGGTTAACTCTTTATATTCTCATATCGCGTGTAAAGCCACGTTGAAAACGCGACGCGTGCCGCTTTGTTTACGGCTCGTCAGCTGTTTACACACATGCAACGATCAAGTTTCAAAATATTTCAGCTCAGGTTTGAGGTGAGGTGTATAAATTGCACCCAGCAAGCTGAACTGGCGCTCTTGGCGTGTGTGTCGTGTCCTCGGGTAGAGTGTAATGTGTGCGTGTGTGTGTCTCCTCTGAGGGTAATGTGTGTGTGTCTCCTCGTGTGTGTAACGCTCTAGGCAAAGGACGATCACGCCGCCCTCAACCCAATAGTGAAAACGAAAGGGACCCGTTAGTAAAATGAGGACCGGGGGGTGTCGCGGTTGAAATTGAAGAACGGGGGAGGTATTCGCGGATATACCTAAGGCGCCGCGCCCTCTCTATTCAGCCGCTCCTCTATGGACGCGCCGGCCCTGTGTGTGTGTGTGCGTGTGTGTGTGTGTGTGTGTGTGTGTGTGTGTGTGTGTGTGTGTGTGTGTGTGTGTGTGTGTGTGTGAAAAAAGCAAGAAGACTGTGACAGGCTAGGAGATCTCCTCGCCAGTTCTTGGACTTTTTGCTTGATAAAATAGTTAGTCGTCAGTATTTTCTAGTCCATCGTCTGTATTTACATTCACCCACTGGCAGCCAAAATCCACTATGAAGCGTGTATGCACTGTGACTACTTTTATATTGTTGATTAGCACTCTGTCTCGCCTGAAGCCTTGTCCGTGTCGACCAATCGCAGCAGGCTGTCATCGGTCCAATCAGCGCAGATTAGCTTCGCGCTGAGGAGGGGTTTGGAAACAAATGAATCGCTGAACGATTCATATGGGAGTCGCTGGGATAATTAGGTAAAAATAAATGCAGATTATAAGACCATGGAAGTGTTGTTTGACCTTGCATGCATATTAGACTGTTGTTGGAGACCCTTACAACCTAAATATGACCCTATTTCATGTATAATATGGGCTCTTTAATGTTCTGTGCTTATTCAGTTGCATATTAATGCAATACACCTGAAGAAGCCATGGTTTACAGTAAATTTATAACTGCCTAACAATGACCTTTAGCTGTTACAAATTCACAGCATCTTTCTATTGTACATTGTAATTTAAAAGTGCATAAAATTAATGTTTATTTTTTATTTAAACATTTTTAATACCTTTATTGTTGTAAGCTAATTATCAGAATGAGCATTAGGATATCCCATAGCTATATTGTTTATTTTAGTATTATAAATATCAGATATGAGGAATAGTGATTATTAACATTGTTGTTCTTTGTTTTACTGTATTATTATATTAGTAGCAGGAGTAGTAAAATATGTTCATTTAAATTAATGTTCTTCAGGGTAGAATAATCATCCTTTTGGCTTCTCATAAATCATATCACATATCATTGATCACTTCATCAATTTGGGTCTGTAGATTTTATTTTAATGCATATTTTTAAAGGCCTTTTTTTCTCAAAACGTGTTTTTCTCGTTTGTTTTAAGCTATAAATCTTCAGCAGCACATTTTGCTAAACCAAATTTAGCAGTTTTATTCATGCTGCCTATATATTTTGTAGTGTATTTTATTTTACAGAAGGATTTGTTTATGTATAGTTTGCCTAATTATATACAACATTTCATTCTACAAATAAGCTACTTGGGTAAATTGGTTTCACACATTCAGACTTTCGCTTTAATAATATTTCAGAACAGTATTCTACATAAGGTCAAGGTAAAATTTATTGTCTCTCTTAGAAGAGATTTGTTTTAGAAAAAAACGTTCTGCTGTACTTAGATACCCACAAGACACCCACATTAAAAATCGAATCCTAAAATACCACCTAATATAAATACAGTTCCATTAAAACAATAATTTAAAAATACAATGTGCATCTGCTGCCCTCTGTCATGCCAACCAATGTTATCTTATTCTTTTGACCGTATTACCCTACTTGCTCATTGATCAGTTTAATTGAAAAAGGAACAAAATAATGTTTATATCTATTATACTCGCATAGTGGGACCCTATATCTTCTGCCAGAATTCATCAGCTCATACTCCAAAAACAACACATGCCAAGAATCAGATAAAATTTTGTTGGCTTGTTGAATTATGCACAACTCAAAGATGTCTTGTTGTGCAGTAGTTCCCAAAGGGGTCGCTTGATAATTTCCAAAAGTCAAATAAATGTGATTAAACTATTAGAATGACCCTATTTTATTCATAATCCACAGAAGATACTAGTAATAGTAGATCATAGTTACGTAAAAAACAACAACATGCAAATGAAACGCCATCAGCCTTTCAATTATATTTCTCATAGGATTGGTGTGTTTACGTTAGAGTAACAACACAGCAATAGCGTCAGCTGCAGCAGATTGATTTTATAGCACCACGTTAAACCTTCTGACACATTTATAACAATCAAATACATAAAAAACAAATACAGGCCACAACTAAACATTGAGGATGATCTTTGAGTGGCGGTCTCCAAAATTAAACTAAGAATAAGCTTGTGCTGAAAACATTGTGCCCACCAGTCTCTTTAGGTGAGGTCAATATTAAATTAAAAAATTAATAAATTATTATTAAAAAATACGGTTGTTGGACTGTTTTTTTGTGTTGTCAGTTTGCTTGTTTACATAGGCGTATTGTTATGTGCGCAATGTTTGTATGCTTATATTTTACATCTCTGAGGAATTTGGGGGTCGCAGATCACTGGCATTGTTATTTTGGGGGTCACAGGCTGAAAAGTTTGGGAACCCCTGGTGTAGTGAACCAAGTGTCTCAATTCCCATAATTTTTCCTGCCACTCTCTTCAAGTTTATTATTTTAGTTCTCATTTTTACTGTTAGATTTCCAAACCAAACAATAATTCCATATCTTAAAATTGACTCTAATGTTGCTTTGTAAAAAGTTAGCATTATGCTGCTACTTACTGCAAATAATCCTAGTCTTCGTAAAAAGTGTAAGCTCTGATGAATTCTTACGCAAAGACTTGACCCATGAGAGTGCCAGTTAAGCTCACAATCAATATTCATTTATTCATTTTCTTTTAGGCTTAGTCCCTTTATTTATTTTGTGGTCGCCACAGCGGAATGAACTGCCAACTTAATCAGCATATTTTACGCAGCGCATGCCCTTCCAGCCACAACCCATCACAGAGAAACTCACAGTCAATATTCAATACAGTCAATACCCTAAATATTTTTATGAAGCAACCTGCTTAATATCTTTATCTCAAACCACAACAGGGCTCCTATCGCCCACTGACCTGGGGTCTACGATGACCTCCATTTTCTTAACATTAATTTCCAAGTAGTAGTCTTCACACCAGCCGACAAACCATTCCACAGCCGCTCTATACGCCATAACGCTGGCATCTTTTGTGAACAGGTGCAATAATCCAGTGTCATCAGAAAATTTAAGAATACATTGGTTTATCTGCTGAATAACGCAGTCATTTGTATAAAGGGTAAGGTATAAGGAAAATATTAGCAGCCAAACAAAGTACATTGTTCACAGTCAAGCAAATAGGTGTTAATGTTGCTTTAAAGTCATACCTGCATGTGATTTCAGACCAAATATTCAAAGTACCATGGTAAACAATATAGGGAGCATGTCACAAGTTGTCACTGAACGACAGTACAAATATTAAACCAACGTTATTATGGGGTAATGAGACTTTTATTAAGTAGTATATTATATTATTATTATATTATATATTATAGGTATTATAAGGTAATAATAGTACCTTTACTATATTACTTATACTATAACTTTTGTTTTTTAAAGGTTCCATATGATTCATAATGGTCCAATAATAAATGTAACAATCCCAACGCTTTACCAAAAGTAACTCGTGTTTCTAGGGATTTCTGAACAAAATAGGCAGCACAAACGTCCTGCCTCAAGCTTTGCAGTAGCCTTTTACCAGAGGAAGCGTACTGTCGCTCCGGAAGCAGCGGAATGTCAGTGGGCGGTTCTTCGGCCTGACGTCAGCGGCGGCGTGCGGAGTGAAGTGTCACCGATAAACATACGCGTCATTCACCGGAGCCTGGATCTTTAACGTACGAGTCGGACGCGCCGCTTCGGATATGGACGAGTAGCGACGGCTGTTATCGTTTTTGGCACTGAAGGTAAGTCTGCAGCATGTGTTGTTTTTGGTCACAGATGCGTTCTCGCGACTGTCAGCATTGGAAGTAGTTTACTTGGCGTCCCATATGGGTCCAGCAGTGATGTGCCTCTATCATAGCAGAGCTAACGGGACGCCAGTCGCTCATGTCTGAAATCAATCCTCGTGTGCGATATGTGATCCTGCACAACGGGGAATGGGGGCTTATATGTTCAAATACAATATTGGCACTGGTCAATCAACCTGATTAGAAAGACTAAATGGCTTATAAAGGCCTGAACATGATCAATGTGAACACATGTCAGCAATTGTTTTCATGTATTTGTATAATATATGTAGAAATGCATGAAAAAAATAGGGTGAAAATGCACAAATAGGCACTTTATTTCAGTAATTGTTTTATGTTGTTGTATAGAGTATATACAAATACATAAATGTAGCTGAAAATGCATAAATATGCCCTTTAGACTACATATATTAACATTAAAATAAATATTTCAACGTACAAATGCATAAATTTATTTGTAAAGTTCATGTAATGTATAATGTTTCTTTTATGACACACAAACACTTCATTGCTTCATTGGGATTATATTTGTATTTACAGCATCTATTATGACATTTAAAGAGTGAAATTGTCAATTTATTCCAAAACATTTGAATATCTTTTTTTTTAAGTGGAACACAAAATGATGTTGCACTTTATATGACATATATTTACATAAAATATCTATTTCATCATACTTGTGTTAAATGTTGTGCTGTTGAGGATCAATATGATTTAGGGCAGGTTAATGGTGCAAATTATCCGTGTTATGTAATTTAAGATGTAGTGAAATCAGTTAAATATTAATGCAGTGTAAACAGAACAGATATATTTGCATGAAAATTATGTCACATAGCTTTAAAGAAACTTATTTAAAACCTGTGTCCCAAAAAGATATATAAAACATGTTCGCACTGCTCTTTTTAGTAGATTTATTATTTTTTTTGTCTGAAAAAGAAAGGAGTACAACAGTTTGATGAGGTCGATTACCTAAAATGGAAAATACTGTGATTTTTATTTTTTTTATACACCCTTGTGTTTGTGTTGGTTGTTTTATTGACATATTCAGACCACAAAAAGTGATATATATTTTTTAAGTTCTTATAATGACCATAAATAGCGGGGCTGCTCAGTATTTTTAAATGATTGAAATATCACAAATGTGCATATCTGATTTACATATCAAAGTGGTTTGCAATAAATGAAATAATTCCTGGCAATGTCGTTTCATCGTGTTAACACAATCGTCTCTGAAACCAAACAGTGTGTGCATGCTGGTTTTCTTATCCAGAAATCTGTATGGATTTTAGCTGAAAATGCAGAAATATTTTATGACCAAGCAATTATGCCATGTTAGCAAAACAATGACTCCACTGTTCTTCCAAATGTTTTTTTTTCTTTCTTGTAGTGATGCTTTCATTTCCCTGAAACAATATTAAAGTTATATTGGTTATATTTAAATATTGTATTCCATATTGAGTATAGCATTATTTAGCATCATATTGCATATTATCTTTGATAAGGAACTGTCCTAAAAAATTGTGACCAGCATTAAGTTTTTAAAAAGATGCAAAGGTATCAAAGAATGGTCTCATGTTACACATATTTTAAAAATGTTAAGGCTGTATCATAGGCTTTGCTGAAAACACACCTAAATGTCAGGTATTGTTAAACAGAAAAAACTGACCTTGACCATTAGTCTTTGTTCATGACCATGCATTCATGAAACTCTATTAGTGAGGTGGTTCACACTCGCTCGCAAAATCAAGATTCATCACAAAGCCTAGAAAAATAGCTAGAAATCACTTGTCAGAAGACAGATGACTTCTATCACTGGCTGTTGCATCAAACACAAGATATATTTAGCTGAGAGAAAAAAATATACTGTATTTTTTAGTTTTTTTGTATAGCATTTCTATTAATCTTTTTTTCTCACATTGAGTGTTTGTCCGAGTGTCCGAGATGAGTCTGAATAAACTGCAGCACTAGTGAAGGCGCATAATAAATGCACAAATTAATGGGTAAAATTCATCAAATAGTTTTGTTGTTTCTCTCCAAACTCCGTTATGTACCTCCATATTGCATCACATAATGAAACAATTCTGTCATACCTTTGCATTCTTATATAAAAGCTTAATGGTCGTTGCTATTAACTGCCATTTTATGGACGGGCACTTTTTTAATGCTTTTATGGTCACACAAAAAAAGACTGAAATGCATACAGCATTAGAACAACAACAAAGTGAGCAACGGTTTAAAATGTGATGGAATAATCAGCAAACTGGGACCTTTGCTTTAAGAAAGGATAATATCTCAATTTCTCAGCAAATACAGACAATACATTTTTATTATTTTATTGTTGCAAAACAGTTATATTCTTTACAAGAACAGTGTGGTCACCGACATCTTCAGGAATAGAAAGATAATACATTTACTTTCACATGAGGTGTTTCGAAACTGATTTACAAACTACAACATTTCAACTAAATTTAATATATTTTTAATGCTCCTCTTGATTTTTTTAAATTATTTTTATTTAAAAAATTTTTTATCAAACTTTTATTGAATATTCATTGGCATGTTGCGCCGTGACTTTAAAGTGGTTGTCCAGAGTATACTTTAAGGCTTTATTGTGTTTATAAAATGCTAATCAATGTGTGCTCATGCTTATTTTGTTAAAAATTTAGATTTTTTTTTTTTCATATATCTTACTTTGATTATATACAGCTACTCAGCTAACATCAAAACAACATATTTCCTGGTTCCTCTGAAAGGCCCACCCTCAAAAGGCTCTGATTAGTCAGCTAACATAATGTGCTGTGATTCGCGGATCAGCTCCACTTCACCAGGAAAAGCGTCACACCTTGCTTTGCCTCTGCCGTGTAAATACGGTCAGCCAGAGTAGCTGTTAGCTGTATCACTTTGATTCTGAATCAGACAGAAAATGACACAGAGAACACAGCTGAACCTCATGCCTGCTCTCTAAATTAAAATCTGAAAGTGTCTTTCACATATATTCGGAATAAGCATGTGCAAGTAATATGAAACATTCACATATCTTTTGTGAGTTTGTTAATTGAGATGTAGAATGCAGCAAAAGCAGCCGCATAGAGAGACACTGCAGCGCTGCTGAAGATTGTGGGTGTTTGCAGCGGTTTGACAGAGAAATATGAATTTGTTGCTAAATTGTTAGTGGTGCCAAACAGCATTTCCCTTGTTTACATCCTTGTTTATGTCCCTTCTACAACATAACATTAACGCTAGAAACTGTATTATGAAAATGTGCATGTAATAAATCAATCTAAACAAATAAAAACAGCCTTTGGCTCACTATCCACAGCTTCTTCCATTATTGTTGGAGCTGCTCCTTCTTTTGAGGAGTTTTTAGCCGAATCCAGCACTGAACTGGGAGAGATTCTGGAAGATGTCCTTTGTCAAATGCTAGCTATATATATATTTTTATAATTCTCTGGAAAATAATTAAAATTAAATTGTAAGCACTTCTCTCTTTGTGTCGTGTCCTTTGGAAGCCAAAATACAGAAACAGAAGAAGCTCTGTGGAAGTAGCAGTGTTTGGAAGGCATTTTAGCTTTCACTGCTATATTACAGCATTACAGTGCCTCTGGCCACGCCCCTTCACTGTGCATGGTGTGTGCGCGTGGTGAATGCGCGTAACCTGAAGCGTTTGTGATCTCTCTAACCCGGATGTATTTTTTGTAGTTCCCAAACTTCATTCGCTGTAGGATTTTCCTAAGCTACCTCTGTTAACATGTCCCTTTGGATTTAACTATGAGCGTATTACATTCAGAGATGTTGTTTATGTTCACACAGCTACATTACACGTCAACTAAAGTTTAAAATATGATAGCGTAGTGGACCACCCCTTTAAGTTGTTGCAAATTAGCTACAGTTTTGCCTTTTGATACTGACCAATCTAATTTATGTACCCAAATTTCTTATTTTACAGCATGCTATTGACCTTATTCTGCAATGCGGAAATGCGGCTGCTTTTTTTTGCGATCATTTAAGAATTCACGATTTAGTCGCCTATGGGAGAAATGAGTAGGAATAATAAACGGCAGACAAACGGTCAAACTGCTTCCTCTACAAACAAGTGTGTTTATGACTATACAGATTTTTTTAACGTCTTAAAATAAATGGAAGTGAATGAGACCGAAAGTCTCAAGCCAAAAAGCTTCAAATGGCTGTGCCCATCTATTCAAGATAAGGTCAATAGAAAGTTTGATAAGATCTGTAAAAGTGTACCAATTTAAGCTAGCCACTTTATAAAAAAAAATTCAGTTTTTGTCCTTCCATCTCCATTTTGTTCAACTTTTTTTTTTTTAATCTGTGAAGAACCCTTATAGAGGTGAGACATTTACACTGGACACTGATTTTTACTAAATAATTTAATCCGATTACAAAAATAAAATCTAACCAACCATGAAGCCATTTCAGACATGCTTCCACTGATTCTCAACTTGTCAGTTTCAATCGAACAATTTGAAATATGATGGAAATTGTACTTTGTTTTCTTCAAAAAACTGCTCTGACACAATCTACATTGTAAAAAGCACTACAGTAATAAGAATTAATTGAATTGTGTAGTATAGTAAATTGAACAGTAAGACCATCCTCAACTCATAGCTGGCCTATAGTGGAGTTTGCAGTGGTCATTCCTCAGAATATCATTGGTTTTCCACAGAAGAAAGTAGATCAGATTTGACAACAGCATGAGGGATTTTCATTTTTGAGTAAACTGTGCTTCCTTTATTGCTGTTGCTCTGCATTTGATGACATATTTGAATGAGTTTCTCCCTCAATGCATTCCGTTGTGTTGTCTGGAGCTTAATATCTGCCAGAGTTGAGAGATTGCAGCAGTGCTGACAGATTCAAGGAGAAGCAACACATGCTTTTACCAGTGACACTCACTTCTTAGTACACTACTGACCACATTCTCCTGATTTGCAGTGATGCGGCATGTACACTGTGTTTACTGGAGGCATGTTTGCACTGCAATAACAGCCATATGATACATGCATCTAATTGAATAGAGCTTTTGAAAATAAGGGAGACTTGGACTCTTGAGTCTTAAGGTGACCTTACTGGATAAACTTGTTCTTCTCCCAAATTATCCAAATGCTTTCCATGTTTGTTCATTCGGTTTGAGCTCCTGTCAGACAGTGTTCACTTGTGCTTTCGTGTACTTTTTTTGTGGTGTTTCATATTTGGCCAAGTTTTCTTTTGTTTTGTGGCAGGAAGTTTTACATCTTGTCTGACCAAATGGTATTTTTTTAAAGAGGAAGAGCTGGGTGGTGTTAATTAAGTCAGGAAACAAAACAAAAATCTCAAGATGAAAAAGCAACATTCGTCCGTCTTAAGTAAGTTTTGAAAGAAGTCTCTTCAAAGAAGAAGAAGTCTCTTATGCTCACCGAGATTGCAGTTATTTAATCATAACTGCAGTAAAAATATAAATTTGGCACTATATTACTGCTAAAGGAGCATAATAATAATAATAATAATAATAATAATAATAATAATAATTATTATTATTATTATTATTATCATTATTATAATAATAATAATAATAATTATTATTATTATTATTATTAATAATCAGAAAAAATATTGCTAGGTAACAGCAAAAGGTTGGAAAAAACACTTTACAGTACTGGAAATTTGTCTTGGACTGGTGCAAAATGAAACACACAAAAAAGATATACACAAATGTTAAATATAAATAGTGTATACAGAAAGTGAATATGCATAAAAATAGTACAATTTAGAATGTAAAAGAGACATTATTATTATTTCAGAAGTCTTTGAATAAGAAATTCAAAAGAAATGCATTTTTCCCCACAGCAATGAAGAACAAACCTTTTCTATTTTATTGGACCTGGGACCCTTTCTTTGATTATCTAGGAACCTCTAAGTCTTTAAGACTAAAAGTTTGTCTGTTAGACAAAAGAAATGTAATATGCCTTTTTGTAATAATTTTGTATTTTGTCTTTTTTATTTTTTGTTTGTTTGTTTATTTAATTACAATTAAATTTTATTTATTATTAATATTATTTTTATTATAAACTTTCACATGGGATCAGAATTCAAATGACATGTAAGATAGATATTTTCTGATAATTTTCTGATATATTTTTGAACTAAAATGTTCAATAAAAATATAAATATTTAAAAAAGAAAAAAAAAAAAGAAATGCATTTACTGTATTTGAAACTAAAATCTTTTTTTATATATATATCACAGATTAACATGTTGGTAAAGGCGTTTTCCTGTCTGTTAAGAGACAAGAGGAAGAGTGACAAGTCAGTCAGACATTTGTCTTGAGGAAGTTCTTGAGCAATGGAGACTGAGTGCTGAGTAATCTGTTTTTGAGTAGTTAACAATTGTTGTTGTTCTCCAATACTTGGAGTTTAGGGATTGTAAAGTGCATCATTATGCTTTCTGGAAATTAACTTTAATGTAGTGTGTGTATTATAGCTGTTAGTGAATGCAAAAAAAGGCCTGTAAAGTTTTAAAGATCAAGTTATGGTAAAGTTTACAAAATAAAGTGTCAATGGGGCTTTTAAAAGGTACACAAACAATCCACATTTGTACCATAAAGATTCATATAGGGCTGTGGTGTAAAATCCTTTTGCAATGATTTTAAGATTTGAATTGATTCTGAGATGAGTTTTAATGGCAGATGGCATTGTATGCTTTACAAACAGCTGTTCTCTGCTTGCTTCTAATTCCTTACAAATACCACTCAAACATAAAAAAAATTTTATTTATGAGGAAAGGTTGAAGCAAATGTGTTCATGGTGTACATTGTAGTCTAAGGGTAAAATCTAGTCTAGAGTGCTATCTGCTGTTAAAAACTAGCTTGGAGCGTAATCTGCTGTTAAAACTAGCCTAAAGCTGTTAAAAACTAGCCTAACGCGCCATCGTCTGTCAAAAACCAGCCTTAAGCAAAATTTGCTTTCAAAAACTAGTCTAGACTGCCATCTGCTGTTAAAAACTAGCCTAGAGTGTCATCTGCTGTTAAAAACTAGCCTAGAGTGCCATCTGCTGTTAAAAACTAATCTAGAGCACCATCTGCTGTTAAAAACTAGCCTAGAGTGCCATCTGCTGTTAAAAACTAATCTAGAGCACCATTTGCTGTTAACAAACTAGCCTAGAGTGCCATCTGCTGTTAACAAACTAGCCTAGAATGCCATCTGCTGTCTAAAATCTAGCCTAGAGCATTATCTGCTATTAAAAACTAGCCTAGAATGGCATTTGCTGTTAAAAACTAGCCTAAAGCTGTTAAAAACTAACCTGAAGATGTTAAAAACTAGCATAGAGCACGATCTGCAGTTAAAAATTAGCCTAAAGCTGTCAGAAACTAGTCTAGAGCGCCGTCTGCTGTCAAAAACTAGCCTAGAGCACCATCTGCTGTTAAAAACTAACCTTAAGCTGATTCAAAAGAGTAGAGCGACGCAATTTAAACATCTTAGAATTTTCAAGCAGAATCGAATTTTCTTATCTTACAATTGTTTCTCCAATGCTCTATATTTGTATCTAACGTATTAGTACGTAACAATTGCAAGAGGCACCCTTTGCACTTTTTAGGTAGTAATGAGGTACTAATATAGATCTTTGGGTACAAATGTGTTCATTATAAAAAGGTGCCACCCTTATTGTCTGCTCTCATAGCTTTATTTCTGAGATTGTTCATACAGTAGGTTGGCAGCAAATTTGTTGAATGTCGGACTGTGGTCTCCATTGTCTGCCCATGAACAGAATCTATTTTGCCTTTGTGGCCTGTTTTGCTGATATGTTTTGCTAAACCAACAGTATTGTGCTGTTGAAGAAAGACCTCTTTGCACAAACTTCCAAAAGATAAAGAGCTCAAACTGATACCGTTAAATCACTCATAAACACACTGATTTTACGAGTGGAAGCTTCCAGAGCTAAAATTCAGATATAGAAAATGGAAATTTGTTTTCCAACAATTACATCTGACTAGAATAGTTAACATGATGCTGACTATATCTGACCAACCATAGCAGAGTATGCTCTCAAGAGGCGAAGTTTAGAAAGACTGGATGCATGAACAAAGCATTTCAGATGCTGTGAGAAAATGCTTACTTTTTCCTTTTAAAGGTGTTGCTTATTTCAAGAGTTCACACTTGCAATCGTTTCAGAATAAAGCGTATTTGGCGTGCTGTCCGGGGAGAGGGCCCTGAGCTCGGGGAGACACCCCAACTCAAGTTATTCCCCTTATCAGGAAACAGAGAGGAATTGGGATTCGAGCGAAGTATCTAGCTCGGCCCCAGAACGCTCCCCCTGGGATTGTAATGCTTAAGAGGTGAGGTGTCGGGGTGGTGGAGGGATGCTAAAGTCGTGAGATGCTGCAGGTAAAACAGCTTTGGTATATATAGGGGTTTGGTCAAGAACTGATTGGATAATAGAATAATTGTCAATGACGTATTTGATACTGAAACTTCTGCGCGTGCTCCTCCCGAAATTTGTGTACAAAACATCACATAGTATGAGATATTAATTGAATTATCTTTTAATTTCCATCATAATAGGGGCATTTTAAATGATCTTCTAGCTGTACTAGAGCACAAAATGTTCTGTAGATCTTCTCAGTCTTTATTAAAATGTGGTCATAAAGCATACTTGTGTAATTACATAAGTTAGTGAGATGTGTCTGCATTCACTGCTTTGTGGGCTTGACTCTGGCTGTGAAATGGGCCATAATGCGTTTTAGAATTGTTGTGTTTTCTTATGACATTTGGCACACTTAAGCTTCCGTCTGGTGAGCAGATAACACAAACGGCTGTAGCTTTGAGTTCCTTCAGTGAGCTGGCCTAACGTTTGTGTGTGTCTGTTGGTTTAAGGTGTGTCTGTGTGTGACTTACTCAGAAATAAACATTCAGTTGGTTTGAAAAAGGTGACACAGACTTGAGTGTGACTTTCAGTGGTTGTACATATGCAGTATTGTTATGATCATTATTTCACTTTAGATCTGTCTGTTTGGATAATCAGGTTGATATTGAAAAAGCTGGATTCAAGTAAGGTGATTGGCTGGGCCATTCTACAGCTTGATTTTCTTTCTTTGAAGCCATTTGAGAGTTTCCTTGGCTGTGTTTTGGATCATTGTCCTGCTGAAATGTCTACCTTGGCTTCATCTTCATCATCCTGATAATGCAGATGTTGGACCGAAGCAGCAATATTTCATTTATAATGAACTACTGAGAGATTTCAGCTGCTGTCTGGTCTTTCACTGCCTTTCTACACCTCCCTTTCTTCATGTGTTTGATACTTTTCATTTTCAATGTCATTTCATTTTATTACACAACTTCATTTGTAAACCAATTAGATTTGTTTTCTTTCAATATATGAGTTTCTTTGGTTGTTACCAACATCTGGGGAAAATTTTAAGTCAACAGCACCTTTAGAAATATGTTTTCTGAGAAAAATGGTTACATGTTCAATACTTATTTCCCCCACAGTATATCATTGACTTGGTCGACACATTTTAAGATTTTATTTTGGGTTGTTCTGTTGAACACCAAAGAAGATAATTTGTTAACATTGACATCCGTAGTAGGAAACCCAAAAACTATGGAAGTCAACGGTTAATGGTTTTTAACATTTTTCTGTATATAACATTTTGTGTTCATTTAGAATAAAGAAGCTCAAACAGGTTTGAATCAGGTGAATAAGTAAATAATGACAGAATTTAGAGTTTTGGGTGAACTGCCATTTTAAGTGGTCTTTTTCTATTTTTGTTTTTTTTGTTTTTTTTAAAGGATGGGAGCAGTGAGCGTTCACTGGAGGAGATGTCATTCGGTCGACTCCTGCGACGTGCATCCTCCAAAGCCTCTGACTTTTTGACGTTTAACGTGGGCACGGGGGGTTCCCGGAGCGTGCTGGATGGAGAGATCATCTTCTCCAAGAACAATGTGTGTGTGCACCCAGCCGAACCCCTGCCTGGACTGCCTGAACATCACCCAGGTACAATGCAGACACCGTCACCCCACAATGCAGTTGTTCACAGTGTCGTAGACGTGAGTTGAAGACAAAATTATCAGCGCCTCCTGTGAAATAAGTTCGGTAACACTTTATTTTGATGGTCCATTTGAGTATTAGTAGACTGTCGGCTTAATATCTGATGATGCTGCTCCTTCAACTGTTATTTAACTGGCTATAAGAAACTTTGCAGGTACGAAAGCACAACTTTGCATGTCAACTTATACTAACCCTAACAGTCTACTTATAATCTAATGAAAATTAGTTGGCATGTAGATGCAATGTAACTTAAATTCAACAAACGGACCATCAAAAATAAAGTGTGACCATGAGTTCTTTTAAAAATATTTTCCAAGCATTTTTAAAACATAATCCTTTTAATAAATAATAGATTTTGTCTTTGCCATGATGACTGTACAATATTTTGCTATATTAGTTTTCAGTAAAGTGTCATTTAAATGCACAACTAGGTTAAGTAGGTTTATTAGACAAGTCATTGGGAAACACAGTGGTTTGTTCTGTAGCCTGTTCAACAATAATAATGGTTTAAGGGCGCTAATAATATTGACTTAAATTTAATAGTTTTTATTCCAGCCAATCTAAAGGTAATAAGACAATAAAAATATAAGAGTAAATACTAAAAAACGCCATTTGATCTGTTAAATATCATTTGGGAAATGTTTGAAACAGAATTGCAATTTCACAGATGTGCTAGTTATTTTGTTCAGCTGTACCAGCTTTTGTCATCGTGTGCCTTTCTAAATGATCATTGTCACATGATCCAATTTGCTGCTCATTTCTCATTTCTTTAATCAACTTTATACTCTACAACAACTACAAAAATGTATCCACAAACTGTTAAAAAATGTCAAAGTCTAGAACAGTGGTGCCTAAACTCGGCCCTGGAGGACTGGTGTCCTGTAAAGTTTAATTCCAACCCCAATCAGACACGCCTGGGCTAGCTAATCAAGCTCTTACTAGGCTTTCTAGAAACATCCATGCAGGTGTGTTGAGGCAAGTTAAAGCTAAATCTGCAGGACACCGGCCCACCAGGACAGAGTTTGGGCAACCCTGGCCTAGAAGAACCTCTTGACCTTCATGGCCAATTACATTAATTTCTGTTGACCACGTGAGCATAATGGCCAGTCATCGCTGTTTAAGTACGTGCTCAACAGTGCTCAAATGTTAGCAGATGGATGTTTTTAAAATTTCAGTTCTGGTTGGTACCGAAATTCAAATATCGTGACGACACTCTTTTGGAGTATCAGAAAAGTGTGTAAAGGCTCCACCCCCTTTTGGAAACTCATTTACATTTAAAGGGACAACCAAAAAAAAGTGTTTTTGCTTGCACACAAATAGGAGCGTGTTCATTTTCAAGCCTGCCAGATTGAGAATTGAAGAGTTCAGATGCAAAAACCTCAAAGTGCCATATAAAATTTCTAAGTAATTTTGCTTTTATGCCAAAGAGTATGTTATTTGCATTGCCTTTAACATGAAATAGCTGAATATAAACATAAGCTGAAAAATGCTCATTGAAGAACAGGGGTGGCCAACCCGGTTTCTGGAGATCTACCTTCCTGTAGATTTCAGTTGAAACTCATATGAAACACACCTGCTTGTAATTATCAAGTGTTGTTCATGTTCTAATTAATTAGTTCATGTGTGTTTGATCAGGGTAAATGCTAAACTCTTGCTGTTTCTCAATTCCAAGAACGCAGAGAACGGACTTGCGTTCTTGTGGAGACCGATCTTGCCAAGTTACCAAGTCGCGAGACCACGAGAACAGAGATCGTGTCCTGTGAGGAATGAGATGCTGCGTTTTTCCTGATGATCACATGACCTTCACGCGTTTTTAATGGAAAATTATATAAACATTACGGCAAATATACAACAATTTATTGTTTTTCCCCTTTTCACAATAAATTCTATGCATAAAGACCTTATTAATATACTTCACGCTATACAAATAAAACAAATTTTAATATGAATTTCAGCAAATAAACACCCTTAATGTGTTTATGCCTTTTAATAAGATTTTAAGGGAAACTCCTTAGATAAATAAGTTATCTCTCTGAACTTTAATAATAAATCGATATAAAATGCTGCGCTTACCACCACCGTTATTCTGCATCGATGCGTTCTTGATATCAAGTATACATTTGGCAACTTTCACGCGTCTACGTTCTTGCGGTCTTGAGTTTTGGAGCTGAACTTTGGTGGTTGATGATGGCGTTACAAGAGGACGCAAGACCGCTAAAGAACGCATATTGAGAAACAGCCATTGTTGAAAATAGATCTCCAGGAACAGGGTTGAGCATCCCTGTTGTAGAAGAAAACTCCGGACGGCGCTTGGAGGTTTTTGCATCTGAACTTTTCAGTTGTGTTCATCGTTCAGGTTACCTGTGCGTGCACCTGGAGAAAGATGAGACCCTGGGCTCCACGCTCATCCTCACCTGGGTGCCCAACTCTCGCATCCAGCGGCAGGATGAGGAGGCACTGCGTTACATCACGCCTGAAAGCTCGCCCATCCGCCGAAACCCCCGACGCCGAGCCCACCGGAGCCACTCTCGCCCGCCAGCTGCCCCTGAGGAGGAGGAGGCTGATGAAGAGGGCCAGGAGCCGCAGAACCAGGCACTGCTGGAAGAAGGAGATGAAGGCTCCTGTGAGCTCTCTGCAGACGAGGTGAGCCGGGACAGCACCATCGGCTCTGATTCAGACACCTTCTCCTCACCGTTCTGCCTGTCGCCGGTCAGCGAGGCTCTGGGCGAAAGCAGCAGCTCTGTCTTCCTGGACAATGAGAGCAGGTGAGGGGGAAACATCTAAAGTACAGTAGTGCAGAAATACACAGAAAAAGTTGAAGTTCATTTATTTATAAAGCACATTTAAAAACTGACCAAAGTGCTACACGATGCTGAGTTCAGCACGATTTTTAAAGTAGTGCAGTCTTGCAGATGTTTTCACACTGCTTGACTATCTGGGGTAGCATTTTGTTGCTGTTTTGTTTACACTGCAAGATGGAACGGCAACAGGGTGGTTCACACTGCATGACATTAGAATAGGAACAATCGCCGACAACTTTGTCCGCAAACTACGTCTCACAGCCAAACACACGCAAGAAGTGACATGCAAACAACACAAGGTCACGTCGTATATCTTTTGTTATTAACTACATAATGAGAAAGAAGCCTTTAGTGGGGTAGAAAATATACTTCTTTTACTCACCCAAGTTTTGAAGGGAAAAATTTCTCCTCCACCTTTTTCTTTTTGGACCTTGTTGTGATATTGCTCAAATTACACGTCACACAGACACAGGTGCTCCTGCCAAATTTGCACTCATTTTTCCTCCATTTCCTGGGTCCAAATAGACTAAAAAGAAGCTCTTTTAACTTCTCCCCCAATCTCCCGCTGGCCTGCAGATACCCATACCAGTGGATTCTGCTCTCTCATTGGCTTTAAACCAATGTTATTTTCAATCAGAACACAGTTCATATGGTATGATTTGAATTGCTGATAGCTCCAGATATTTAGCATACCAAATATCTCTTGGGTGTCGGCGACTCATCAGTGATTCTCTCGGATTGCGTCTTTGATAGTTCACACTGTGTGATTGTTACTCGCGTGAACAAGCACTGATTTGCCTGTGATTTCAGCCAATTGTTTGCAGTTTCTCAATCTGTCAGCGAGTCAAAATCAGAGCTAAAGTCATGCAGTCTGATCTCGGCATAAGACAGAGTAAATTATATAGACAATTGTAAAAACACAGAGGTAAAACCAAGAGAAACAACAGAATACATTTTAAAATAAAGCAATCGCCAAAGCTATTACAATATTAATATTAAAAAGCCAAACTGAACAGGTACCGTTTTTTAAGAGTGATTTTAAAAATAGTGATGCTGCCATTCATAAAAAAAGATAATACACTGAAAATTTGTTTTAAAGGGCATCTAGATGATCTATGTTGATGACATTTGTTTTTAATCGAGTTTTGTAACTGTTCAATTATTAAAGGTTTTTATTTTTAAATACCAAAAAGCTTTTTTTTAAATCATCCTGCAATTCATTTTTGGTATCAGTGATATGAATTTTTAATTGCATTTTGCATAGCTGATTAAAAAGCTTTCAGTAAAGCTGTACATTCAGAGTTGAGGTGCATGTTATTTTAGTTGTAGAATTACATATGCATATTATATATTTTTAATTAAAATTGTTATTAATGTTTAAGTCTTTAGATTTTTTTTAATGGTATGCATGTGCCTAAATGAAATCATATTTAGAAATGGCTTTGCAAATTTAGGGGCTATTAAGTACATATGATTAATTCTTTTTTTTTGCTATGAAAAAAAAAAATAAAAGTGTGCATTTAAAAAAAAAAATTATTATTATTATTATTAATAAACATTTTTTAATTTTGAAGTCTCACCAAACTGACTGGATCAAACGTACAGCAAACAATAATATTATCCAGTATTATTGCATTGTATGAATGCATCAGCATC
The DNA here is from genome assembly GCF_903798145.1 of Danio aesculapii. Lineage (NCBI taxonomy): Eukaryota > Metazoa > Chordata > Actinopteri > Cypriniformes > Danionidae > Danio > Danio aesculapii. The sequence goes on along the minus strand of NC_079437.1, from coordinate 17,446,785 downwards.
TTTACTTCAGCTTTCAGTATCCAATTCCTCATAAATTACTGTAATAACTGATTTGATGCTCAAGAAACTTATCATTATCAGTGCTGTTGATAACTGTTGTGCTGCTTAATACTTTTATTTACAAAAAAATATCCTTTTTTTCAGGATTGTATAAATAGAAGTTAAATTTAAATGATTTTTAGATGTTTTAGAACATTTTAAGCATACTTGTTGAATAAAGTATTAATTTATTAGCATATTATTCATTGAAAAGCATATTGTTTTACATGAAAGTAATTTTGAAAGAAGCAGGAGTGTGAATTTACACCCTGATAACTAAAAATTTAACTTTGTTTATTTTAGATTTGAGATGAATGTGTGATTTCACAGAGTGTGTTTGTAGAGTGTGTAAGGTTTAGAGCTGTAGTGTTGTGTGTGTTTTAGCAGGTGTTTGAGGGGATGCTAGGTGTGAGCGTGTGTTTCTCATGTTCTGTGCTGCTGCAGGTCTGTGTGCAGTAAGAGGAGCTGCTCACAGCTTATTCATAATTCATAGTTCAGCTCAGCTTATTACATTTTTAAGCACAGCGTCATGTGTTTCTGTTCTGAACCTCTGCAGCATCCCGTCTCATCACAGACCGTCTCCCATAGTTGTTGCAGCTGATTTAATAATAAAACGGCAACAATTTCTCACACTCAATGCTTGTAATAATAGCAACGTGATTTATAATTACATTTAAAAGCATGTTTAACTGCATGTAAGATGCAACAATAAATGTTTCAGGCATATTTCTTTGTGCACACTCAATATAAAATGTATTACTGGTACTGGTTTTTGTTGTTAATTCTGTCTAATTAGCCATTTTGTATAGTTTTAATCTAGAATGTTATTATTAATCTTTTAAATGCTTTTCTTTATGGTTAACATTATAGTTCATCACAATTACAGATTTTTTTTAGATGTCAAATGCTTCCTATTTGTGTTAGGTTTATACTTGTAAAAATATGACATGGTGGCTCAGTGGTTAGCACTGTCTCCTCACAGCAAGAAGGTTGCTGGTTCGGGTCAGTTGGCATTTTTGTGTGGAGTATGTTCTTTCCATGTTTACGTGGGTTTCCTCCAGGTGCTCCGGTTTCCCACACAGTCCAAACACATACGCTATACAGTAGGTGAATTGAATAAGCTAAATTGGCCGTAGTGTATGAGTGTGAATGAGAATGTATGGATGTTTCCCAGTACTAAGTTGTGGCTGGAAGGGCATCCGCTGTGTAAAAAATTCTCAATTAGAAAGCTAAAAACAATCACACAATTCCTCATGATAATAACTGAGCAACATATAATTTTACATGATACATTATACTCTATCAGTTTGGACCAAAAGTCAACAAATGTATATTTTTGATTATTTATGTCATTGTCTCCATAATAAATAGACTTTTAACAATGTTAAACTTGTCATTAACAAAAACAAAAAAAAGAATGTTCAAAAGGTGTATACAACTAGAGGATTCTTGTTTTGACACATTAAAATGTCTCTAAGAAATGTTAAAATTAGATTTTAATTTATTTATTTTTTTGTGGCAACTGACCAGGCCTTTAGAAATAATCATTAGTGTTTAGCTCTGTCTAAAATTTAAGATTAAACCTGCAGAAACCCTCTATAACTTTTTAATAACATTAGATTTATCAATGCATTAACTAATTGAGGTTAATTTATTTGAAATGCAAATTATACACTAGTACTAATAATAATAATTGAATAAATCATAAACTATGCTAATATAATGTTTGTATTATATATTTTGCAGGTATGGAATATTGGAATTTACACAGAATTGAGCATATTAGTGTTATGATGTATTTTGGTTATGTTTTATCTTAATTCGTGTCTTTTGTTGAAGATATTGTTAGTTTACAATTTCTGAATGTCACATTTATATCACAAAGTATTCTAAAACCATATTTAAAATTGTATTTTTTATTTTTTTAATCAAATTAATCCTTAATAAATAAATAAATATAAATATATATATATATATATATATATATATATATATATATATATATATATATATATAAATATATATATATATATATATATATATATATATATATATATATTATTAAGGATTAATTTGATAATTAAAAAAAAAAATATATATATATATATATATATATATATATATATATGTATATGTATGTTTATATTATAAAATATGGTCCTCTCGGTTGGGGGTTGAGTGTTCGACTAACAACCTCATAAAAACTAGATGTTACGTAACACCAACATGGTGCGGCAAAATATCAAATTCGATATAAATTGCCACGGGAGTAAGTATGTTTGTATTATAAAATATTGCATCAGAATAAATTTGTATTTTATACATTAAAATGTGTATATAATAATAAATGTATCGAAGGGTGTTTTAGTTCATTTTTATTATTGTTTTTATTTACAGGTATTGTACAGTAAGTTCATATGAATGAAAATGAGTTGTTTTCTTCCTTGAAGAATATAGCTGTGTGAATAAAACCAAATGTGATGCAGGAAAACTTCCATTGCAATATTTTATTTGAATTTAAAAAGAAATGAATAATAGATTTTGCTGTACAAATAACATTTCTTTTTAAATATATATTAATTTAATTTATACTTCTGTTTATACTATATACTTTATTTATAAATATATTTTTACTATATAGTACATAACTAAATATAATATTTGTGCATTTGAAAGTATTGCATATATATATATATATATATATATATATATATATATATATATATATATATATATATATATATATATATATATATATATATATAAATATATATATATATATATATATATATATATATATATATATATATATATATATATATATATATATATATAATTATCTATGCAAATGCATATATAAAATCTATTTTTTACGTATATTGTTCCTCTTCATTTTTTAATGTAAAATACCTAAGTTTGTACACTAAGAATGTGCTCTGGATATGTCGGTGGTAATGCTGTACTGTGTCCACATGGTGGAGCTGTTACAGGGCGCTCTACGTGTAAGAGTGCAGGTTGACGGTCGGAGAGATTGACTGCGTGCTACTGTACAGATTTCCCTCACATTCCCTCATTCCGCATCATTTCCTCCTTTTGTTATTTGGGCTGAGCAGCAGGGGTGAGTGCAGGACTCGAGCTGCCCATCACAAAATATCACCGCTGTCTGACGCACTCCCTCAATCCGCATCCATTTTTGTTAACGTTAGACTTCCTGTAAGATCTAGATCATTCGTGTTTATGTCGGCCTGTTTCACCCTATGTCTTCGTCGGTTTTTTCGGTTTCGTACTTGTTTTATTTGTTTGTTTGTTTGTTTTAAATAGTGCCTTTGTCGTGGTTAGGCTCAGTGTAGCGTCTGTTTGTTCAAACTACTTACTTAAAATGAGCTTAACGATATAATTCTTTAAGTTTTTTGAGGACAACTTAATTTTTTATTTTCAATCCACATAAATTTGTAAAAACGAATGAATTAACTTGATTATGTGTGGGACCCAGCATTTTTTACAGTGTGTCCAGCATAAAAAAGTTCATCCTATCTGTTTTGTCAACAACAAATAGAAATCAATTTATAACATTCAGTAAGTCAAGATAACATGTTTTTAATTAATTGTAACTTATTAAACTAAGTTAATCATGCTCAACTTCATTTTATGAGTTAGGCAAACTGTTTTAAGCCAGTTTAATATAATTATTATTGTGTGTGTGTGTGTGTGTGTGTGTGTGTGTGTGTGTGTGTGTGTGTGTGTGTGTGTGTATAAGAGAGAGAGAGAGAGAGAGAGAGAGAGAGAGAGAGAGAGTGTGTGTGTGTGTGTGTGTGTTTGTATTATGTGCCGTGGTGTCCTGTGTTGCCATGTGCATGATTGTGAGTGAGTGTGTGTATGTGTGTGTTACCTGCACTTGGTGTTTTTGTGTGCAGTCTGATGTCTGTGTGTGTTTCATTTTGGTGTGTGTGTGTGTCTGTCTGTCTGCCTGTCTGTCTGTCTGTCTGTCTGCAGACCAAGAGTGCGTGTGTGGCAGAGAGAGAGAAAATGTGTGTGGGTGTGGGTGTGTGTGTGTTATGTGTTGTATGTAGCCATTTGTGTGATTGTGTGTGTGTGTGTGTGTTTCCTGTTGTGGTGTATGTGGCTGTGCTGCGTGTAGTTGTGTGGGTGCATGCATGTGTGTGAGAGAGAATATGTGTGTGTGTGAGAGAATTGAGTTGAGTGTTACGTGTAGCCATGTGTGTGTTTTGTGAGCAACTGTGTGTGTGTGTGTGTGTTACCTGCACTTGGTGTGTTTGTGTGTAGTCTGTTTGTGTGTGTGTTACTTGCTGTGGTGTGTGGCTGTGCTGTGCGTCGCTCTCTCAAAAGTCCATGGGATCTGTTGTGTAGAGTTTGCCTGATTGTCTCCCATTTGTCTAATTACACGGGCTGTTTTTTAATATGCAAATGTCCTGTGTTATGATTGGCCAGCCTCTATGCGAGATCACAATCCCCTGTAAGTTCCTGAAAGCTGAATAGATTTCCATTGTGAACATGGGTGGTCGTATGCAAATGTGCTCATCGGTGTATGGTAATTTCTGAATGTGTGTGCCCGCATGGTGCATCGAACCCTCTCATTTCATCAGTGCAGAAGAAATCCTGTTTAAATAGCTGAGGTGAAGGCAGCCCGTGTGTGTAGCAGAGGTGTGTGTTGTCCTGAAACCCCCTCCAGAGTCCCAGTCAGAGTTTGAGCTGCTGTTTTGGCGAGGATGATGTAAGGGTAATGTGTTAAGAGTGTCGGACAGCTCTGCCTCTGGGGGCATTAGTTTCAGTATGATGTAATAAACAGGCCCTCAGGGGTAGAGCCGGTCCCTGTGGAGTTCAGTTCCTGGAAATACACTGGAATACACTCACAGAGTTACCGCTTATGAAAGGGATGGCGAGTCAGATGGCCACACTGATAGATAGTTGGATCTTATTTACTCTACAGTGCTTAGCATAAATGGGTACACCCTCTTTTGAAAATGAAGATTTTGATCAGTTTCTCAGTGAATAGAGGCAATCATTCAATCATTCATTTTCTTTTTGACTTAGTCTCTTTATTAATCCGGGGTCACCACAGCGGAATGAACCACCAATTTATCCAGCACGTGTTTTACGCAGCGGATGCCCTTCCAGCTGCAACCCATCGCTGGAAAACATCCACACACACTTATTCACACTCATACACCATGGACAATTTAGCCAACCCAATTCACCTGTACCACGTGTCTTTGGACTGTGGGGGAAACCGGAGCACCCGGAGGAAACCCACGCAAACACTGGGAGAACATTCAAACTCCACACAGAAAGGCCAACTAACACAGCCGAGGCTCGAACCAGTGACCTTCTTCCTGTGAGGCGACAGCACTACCTACTGCGCCACTGCGTTGCCTAGAGGCAATCATTTTTTGTGCATTTAAAAAAACGTTTTAACGTTTAACGTTTTATTTACCAGTTACAGTGCTCAGCATATGCAAGCAGGGTGCGAATTATACATTGAAGATCAGGGGGGTCAAGTTTTTATTTGTTTTATTTGTTATATTTGCTAAAATACCTCAGTGAACCAAATTTGTTTAATTCAATTACATCTAATTTATTAATTAAGCAAAATTATGTTTTTAGTGTTTTGAGGGATGTTGAGTGGTTCTCAATGACATTTGTGATATTAAATAAATTGTGTCAGGTTTGCTTTCCTGCACCTATTAATGGATGACCATGAAAGACTGTCAGTGGCGGACTGTCTACCTAGAGAAATTGATATATATATATATACACATATCTATGATCGGGGGTTTTCCCCAGTGGTTAGTATGTAAATATTTCTTTAAATTATAAAAATGGTCATTTTACATCACTTTTCTACATCGATGGATTCGTGACCCTACGGGCATTGCCGATAAAGAGATTTTAGTGCAAGTTGGTGCTACTTTCCCTTAAAGTCAGTGCAGCAAGTCACTGTATTATCATCAATAATCTTACTTGTTTAGCACAAAAGTTCATAACATACAATTTGTAAAAAACGAAATTTTACCTATGAAATGTTCTGCCTTTGTGCTCGGTCTTATTCGTTTGCTCGTTACAACACTTCTCGCACTGCAGAAGTCAAGCATGTTCACATTGGGTTTGGTCTTGACTAAGTGCAGTTGAATAACTTTTGTCCTGGGAGCCCTGTACAAATATGGCGGCGGTATTGAGGCATTCTCAGAGCCCATATGCATTATCTAATGTATATATCTATGTATAATGTATATATCTATGTAGAAGTTGGGAATTTCTCAACTTTTCAAGTGCCAACGGAAGTGTCAGCCAATCAGATTGCTTTATGCAAAATACCCCAGTTCAGACAGTAGCCAATTGCGCTCTAATTTCATTGGCTGACATGACTATGATGATAGCTTCAGACCTAACTTCAGATATGCCCTCCATCAATCGTTGACGCTGAAGCCCCATGTGGATCGGGTGTAACAGTGGCATTTATGCTAAACTGAACTGTTTTAATTTAACTAACTACACCAGTATTCTTCCACTCTCCGCTTGCCTGATTTAGTGAAATATTCCACTATCTCAAGTATTGTTTGGGCCTTTCATTCTCTCTTCTTCATCTACTGCACTGAAAATAAGTCATTCATTGCATTTACTAATTATTTTACCTTTATTTCATTAAAAGTAACTGGTTGCAAACAATTTAAATGGGCTGAATGTAAACAAATTAAATGCATTAATGTTCAGCCTAATTTGTTTGTTTAAATTCAGTCCATATAAATTGTTTGCAACTAGTTACCTTAAACGCAGTTTTACTTAATATACATGGCAAAAAGCACCATAGAAATAAAGATAGATCTCTGTAGCTAATCAGTCAACAATGTCTATCCAGTTAGTTGCTTAGTTCAATTTAATCTTACCCTGTAATTTTTATCCTCCTCTTTGTGGCCATCCATCAACTAATTAATCAACCGACTTCTTTTTGTCCATTTTGCTATAGCTGCTTCTCGAATACTAATACACTATTCTATGCCATTTTGTAGTAAACTCAAAAAATGAACTACTTCAAACTACTTACTTAAAATTAGCTGAAACAACACAATTTTTGAGGGTTTTATTGGACAACTTAATTGTTTTATGTTTAGTCTACTTAAATTTGTAAAATCTTCTAAGTTAACTTAATTTTTTCTTGTTGCCCCAACACAACTTAATTGTGCAAAACCCAGCGTTTTTACAGTGTATAAATATTCAATGCTGAGTTCCACAAAATTCCTTTATGTTGTCTCAACACAGATTAAGTTAATCAAATTGTCACAGTGTTTGAGCATACAAAATTTTGTCATACAGCACTGCGAAAAGGGGCAGGATTAAACAAGATGATTAGACATTTAAAATATTAGCGATTGGTCCGTATTTTAAATTTCTGTACAGAGAGATCATGTTTTGATCTTCGATTGGTCTCACGCAGTCACAAGGTATGATTTTGCAGGTCCGAGTTCACCAAGCTTAAACTTTGCAAGATGGTGACCTGCGAAACTTGTCGCACAAGTTGGCGTTTCTGGTCTGCTGCATTAGTGTATGTATGAATAGAAGTCTCTGGGACGAAAAGTGCAGCGTGATCACGGCTTAAGTCATTTTACATAAGAAGTTTTGAGCAAGCAGCATTTTTTGAGTGTTTTAAGTAGTTCATTAACACTGAAAATTCCATCTTGCGGTTGATTAATATGATCAAGTTTAAACATTTCTTCCACTAATTTGACAACTGTGGCAAACAATTTGACAAACTCAGACTGAGATTTGAATTTTCAATCAACAAAATTAGTTAGTGTACTATTTGGGACAACTCTAAACGGTGTCACTTTATTTTCATGGTCCGTTTGTTGAATTTAAGTTACATTACATCTACATGCCAACTAAGTCTCATTGGAAGGCCCACACGGATTCTGCATGCACAGAATTCTGCAGAATTTTAGCCCATCATTAATTCTGTTTATTTACTTGAGTAAATGTGTGTAAATCTATATTTATTCACTTTTCAAATTAATTACAGTAATATTATTGACTAATATGAAAATGTTCATCTGATTTATGTACAATGCAGTTTGTACAGTAATATTTTCTGTCTTTTAGTAGATATATTACATGAGAGACTTACTTTGTATTCCTAATAAAGTGAATCTAAATGGATTTGCATTTTTAACATTAAATAAAAGTTAAAAAGTTATTATTTTTTATTTCACATATTAAGGTTTTATTTATGATACTCCCAAAATAATTCAGCAGAAATCTGAAGATTTTTACCAGAATTCTCTGCAGAAATGGCAAAAAACGTCTGCAGATTCTGTCTGGCCATACTCATTGGATTATAAGTAGACTGTTAGGTTGGGGTTAGGGTTAGTGTAAGTTGACATGTACTTGCAAAGTTTCTTATAGTCGGTTAAATGTTAGTTTTATAAGCAGTATCAGCAGATATTAAGCCAACAGTCTACTAATACTCAAATGGACAATCAAAATAAAGTGTTACCCACTAAACTCATGGCCTACATAGAGTGTATTGAGAGTCATTTGAGCCACAACTCTCATCCCTCTGAATACACTTCAATTCAGTTATCTCATTTTCTGCCGTTTCTCCTGTTCCCAACAAACATCTGTGTGGCCATCCATCCATCTAATTAACTAGACGCTCGGTTCAGTTTGGTCACCTTATTTTTCCTGCTTTGTAAAGCCCACCCCTAGGCTCCCAGAGTAGAAAACAAGGGCCTGTAAAGAACATGAGCTGTAACTTTGCACCGTGCGCTGTCTGTCACGGCTTCGGCCCGCCATCTGGCCTCGTGTGTGTGTGTGTGATCCCGCAGCAGTTTGGACTCCCAAAGACCTCTCAAATACCACATGACCCATAAACCTTGGGCTCCTGGAGTGGATCGGTGACAGGGGACGTGTCTGGAGGTGCGTTCGGCCTGTTAGACGTGCTCTGTTAGGGGAAAAAAGACGAGTGTGAGAGAGACTCCGAGGTCCCACGGTTCGGGTTACAGCTCTGGCTGTGTTGAGAAGTCGAGAGACATTCACCGAGAGATGGAGAGAGAGAAAGGAGGGCTGTCAGGGGAAATTGGCTGCCAGGGCTGCTTGATTTGTGCCTCTGCTCAGCTCCTGCCAGCACAATAACCTCCCAGCATTCCTTTCATTCCTCTTCACTTCCAGTGTCCACACACACACACACACACACAAATCCACACCTACAGCTGTCGCGGAGTTTCACACGGTAAACACATCAGCAGAACGGATGAATTGAAGTGCAGATTTAGAGAAGAGAGACCAGCTGAATTAAGCTGTCATGCAAGAGCTTTAGGTAGATAACACTTAATTAACTAAAACTGATTTAAAACTGAATATTGTGCTTTTTTTCATGCATTTGAGTGTTTAATTGTAACTAATGTTATTTACTGTATTGTTTTACTGTTAAAAGCAGCATTGGTTGGACAGATGTTCATATTTAACTGTAAATTTAATTGTTTAATTGGCGTATCTGGTCTTCTTGTGCATTGCTCTGTGTTATTATAGAGTGTATACTTACATTTTGACAGAATATTTTATAGAAAAGTAAGTCAGTCTTCTCTTTGTCTGCAGGTCTGTGCATTGTAGTATCATATTTATTTTATAAATGAGCAGATAATGTACTTTAGGATTTTTTTGGTAAGACTTTGTTTTGATGGTCCCTATTGCATATTTTGTTGACTAAACGAATGAGCAAGCCGACAAAGCCGCCAAAACAGCCCTTACAGGAAAGCTAAAGGAGTGCAAAATCCCACCTTAAGATCTAAAGCCACTGATAAAAGGTTATATTCTAAACAAATGGCAAACAGAATGGGATCAGTGCTCAGGAAATAAACTTTTTACCTCAAGACACAATGAGATTGTTTATAGAAGATGCCGCATTGGACACAAGACTCACACATGAACATTTACTTAAAGGAGAAGAACCACCAAGATGTCAGTATTGCAAAAGAAACCAAACTGTTAAACATATTCTTGCGGAATGCCCTATCAGACAGCAATTTTTATCTGGACACACTTTAAATGAGATATTTTCAAATGTGAATCCTTCTGAAATTGTACAATTTTTATCAAAAGTAAACCTTAAAAAACTTTAGATTTTATCTTGTGTATATTATTATTATTATTATTATTATTATTATTATTATTATTATTATTATTATTATTATTATTATTATTATTATTACCCTGTGTATTATCTATTGCTGTTGGTGACTTTTATTTGTTAGAATATTTTTTTTATCACTATAGAAAAGTTGTATTTATAAAATGTGGTAAATTTGATCTTTTTTTTTTTTTTTGCCATCACATAGCCATAGAAGCTGAAATGGCAATAAACTCAAAATTCTCTCTCTCTTTGTTGACTAAACATTGCATCACAACTATGTGCCAATTAATTCTCATTTGAGTATTAGTAGACTGTCTAGTTAATATATGTTGAAACTGCTCCTTCAAGTTTAGAAGTTTAGAAACTTTGCAAGTAGATGTCAACTTACCCTAACTCTAAACCCAACCCTAACCCCAACCTAACAGTCCACTTATAATCTACTGAGAATTAGTTGGCATGTAGATGCAGTGTAACTTAAATTCATCAAAACAAGTTAAAGGGACCATCAAAATAAAGTGATACCAGTTTTTAATTTGCAAAACAATTAAGACTGATGCAGCATATAATATCACACAATAACATACAGTACATATAAGTGCACAAAATACATACTGCCAGTTTTGCTAATCACACACTCATTAAGACTAACTTATCTTATCTATTAAATGTATTAAATAAAAATCCTGCCATCACCCCATTTTTCAAAATGTGTAGTTAGTATTGCACACAAGCTCTATTTATTTATAATAAAAACAACAATAAGAAGAAAATAGATAAATATATAGATAAATCAGTAAAAAGGTGTATCATTTTGTATATTATTAATTACTTCTCCAATCCTAGAAATGTAGTCGTTTAGGATTTAATTGAGTAAATTATCTGTCATGCCTAACAAATCCCTTTAAACATATTTTTAATTAGATATGTGCATCGCTTTGCAGAATACAAATAGTATTTATTTATTTATTTTTTTATTGTTAACAAAGCATACAGGCTGAAAAAACAATATAATGAAATATATCAATTCAACTATCCCCACCCCCCTCCCCTGCAGTCTCTTTAAACTGGGGTACAGTATCAAGTATCAATTATACAAAATAAGGCAATCATTTTGGATCCTGATCATTGTTTTGTGCAATAAACATTAAAGATCTGGACTTCTGCTGCTGACAAAATCTTCATGTACTCATTTGTACCAAATTCACTCGAGGTGTGGATAATTCCAACATTATGATGCCCTGAAGTTGTACCAACTACTTGTACTGTACATGTTCAGATTATGTGGAGGCAGGCAATGTTGGGCTAGTAGTTTTTTTTTTTGCAGAAGTTAAGCCAGCTAGCCAAACTTGGTGAGGTTAAACATAGAATCATCGCTCCGTAATAGAATGGAAGGATTCACCGGTACAGGATATTTCATAATTTTAGTTAAGATAACACAAACCTCTTTCCAACATTTTTTTTACTTTTCCACATTTTTTTACTGTTCCTCCATACTCTTTTTCCCAGTCTGTGACACCCTCTTCTAGTTGACAGTCAGTTACCTAACTCCGCTGTATAACTAAATGCTTTGCTGTAGCCTCTAAGGCCTTTCTGTACATCCATGAGGTAAAATGATTAGTAGAGGACAGATAAAACCAAGCAATGATTGGATGAGTGGGAAAATTGTCCTCCCAGGGAACCCCATAGGTCTTCATGCACTGAAAAAAATGATTCAAAGATGATTCCTTGGATTTACTAAATTTTTTTTTACGTTAAGTGGTTGTAAACAATTTATTTGGGCTGAATTTAAACAAACAAATTAAGTTGAACATTGCTCAATTTAATTTGTTTGTTTAAATTCAACACAAATAAATTGTTTGCAACAGTTTTGCATGCAACACTTTTTTTCAGTGTGGTCGATCCTAATCACGAATAAAAAAGAGACAGGAAGTTTCCGTTTCACACCACTCACAAAGTTCTTGAAAACTTAATATGCCATTAGAACCACAAATATCTTATATAGACATTTAAATGCATATAAATGCCTTTCTGCATACAATTCCTTGGAAAAAAAGGGGGCGCACCACCAGATAGAAAATCATTGTTATTCCAAAAAGGTGCATGGATTTGACATTTATGTGAATGATTAATGTCTTTTTTTTATTCATCTAAAATTTACTATCGTATTGCCAATAATTGGACCAAAAGCTTGCAAACACTGTTTGTTATTTAGCCCAGAGAACAGAATATCTTGTAATCTATATTTATCTGCTAATTTCATTTCAATTTCTCTCCAAGGAAATCTAGAGAGTCAAACATGAATACATTTTATTTAAAAAGCCCTATGGTATAATTAGAAATTTGGAAGAGCTTGTCCCTCAGAATATAAATAGTGTATATATACATACATTTTGTTTTGTCGATGCAACCGAGTTGAAAACATATGTGTAAATCACTTGCTTCATTTGATTTTTACTTCATTAATTTAGGACTTTCACAGTACACACTGTTCTAAAGAAGCTTCGTGAAAAAAACATTTGACTGTTGCAGCATTTACTATGAGTTTTATCATTTCATCATCTTTTTAATCCATTAATATAGATAGTGATTCTAATGCCTCCATTTCCAGGGAATGCGATGAACCAATGGCTCATTCGGCAAGCTCCGCCTCCAGCCTGGACAGTCACGCCCCTTCAGAATGCAGTCAATCACAGGGAGTCCGGTGGGAGGAGCAGCAGAAGGTCATGGCATTAGAGCACCTGTGTGGCGTGTTCAGAGTTGACCTGGGTCACATGAGGTCACTGCGACTCTTCTTCAGGTCAGGGGTCACTTCAAAACTACATTTTGATACCCTTTTTATTTTCTTTTATCGCAGAATGTTACAGCCTCTGGTGTTTTTTTTCACTGTTGTGCTCAACTTTTCCATAAGTCTCTGTTTTATGAAACACCTCATATATTTAATTCACCTCCTTGAATTATATTATGGTTCTCATTTCAGAGAATTTATTTCGCTATGCCTGCGAGTTATAAATCATTATGCTTTAACCTCAGGATGATTTTGTTTAAGATATTAAAATGTTCTGTGGTGTGAATGAAAATTTAGGTTTGTTGAGAAGATGCATTAATAGTCCTTTTATGAAGAGGGAATCTAATATAACTAATGTTATTACCAACAAAGCCTCAATAAAAAATAAAAAAGTGCTAATAAAAAAGATAAATCATTATAACTAGTCACAGGATAAGGAAACATGCCCTGGTCTTATTGTTTCACATAATCAGTGTTTGGTTAATTAGTTACAATTATGGTGTAAGTTTAGTTTTCCATTGAAAAAGTAAAGCAAGTCATTACTTTTAATATTTAAGTAATTTAATTAGTTACTTAAAATATACTTGCCTAAAACACTGTGCTTAAATTCACAAGTTCTCTATACATCAGCTTAGAGAAGCTGCAAATATAGTTGCAAATATATTTATTTTTTATTATACAAATATATTTGCAAAATAACTTTTTTAGCTAAAGAAGGTAAGACTTGTCAGATGATTACAGATCAAAAATGAGTAGGAAATTAATGTCAATATATCAAATGTGGGAAATATGGTGTCAATATTACTGTTTGTGTTTTGATACATGTGTAACATTTCTTAATGTTTTTTTAATTTTTAATTTAATGAGTTGTATTTTGTACTTTCCTAAAATACTGTGCAGAAATTCAGAAGTTCTCTATAAATCAGTTCAGAGATTATGACATTTTTTGTCATACAAATATATTTTGAAGTTTTTAAGCTAAAGAAGGTTAGACTTGTCAGACAATCACACGCTTAAGAAACAATGAATTGAGTAGAAAATGTATAACAATATATCATATGTATGAAATATGGTGTCATATAACTCATACATATACATTTAATAAACAAACACACTTCATTAAATGTACACATAGACATCACCTATATGCTGTATAACTGCAGATTAACTATGCTTATTTGTAATAACTTGTAAGTTATTATTTACTAGTTAATTAGTTAGAGTTATTAGTCGCTAATAAAGTTATGGTAACTAATAACCTTAACTTTTCCATATTTGATTGTAATGCAATAATGTGCACTTTTTTTGAAGCCGCTTTGAAACAATAATTATTGTGAAAAGCGTTATACAAATACTTGAATTGAATTAAATTATAACTATTAAACATTTTGTGTTTTGATACATGTTTATCATTTATTAAGTGTTATTTTTAATAAAGCTAAGGTCTCTGTTAGATTTAAGGAATTATAAGGATTTTATATGTATTATGTACACTTTGAGATTTATAATGAGCGCAAGTTTTTAGTCAAGAAATGAAATTATTTATGGAGAAATTGTTATTTTTCCAACATTAAAAAGTGATTTAAATACAATTTTAATTATCTAATTATTAATTAATTATTTTTTGAAGCAACTTACACAACACTGAACATAATCATAATCTTTCGATTGACCTTCAGGATGTGGTTTTGTGTCCAGATTGAAAGTGAAAGGGTTTGTTTTTCGCTTGTGTGTTCCAGTGATGAGGCCTGCACCTGTGGGCAGCTGGTCATTGCCAGCAGAGAGAGCCAGTACAAGATCCTTCACTTCCACCACGCAGGCTTGGATAAACTGGCTGAGGTGTTTCAGCAGTGGAAATGCTGCAGGGAGACTCAGCTCAAAGACCAGGTCAATTGGAGAGTCAATTGCCTTGTCTAAATAGTCCACATTTGCGCTTCTTGCACGTGACTTCTTTCCTGAAGTATTGACTGTATTTAGCTCAGGTATTCAAGTGGGTCTGAAGATCTCAAATAGGCATGTAGAGTTTCATGACTTTGGACAAAGTTTGCAAGTCTAAAAATATGAATCAGAGTCAAACATAAAAAAACAAACCAAAAAATGTGTGTTTATATACACATATACAGTTGAAAGCAAAATTATTAGCCCTGCTGTGAATTTATTTATTCTTTTTCAAATATGTCCTTAACAGAGCAAGGACAATTTCACAGTATTACCTAAAATATTTTTTCTTCTGGATAAAGTTTTTATTTCTTTATTATTGTTATTATTATTATTATTATTATTTTTATTATTATTATTTTTACAGATTTTAAAGTCAATATTATTAGTCACCTTAAGAAATTCTTTTTTTGAATCAGCTACAGAACAAACCACTGTTGTCCAATAACATGCCTAATTAAACAGAATTTCCTAGTTAGCCTATTGATCTTAATTAAGCCTTTAAATGGCACTTTAGGATGAATACTAGTATCTTGCAAAATAACTAGAACAATATTATGTACTGTCATCATGGCAAAGAAAAAAATATAGTAATTAGAGTTTAAACTGTTAATAATTTTGACTTCAAATGTGTGTGTGTGGGTGTCATTAATAAAGATAAACACAGTCGGCAGTGCTTGTTGTCACCTTAAGAGCCACACACTTCCAATTTATGGTTACACCTGCATTTTTATTCTGACCTCTTTGTAAATTTATTACATAATAAACACCGGTTTATGTGAATAATCACAAAGTGTCATTTTTTGACACAACATTGCATGTATTTGACTATTTAGTCACTCACCTGAAGCTGAAAGATCACTTTACGTGTGTGTTCTGCTCATCTCTGAGGTCGAGCGCATGTAGAGAACAGCACGAGTTCTCTTTTTTTACTTTGGAAACATGAATGAATTGAATACACTTTAAAAGATCCAGCACATCTCATGTTGCAAAAGTCACGTTACATGATTCCACTAATTTCTATGTGAGCTTTATGGAGGAACAAATGCGTATTGCTGGAAGGGGGGCAGGATATGACGCAATAATCATTTTATCTTGATTAATGTTAATCATCGGAGGTCAAATTTTAATTTTGATTCATTGCACAGTCCTAACAAAAATCTGTTTTAAGGATGGATTTCATAGACAAGACATAGACATGGGGGGGGGGGAGTAAATAGAGAGTAAATTTTAATATATCATTTTTACTGTATATACATAAGCCAGTATTATGCGTCTACTCTTTATAGCTCATGTATTTTCTCTGCTGTATCACCTTGTTGCTGCTCCAGGTGTCAGATGAGAAGTCCTGTATGCAGTTTTCCATCCGTCGACCCACATTACCGTCTGCCGAGATGCACCCCGAGGAGCGTCTCTACCGCCGACTGGACGTCAGCTCTTGGCTCCGGCACCTAAACAACAGCGGCCAGGTGCTAGAGGAGTACAAGCTCAGGAAGGTCAGACTGACGGCCAGCTGTCAATCAAATCAACATTACTTGTTTTAGTTGCTCTTTTCAATTGCATTGGCTCTTGCAGTCAAAATATACAGTTTGGGGTCAGAAAGACTTTTCATTGTCTTTAAAGTCTTCTGCTCACCAAGGCTGTTTTGTTTGATCAAAAATAAAAAAGCTGTAATAATATGAAATAATATTATGATTAAATATTATTTCAAAGTTTTTTATTGAAATATACAGTGCTCCGCATGATGGAGTACACCCCATTTTGATAAATATAAAAATAATATATTTTTATCCATTTCTCAGTGAATATTGGTTATATTTATGTCCATTTAAGCAAAACAGATTTATTAAACAGAAATATTTATTAAAATATTATTTTAGTCATCAAACATCTTTAGAAATGGAAAGATAATATATTTAAATTCATGCAAAATATTGCAAACATTTTAGCAAATTTGTACATATTTTTTGTTTTTCTTGATTTTTTTGCTATTTTTTTAAATTTGTATTAAACATTTTTCCCTAGCATATACATTCGGGGTACTAATTTTTTAACCATTATTGTAAGTTATTTTGTTAGGTTAGCTCCAGATTTGACTTCAGTACTGACTAAACTACTGTATATGATATACTGTATACTGTATATGAACAAATATAATGTTGTAATGCTTCCTATAGAAAATATTAATTGAAATGGGAGATTTGTGAGGGGTGTACTCAGGGGTGTCGCTAGACCCAATTTACTGGGGCACGTGCCCCAGTAAAAATCTCCAGTGCCCCAGTAAATGCATTAAGATATGATTTACTTCATATGCAAGTGTATTTATTAAGAGTGGTAATTCTGAAATAAAGACGTTATATATATGCCCCTTGCCCCAGTAGAGCTTTATGTCTAGCAACGCCCCTGGGTGTACTCAAACACAGTATTTTATAATGTAATTTATTCCTGCAAATTCCTGAATTTCAGCGTCATTACTCCAGTCTTCAGTGTAACACGATTTGTTGCTAAAGGCACATTTCTGATGCTGTGGTGCTTTATATATTTTTTTGTGGAAACCATGATTTATTATCTTTTAAAAGTTGCATTCAGAAATTATAAAAATATAGACTTTTAATCTGCTTGGACTTTTTTTCTGTAAAGGCATTTATAATGTGACAACTGGCAACATTTTATTTTAGATAAATGCTGTTATTTACAAACAACAAAAGTTCATCAAATAATCCTGCAAAGTAGATTGCATAGTGGCCTCTACAAAAATATGAATCGTAATAATATATTATCAACGTTGACAATAAGGCTATCAGTGAATAAAATGCCTGAGCACTAGCAATAATTGCTCATAATAGAGCAGCAAATCAGTACATTAGAATTATTTCTGAAGGATGATGTGAGCCAATAACTGGTGTATTTATGCTGAAATTCAATTCATCTTTTCATCATAACAATTGCATATATAAATATATATTAAAATAACATTGCGCAATGTTAGTTTTATTAGATTTTGTTAAAATAAAAATAAACAATTTAACCCATGATGGTTAAAGTCTTCATCAAAAACATTGGGTTACACTTTATTTTGATGGTCCATTTGAGTATTAGTAGACTGTTGGCTTAATATCTGCTGATACTGCTTATAAAACAAACATTTAACTGACTATAAAAAACTTTGCAAGTACATGTCAACTTACACTAACCCTAACCCCAACCTAACAGTCTACTTATAATCTAATGAGAATTAGTTGGCATGTAGATGCGATGTAACTTAAATTCAACAAGTGAACCATCAAAATAAAGTTTGACCAAAACATCTCAATAATCCCAAACCCTTTGAACAATACAGCAGTGCATATCTTTTCATCCACTGTTTGTGTATGTCATTAGTATGGCTTTAACCATCACAATATTTGTCCTAAATGTGCATGAAGGCTTTTATCTGATGTGATCAATTCTGACAGGTGTTTCACATGAGCTCTTGTCTCTATTCTCTCAGGCAATCTTCTTCGGAGGCATCGATCCGTCCATCCGTGGTGAAGTCTGGCCATTTCTCCTTCACTACTACAGCTATGACTCCACATCCGAGGAGCGTGAGGCCTGGAGACTGCAGAAACGTGTGGAGTACCAAGACATACAGCAGAGGAGGTCAGTCATCATTTACTAGACTTAGCCTTAATACTAGACTTAAGCTGCGTCTCAAATGGCACACTATGCACTCATGCACTATGTACTTATGCACTTACACACTCAACAGCATAGTATGTAGTGTCGTACTAAATTGAGCACTAATGTTTTTTACTAAGCGGAAACCCAAACCGTTTTCCTGATGACGTTTGTTGGTTGCCAAATCAGTGAAATAAATAACCAAACTATCAAATAATACTTGCCATGAGTATAACCGCATTCACCATCGGGATGTGCTATAATCACTTTCATAGGAGAATTTTGCTTTCACCATCCAAAATAAATAAAGTTATCCAACATGTGCGCCCGATAGCTCCGCCCCTTCCGTTACTTGAGCAAAGCTGCGGTAGTTGAGTGCCTGAAGTGTCCATCATTCCACACTTAATTTTATCGGCTGAATGAGTGTATTATCCGGGTAATTAAAGTGCACTTATTATTTTTAGAGTTTTTAGTGTGAACGCACTTCTTACACGATTTATACAACAAAATGGCATAGAATAGTGCATAAGTATGTGATTTGGGACGCAGCTTTAGCCTTAATAGTATGTCACGCTTCCCCGGTTACATTTGAGCAATCTACAAATATTTACTTTTTTTTTGTGTTCTTTGCAAGTTAATAATTGTGACTATTGGCATCCCGATTTTTTTTTTTATTATTATTTATTTATTTATTTATTTTTAATAAATAAGCACCCCCCTTAAGAACTTTAGCAACTGCCTAGCAACCACTTTGTGTACCCTAGCAGCAACTAAGGGCGCACTCACACTATGCTATCCGAACCGTGCCCAGGCGGGTTTCCCGGATTGTTTGACGAGTGTAAGTGCTCTGAATTGTTTTTTTTAAATAAATAAAAACGCTATTTCATTGATAAGGTTAAACTTGAATGTTCCTACTGCATACTTCTTTTAATTCTTTTTTTTGTAATACCCTGTTCAATTCCTCCTGCAGTCATTAAAATGATTACTTAACACCAATTACATTTCTTTTCATTGAAAATGTTTTCTCAATGTCTTAAAATTGCTTTAATGTAATTTTACAGCTTTGCTTTAGAAAACAGCTAACATGTAATTTAAAAAATAGTTAACTTTTCTGCGCCTCTCGATTTTTCTAATGGAAAAAGAACATCCAATTACAATTTTTAATGTTTCCTTTATTACACTATATCAATATTCACTATATTTGAATATATATTTTGCCATGAGTCTCTGCAGCAACACTTACATAAACCAAACTTCACCGTTTTATTTTACTCCTATAAATATTCTAAAGCATAGTTGTCATAGCCAGTTCCTGGAGGGCCACAGCTCTGCACAGTTTAGTTCCAACCCTGCTCCAACACACTTACCTGTAGGTTTCAAACAAGCCTGAAGGACTTAATTAGTTTGATCAGGTGTGTTTAATTAGGGTTGAAACTAAACTGTGCAGAGCTGTGGCCCTCCAGGAACTGGCTTTGACACCAGTGTTCTAAGGGTTTATACAGAGGGATTTGTTTATACATTAATTTGCCTCTCTATATTCCTTTATTCCTCTCTGTAAATGCTTTTACTTTGTATATGTCACAAAAGAAACAAAAAATGTTACAAAACAAAACATGTAATACAAAAAATGTATGAATGTAACCAATGTAAAATGTAACCAACAAACTGGGGACTTTTGACTACTACATTCTTATCCATTTGTCATCTGCAGAGTCTCATCTTAAACTGTATTCATGTGCACTCCACTGATATTCCCTCTGTATTAACTGTTATTTTAGAGAACTGTGACCTATAGTTATGAGCTTTTCTCTCCTTTTTCGTTTATAATGCAAGGTTGCTGACTCTTGTTTGAGTTGGCCGGCTGACATAACCTGTTGTTTACAAAATGTGATATTTCTGGAGTCTGAAACGGGAGACTTTCTATGTAAACGGAGCTGTTGTGACGCATCAGGCCAGCTGATCCTAAAGCTGTTCTTGCACACTGATTTGTGTTTGGGTTTGTGGTTTGTGAGCCGTTACATGAAATCAATGTAGCATGGGCTAAAAATGCATTAAAACCGCTCTCATCTCTGCTCCAATCTTATGATAACTGAGTGTTATTTGGCTGCAAGTGCTCAAATTGTCTGCATATGTCCTGGAAATGATATTCTGTTTAAAGATAGGTAACAATGGACAGCTGTGTTTATAACATGGCCATGTGGCAGTGATTATCGGGGTTATTACTTACTGTCCTGTTGTCATTTCATTGCGAGTCTCTGAAGGCTTTTCTAGTACCGCTGATGTCAAATGAGCCATAGGCAATCAATAAATGTGAGCAGATTCACACTGTTGATGCGTTTCAGAGGAAATAATTAACTCGATCAATTAAGTCATTGTCAGGCCATTGATAGGGCACTAATAGAGCCTGATGCTTGGATTGCATATGTCAACACGTTTTTAATTCTTCATTTCAGTGCTTTTGAATGTTCTTTGATTTGTATTGATTTTATAATTAAAACATTATATGTTTAGTTTGCTGTAATTTTGCACATTTTTATGTTAAATGCATATCAAAATATTTCAAATAGTATTTAGCAATTCAGATGTTTCAATATACTTATGTAACGCATGAAAAAACAGAACCATCAAGATTTTACTCAAAAAAACTCACACCTGAGCAATGCATGTGTCTTCATTATACATATGAGAGGCGTCTTTAAGCTGCCATCACAATTCACAAATAGCCAAAACTTGGTCAAATAGTCAAAACTTGGTCAAATAGTCAAAACTTGACCTTTTTTTTCTTAACTATTAAATGCAAGTATTGAACAGGTCATGTTTTTTTTTTTTCTGGGAATAAAATTTCCAAAGGAGCTGTTGACATGGAATTGAACCAGATTTTGGTAAAAACCCAAATAATACAAACATAAAATTAAAACAAAACAAAAAAAAATCTAAAAAAAAAAATTAGTTATATGTAATAACAATGAAATGACACCAGGAGAAAGTACTGAACTACTGAAATGTATGAAATACTGTATATAAAAGTTTTTTTTGTGATGGCAGCTTAAAGTCGACTCCCATATGATGAGTGAAATCGCATGCATTGCTCAGGTAGGAGTTTTGCACAGATTTCAACAGAGTGTAAAAACCTTGATGGTTCTGCATGTCGTCTATTTTATCTGATCTTTATTGTGTATTTTCTATTGCATTCGTGTCAGGTGATTGGCTGGGCCATTCCACAGCTTGATTTTCTTTCTCTGAAAGCATTTAAGAGTTTCCTTGGATCTTTGTCTTGCTGAAATGGCCATACTGATTTCATCTTCATCATCCTGCTAATGTAGATGTTGGACTCAAGCAGCTAATGTTCATTTACCGCGAGGAAGGGCAGAGGGTTACTGAAAAACTACTGAGAGATTTTAGCTGCTGTCTGGGATTTCACTGCCTTTCTACACCTCCCTTTCTTCATGTGTTCAGTACTTTTTCCCTGTGTCATTTCATTTTATTACACATAATTTAATTTGTAAAGTAATTAGATTTGTTTTCTTTTCATATATGGATTTGTTTGGTTATTAATAACATCTGGTGAAAATGTCAAGTCAACAACACCTTTACAAATATGTTTTCTGAGAAAAATTATGACGTGTTCAATACTTATTTCCCTCGCTGTAATTTTTTTCTTATTTTTCTTATTATTATTATTAATATTATTATTATTTTATTTTATTTTTTTTTATTATTTCTTTTAATTAATATTATCATAATGTCAAATGTTCATTAGAGTATATTTGTTGGTCTATTAATTAGTAAGTTTATATTTTATATATTTATTTAATTTAAGTCATTAAAAATATAGAAAACATACATAAATGTTACAACTTGTGATTTCCTTTAATTTTATTTATTTATAAATTATTACTTTTTCATTATTTTATTAATTTTAATTATAAAATAGTGTAGTTTTGTTTGATAATTGTCATTGTAATGGTGTTTCAAAATATTTAGACTACAAAAAATATATAGAAAAAGCACAAAAAACTCTAGGTTATGTACAGTATAGAAATGAATTTGATTAATGTATTATTTCAACACTTAGTCCAATGTAGAGATTATTTTTGACCACGTTAATTAATAATTAATAGGTTGACTGTGCATGTGTATGTGTGTGCATGTGCGCTGTGAGCCTCGAGGGTCCAGAGAGGGAGTCAGAGAGCGTGAATTGGGAATAGTTCACACAAACACAGGCCTCGAAACACTTACATGAAGTTGCATCAGGCCCGCCATCAGTTCCAGCAAAACAAACAGTGTTAATGAAATCCCACCTGCTTGTTATGAGTGTGTGCAGCCAGAGGGACGCAGACTTCATGTTCCGTTACGCTCCGTTTTATCCTGTTCTGTTCTCTGTTTTTAATGTTCTGTTCTGTGCTGTTCCAGTATTCCATTCCATTCCGTCCTGTTCTGTTCCTTTATTGCATTTAAAAAAATAAAATAAAAAATCACTTTTGCTTTTCTGGTTATCTTATGTTCTCCAACTTTTTGTTCAATTTTATTGTTTCTTTTTCTTTTTTTATTAGTTTGTTTACTTTTTCAGCTCTGTGCTTTTCTCTTTTTTCTTTTTCTTTTTTTTTTTTATAGCTGCCCTGATCCTTTACACGTCTGGATAATTTTGTGTTTGCTTTTTTTGTTGTCTTTTTTTTTTGTTTTTGTTTTCTTCATCCTTCAGTCTTTGTGTAGACATTTTCTTTTTTGTTGGATTTTTATTATATTTATTTTTTCACTTCTTTGCTGTTCTCGTCTGCTGTTTTTTCTTGTTTTTAGTTGTTGTTTTGTTTTCTTCCAGTCACAGACAGCTTTTTATTTTTATTTTAATTAATAATTAATTAATTAACTTATTTATTTATTCATTAATTCATTCATTTATTTTTTTTTCTGTTCTTTGCGGTCCTCTTCTTAAAGCTGCAATGTTCCTTTACCTTAAGATTTTTATTTATTTTTTTATTTTTATATTTTATTTTTTTTTTTTACTTTATTGCTCTCCTCTTCTTAAAGCTACCCTGTTTCTTCACCTTTCATGTTTTTGTTTTATTACATTTTTTTTATTTAGTTTTATTTATTTAATTTCCTTTTATTTCTCTACTCTTCTCTACCCTTTTTTGTTGTAGTTTTTCCTTCCAGTCAGTTTTTTTGTAGTTAAGATATTTTCTCCTTTTTATTTTTTATTTTATTTATTTATTTTTCTGTTCTTTGCTATCCTTTTCTTAAAGCTATCCTTTTCTTCCAGTCACTTTATATATATATATATATATATATATATATATATATATATATATATATATATATATATATATATATATATATATATATATATATATATATATATATATATATATATATATATATAGTTTAGTTATTTTCTCTTTTACTCTCGTTTTTGTTTTCCTATATTTTTCTACCTCAGCTCTTTATAGCTGCCCTGTTCTTTACCTGTCATGTGAATTTCTTCTTTTGCTGCTGTTTTTTTTTACGTGTTGCTCTCTGTCCACAGGTTGTCCATGAGTCCAGAAGAGCACAGTGAGTTCTGGAGAAAGGTCCAGTTTACAGTGGATAAAGATGTTGTCAGGACGGACCGAAGCAACATGTTTTTTAGAGGAGAGAACAACCCCAATGTAGAAATCATGAGGTTAGAAAGAAGCAAATGCATTGACAACACTCCCTCCTCACACACAAATATGGGTATATATTTATAAACTTTGCAGAGGTAGTTTTGACAGGCCGATACACACACACACACACATATATATATATATATATATATATATATATATATATATATATATATATATATATATATATATATATATATATATATATATATATATATATATATATATATATATATATATATATATATATATATATAAAACAATGTAATAATTTATTGTATTATTGTAAATGTAACGTATTTTTGTAAATGTTTACAATTAATTACACACTGTAAAAAATTATGATCAATATGTCCTTACAACATATGCTCCAAAGTTAATTATACCGTGCCTTTGTTTTTGTTATCTTCAACTTTCTGTCCTCATATAGATTTTTTTCCCCTTATTTTTTTTTCATTTTATAAAATGTTAATTATACCTTAATAAATTAAGTTTCCAGTCTTTTTTATTTGTTTTTATTTTCTTCATCCTTCTGTCCTTGAATAGATATTTTTCTCTTATTTTCTCTCATTTTATTTTGTCATATACTTTGATATGATTTTATTTTAATTATTCTTTAATAAACTAATTTAATCATGTTTTTTACTTAATTTTACATCAAGTTAAGTGTAATGTATTTTAAGTCAATTAATTCATATCATTTGATTGGTCTTCATTTAAGCCATTCATTTATTTTGTGTTACATTATTAATGCTTTAAATAAGGTGTAGTCAAGTTATATTTGTGTGCCAGGCGTATCCTG
Organism: Danio aesculapii; assembly: GCF_903798145.1. Taxonomy (NCBI): domain Eukaryota; kingdom Metazoa; phylum Chordata; class Actinopteri; order Cypriniformes; family Danionidae; genus Danio; species Danio aesculapii. The sequence goes on along the minus strand of NC_079437.1, from coordinate 17,421,781 downwards.
TTGAACTATGCGGTGTTTAACCCAGACATGGGCTACTGTCAGGGCATGTCAGACCTGGTGGCTCCTCTGCTGACTGAGATCCAGGACGAGAGCGACACGTTCTGGTGTTTCGTGGGTCTGATGGAGAACACCATCTTCATCAGCTCTCCGAGAGACGAGGACATGGAGAGACAGCTGGTGAGGAAACACACATCGCATCAACAGCCAGCTGCCTATGTCAACTTTATATGAGCTTTGGCCCTATATACTAATATTTGCACCCTTGGTACATATGAGTATGAAGGCAGTGACAGAATATCTTTATTGTTAATTTTTTGAACAAAAGATTAAATCTGCAAATAAACTGTTGTAAATGCAGCAGTTTTATCAAAGAAAAAAACAAACGTGACCCTGGACCACAAAACCAAGTTGTACAGGTTATTTATTTTGGGAATAGCCAACAATACATTCTAATTAATGTAATTATTAATAAAAGTGATTGATTTTTTATTTATATCAGAAATCCTTAGAATTTTAAGTAAAGACCATGTTCCATAATAATTTGGACAACTTTAAATGTGATTTTCTCAAAACTTGACTCTAAAAAATTGCCAATAATCCTTAAAATATTAAAAATAAATAAATTAATAATTAATATATTAATTTTGACAACTTTAAATGTAATTTTCTCAAAAATTGACTCTCATAAATTGACTCTAAAAATTGCATCTAATCCCTAAAATATTAAATACAATGTTCCATAAAAATATTTTGAACATTTTCCTTTTGTAAATATGTAAAAACTTAATTTCTGATGATTAATGAATTGAATAAATTAATTTATTAATTAACATATTAATTTGGGCAACTTTAAATGTGATTTTTCTCAAAAATTCACTCTAAAAAATGGCAGATAATCCTTCACATATTAAATACAATGTTCCATACATACATTTTGCACATTTTAATTTGTAAATATGTAAAAACTTAACTTTTGATCAGTAATATGCATTGAATTAATTAATTTATTAATTTACATATTAATTTGGACCACTTTAAATGTGATTTTTGTCAAAAATTTACTCAAAAAAATTGCCAGTAATGCTTAATACATTAAATCCAGTGTTCCATAAAGACATTTTGTACGTTTTCGTTTGTAAATATGTAAACACTTACCTTTTGATCAGTAATATGCATTTAATTAATTAATTTAATTTGTTAACATAATAATTTGGACAACTTCAAGTGTGATTTTCTCAAAAATGTACTCTAAAAAAACTGCAGATAATCCTTAAAATATTAAATACAATGTTCCATAAAGACATTTTGTACATTTCCTAAAACATAAACATAAACATATCAAATAAATAAAAACCTTATCAAGCAATGAGTCAATTTAGACAACCTTTAAACGTGATTTTCCCAATATTTTGATTTTTTTTTTAACCTTTCTATTCCAAATGTTAAAATGGCTGTATCTCTGCGAAATATGATCTAACTTTAACATGCAGACATTTGATTGTTTTATTAATTAGATGTAATACATTATATTAGATTAGCTAGGGGCAGCACGATGGCTCAGTGGTTAGAGTGTTTTTGTGATGCTAGTCTGTGTGTGTTTGTGTAGATGTACTTGCGGGAGCTCCTGCGGCTCATGCTGCCCCGGTTTCACCAGCATCTGACCCGGCTGGGTGAGGATGGCCTTCAGCTGCTGTTCTGCCACCGCTGGGTCCTGCTGTGCTTCAAACGAGAGTTTCCGGACGCTGAAGCTCTGCGCATGTGGGAAGCCTGCTGGGCCCACTATCAGGTACACACAGCTTCAGCATTTCTCTAAATTCATTACAGGAGCAAGTCTTTTAAATGGATCAGTGCGTGTCCAATGATTTTATTGGCTAAAATTTTAATCTTAAGGCAGTGGTGTAAAGGAGCAAATTACTGTAGTTAAGTAGTAGTTTACTAGTGTACTTTTGCTTGAGTACATTTTTAGTGCGGTCTATTCCTTCAGCCTGTTGTCACCACTTTATATGTTTTTTGTTTTCTTGTCTACAGTGATTGGCTAAGTAGAATAACCAGTCTGGTGATTCTCTTCCAATAAAATCATGCATAGAAAAATCACAGCAGACAGACTGATCTTAAGACATAGATGTTTATAAGTTCAACAAATATGTACAGTACAGTGTGAAGCATTATAGGTGTCACAAAATCATTACACGCCATGACCGAGAGACTGTTCTTAGACTGCTGCATGTCACTGTTGTAAAGATGAAGGACGCCTACTTTATGATGACTGAAATCCCAAAATGGCCTTAAACATTATCAAAATAACACTTTAAATATTATTAACTAATGGACCATTGTTTTAATGTATTTACTAACATTATCTTAGTATAAGTAATCTTTTAAAGCATTTATTAACCATATTTCAACATTAATTAATGCATTAATGAAATCTAAAGTAACGCATGTTAGCATGTTAACACGCAAACGAACGTTATTAAACCTAAATAGCATTAACTAAAGTTAACAAAGATGAATAAATACAGTAATAAGTGTATTACTAATTGTTTGTTCATGTTAGTAAACAGTACATTAATTAACATTAGCTAATGAATCATTATTTTAAAGTGTTACCTTTAAATGCACTACAGAATGTTACGTTTTCAAACACATGCACAAATTGCATGTATTCTATCAGTGCGGCATGTGCAACTGCTAGACACTCGTAGCTTGTTAGTCCGGTTCCAAAGTGCATAATATGCGTCAACATATCAATATAGAGGGTGGCATGGTGGTGCAGTGGGTAGCGATGTCACCTCACAGCAAGAAGATCACTGGTTCGAGCCTCAGCTGCGTCAGTTGGCATTTCTGTGTGGAGTTTGCATGTTCTCCTGGTGTTCTTGTGGGTTTCCTCTGTCTGCTCCTGTTTCCCCCACAAGTCCAAAGAGGTGAATTGGGTAAGCTAAAATTGTCAGTAGTGTATGTGTGTGAATGAGAGTGTATGGGTGTTTTTTCAGGAATGGGTTGCAGCTGGAAGGGCATCCGCTGCGTAAAAAATATGCTGATAAGTAAGCAGATCATTTAACAAGAAAATCGGTTCATTCCGCTGTGGTTCATTCCATTGGTGGTTCATTCCACTGTGGCAACCCCTGATTAACGAAGGGACTAAGCTGAAAAGAAAATGAATGAATAACTATCAATACAGATTTTTTGCCCCTTGGGTTACACAGACTTCACTCCCCATATAAACGCATCAACCTGCTCTCTGTCGACTTGTTATAGCTGCATAGAGTAATGTAATGTGTTCTCACTTTAAATTAATCTCACATTTTAAATTTATAGTCTATGAATGAATTTAACTTGCACTTAGTATGAAAATGGCACTGATGTAATCTACATTTATAATTTGCAGAGTCGAAAGTGGAATAAATTTCACAGTGTAATACTCTTGAGTACGTTTAGAAGGCCTACTTTTTACTTATTGTTTAAGTAGTATTTACAACAGACACTTTAACTCTATTTAGACATAAATTTTGGCAAGTAATAGTACTTTTAGTAGAGTATGATTTATTTATTTTTTGGTAGGCAAGCTATGCAAAATCTTTGTATTTAAGCATATTAAATAAAACAGCAGACATATACCAACACAATCTCACGGCAATTCGTAACTTTTTGATTTAGTGGCTAATTCGTATGAATTCGTATGGTCTAATTCGTACAATTTAGAACTATTTGCTCATCCCCCAATGACGGTTGGGTTTAGGGGTGGGATTAGGTGCCACGCCTCCTTTTTAAAATCGTACAATTTCGTATGACTAAACTCGTACAAATTAGCCACTAAATTGACAAAATGTCAAATACTTACTTTTTCTCGTTAGATCAGGCTGCATATACTGTAATAAACAAGGTTAAAAGCTCAATTTTTCACTGAGGGAGATCTTTAAACCAATGAATGCATGGAAACCAAGACCAAGTTGATCCTTAAATGCACTTTGAATGGCTGATGCTGTAGAACATGTTAATTCCTCTCCTTTTAGATAAACGAATGGGTGTCTGTATCACTTTAAGGGCCCGCCGAGTGTCTAATGAAGATGAGATGCTAATTATCATGCTTTCACCCGAATCCATTTACATACATTGGCATAGTAATAACGAGGTGATTTTGGGGAGCAAAGTGGTTTGCCTCCTTATTGCCCCCTCATTTGCATATCTTCATAATTGGCGCATTCAGGTTTTCTTGATTGGCCCGGCTTGTGTAGGGTGTGATGTTTTATTGGTTGTTTTGGATCAGACATTTGTGTGTGTTTTCTGACAGACGGACTACTTTCACCTGTTCCTGTGTGTAGCCATCATTGTGCTGTACGGCGATGATGTCACAGAGCAGCAGCTCGCCACAGATCAAATGCTGCTGCACTTCAGTAACCTCTCCATGCACATGAATGGAGAGCTGGTGCTGAGGAAGGTATGAGTTCACATGCGCGCACACACACTCTCAGACTGACAGAGCTCCTCATGGTTATGTATGTTGTGTCTTTGTGTCATGCAGAGGTGATGCATCTCTCTACCGCTGCATACAAAACATATTTTTCTCACTGCAAAAAAAGTTGGTATGCAAAAACTGGTTTTGAATAAGATGTAATATCTAAAAAAAAAATCTATAAATAGGAAATGTATCGTTGTAATTATGAATAAGCAATCCCTCTTTTTGGTTAAGTCTGATGTAGATGTTTAAATGTGGATTTCTGAAAAAGTATTCAAACCCCTATTTTCAATATTTCTCAGTGTTTATATGTTTATATAAAGTAGATTAATAGTTTTGTGTGTTTAATAATATTTGTTTGTTTATACATAATCTAGAAATAGAGGTTAGGGTTTGGTAATTAACATAGGAGTGAATAAATTATGGTAGAATTTATGTTTTGGTGACATTATTTTAATAAAAATGTCCTTTGCAGTTTGAATATTGAAACTTGTTTTATTTAAATAAAAGTTTTTAAATGTATTATCAATTATTAAATACATTTTATTTATTATGTATTTATTATTAAGTTATTAGTTAAATAAAAGTTGTTTTTAACAAAGTATAAAAAAAGTTTGTAATACAATTTTTTTTGGTATAAAAAACAAAGTTTGTTTGTTCATATATACAAAATGCAGTTTTTTTTTGTTTGTTTTTTACATTTATTTAAAGATTTGCAATGACAAAACAGTGGTATAGAGGTGTCTTATGTCATCATATACAATAATACAGCCATCTACTATACAATAGCCCATCGACAAGTAATTCAAGTCTTTTAATATACATTTTCCAAAAACTCCCATGGAGGATTCCAGATATGCCAGACATCATCAGATTTCTGTTGCAAGTCATATGTCAGTTTTTCTAAGGTTAAGAAAATGGCAATCTGATTTAACCACATATTGACCAGAGTAATTTTAGGAGACTATCACAACAAAACAATACATTTTCTTGCTAAATGCAGTTTCATATATACATATATATATATTTTAATAGATTTTTTGGGGGGTATTACTTTATGCATTCATTAATTCATTTTAATTTATAATCTATCCATATGTCTGTGTGTTTATCTCTTTGTCTATAAACCCATGAACTTGACCTAGAGTTATGTTCTTTTAAAGCCACAGTAATGCATATGGAAAAGTGGTTTGCCTCCAGAAAATTATATTATATTATATTATATTATATTATATTATATTATATTATATTATATTATATTATATTATATTATATTATATTATATTATATTATATTATATTATATTATATTATATTATATACAGAAAGAGGGGGCTGGTTTGAGTCCTGGCAGGGCCAGTTGTCAAATCTGTGTGGAGTTTGCATGTTCTCCCCTTGTTCGCTTGGGTTTCCTCCAGGTGCTCCGGTTTCCCCCACAATGCAAAGACATGTCCTATAAATTAATTGAATAAACTAAATTGCCCATAGTCTGTGTGTGAATGAATGTGTATGGATGTTTCCCAGTACTGGGTTGCAGCTGGAAGGGCATCCGCTGTATAAAACATTTGCTAGATAAGTTGGCGGTTCATTCCGTTGTGGTGACCCCTTATGAATAAAGGCACTAAGCCGAAAGAGAATGAATGAAGGAATGATTTATATTATATTATATTTAACAGTTTTTCCTGGTATTTTCGCAATTCTCATCTCACGTTCTCATTTTCTAATCCTAGGCACGTAGTCTTCTGTATCAGTTCCGCCTTCTTCCCAGAATCCCCTGCAGCTTACATGACCTGTGTAAACTCTGCGGACCTGGAATGTGGGACAGCCGCTACATCCCTGCCATAGAATGTTCCGGGGAGCATCCCGACTCTCAGAGCTGCCCCTATGGAGGCACTGCCACCCCCGAAAGCCCGCCCTTACCCAGCCCCAACCAGCCCACCGAGGGCAAGCGGGGCTCCAAGAAACGGGACATTTTCACCTTCCGCAAGCACTCCTGACTCGAGCGCCGGTTCCCATGAGGCTTAGCATCTGAGCGAGAGCGCTGGAATTTCAGGTCTCCATTGTGCTGTATGTATGAAACACTGCCTTGCGCACAAATGCATTCTGGGGTACCGATGTTTCATCAATTATCCAAAAACAATCAGGAGCCAGTCTTCACTTGTCTTTTATGAAGTCACATCTAGCAGACTGACACCTCAGAGTATTTTGGCTTATTTTTTTAACATATATATCTACTATGTATGCATGTGTTGATGTTTGTGTGTGTGGTTAAGTTACCACAGTCAGAGGAAGTTGTGTTTTTTTTCTGTTTGAGTTGGTTCCTATTCTGTGCAATCCTCAACTATGAAGCAAACCGTCTGCCAAAACGAAGTGGGATGTTATTATCGGTAGATAATCTGATATCACGATTGTTTTATGATCATCTATGCCTTTCATATTCTCACAATAAATATGATGATGATATAGATATACTGTAAAAGTCTTCTTGTGAGTCGCCTGCTTTGAGATCTTGGAGTTGGTGTAAAATGAAAACGGAAGCTGTTTACATTTTTTAAACGCTTGTCTTATCGTGCACAATTCATCTAAAAAGAACTAAAGGTTAAAGAGATGGTTAATCCAGAACTGAAAAGAAATCTGTCATCAATTACTAACCGTTCACTTATTACAAACCAGTTAGAGCTTCTTTTTTCCTGTTAAACATAAAGTTATTTTAATCATTGACATCTATTTGTTTTTCCTAATATGGGTGTCATGGATTGCAGGTTTCCAACATTCTTCAAACTATATTCTTTTGTGTTTGACAATAAAAAAAGTAAACTCGAATGCTTTGAACCACTTGAGGGTGAGTAAATATATTTATTATTAATGTTAATTTACAACAGCTATCCCTTTAAGTTTTAGCTTGAGCATATGTGTTTAACCAAAAATGTAAAGTTGCTTTTAATTTCCTCAGGCCATTCAAGATAGGTGCCTTTTTTTTCAGGAGAATATTTCATCATGATGGTGGTTTAATGCAATGGCTACTGGCACATACAGACAAACCAAATGAATTATTGTAGCTCCTGATGTCACTGCACATTTGAGGTTTTATGAAGAGAAACGATCAGTCTGTGCAAGAAGCGCAACATTATTGTGTGCAAAATGATTACATTTAATTCACAACAGCAATTATTTTTACTACCCTTTAAATGTTTTTAATTTTTAGTCATTAGTACTCGATCAGCTATTTTCAGCTATATACTGCTACTTTAATTTTGCATAAATATAATAAAGCGAATATTTAGGGTTCAATTGTGGCACAATTTTGATGATGACAAAAATAAAACAAGTAATGTCTTGTTTATTTTATTTAAAAGGAAGTGAATGGGTCTCTCTAGAAGGAATTGAAACAAAATACGGTTCATTTATTTGAGCATAATCTTAATATTTTGCACACTTAATATTAATTTGCACACTTTCTCATGAAGTTCTACTTTGTATATTCGACCTGCTTGATGTATTTTCTTTGTTTTGTTGGGAAAACTTAAGTCAAAATACAGAAAAATGAAGCTTATATCTTTATATAACATAATAAATGTTTTAAACATTATTTGGGGTATTAAGCTGTTCGATTAATAGCTTTACAGTACTTTTAAGCTTATGGAGTTATGTTGTCATGGTGATCTTATATTGGAAATGGTTCATTTTTGTACAAAAAAGGTTAGTATTTTTATCAGTACTAATTAGGCCTATATAAATTCTGAAGTAAAAAGGTCAGAATTCTGACATAGACTTCCATAATTATGTGATGATTTCTTTAGGCTATTTTGAAACATTTTATTTTTAACATTAATGTAGAACTGCTCCTTCAGAAAATGAGAAATTGTCGTTGTGATGCTACAAATGCTTTAGACCGATTAGCATTAGCATTAGGCTAATATTTAAATCCAAAAAAAGCAATTAACATTTTCATGTGTATTTTGTGAAATGTCAAGTTTGTGTTTATGTGGGAAACCCGTAGCTATAGCAGAAGGTCTTAATCTTCTTCTCCAGAACAGAATGAGGTTAAATCCAAAAACCCAAGAGGGAGTTTGACTTTAATTAGTTTATCTGGCGATTTGGCGGTTGAACCATTGAAAGTAAAAGCGCGCGCTCGCAGAGATTATTAAACAGCGCGCTTAAGTGAGACTGAACGCGACGGTGCCTGGAGTCTTCGCGTTTCCCTAGAGCCTCTTTTAAAGGCAGATATCGGCAAATTGCTGTCAAAAGGTAACATTAGTCGCTTTAAGACCAGCTTTGGCTCTCAACATGCAGTCTCTGTCAATGACGGACATTATGGGCTTTCGTTTAGCCATTAGTCGAGCCGCGGCTGCTCCACCGTGTCCCAGAGAGCATTGAGAAAAGGCCGAGAGATCTAAAAAGGGGTTATGGGATGATGACATGCTTGTGAAATAATTAGAGGATGGCCATGAGGGTGCTAAGCCACTTTCCATTTACGTTATCTGCCTGCTGCTTTATTGTTCTAGTGTTTTTTTTTTCAGAGCTGTTTCTGATTAAGAGGTAGTTTCATGTTTGTTGATAGTCGAACAACGTCACGGAGAGATTTCTCGTCTGCTGCTCATCTCCTGTACTGGAAACGCCAAGTGAGTCATATAAAGGGGAAAAACTGTTTTCTATATTAGATTTTTGTAGGGGTGGGTAACCTCTTCAGGCGACAAGCACAGTTCCAACACAGAGGAAAGGCCACATGAAATCAATACTGAAGTTCTCCTAATCAAAATAATGCTTGAAGAGACAAAACATGACCAAGGAATAAAAAAAAAATCTTTGAACGTTCAAAACGTAAATATTTTAGACTAGGTTTATGTTAGCCTAACTTATATAGCTAACTTATGATTAGGGCCTGATAGAATCTTCGGGTATTTTTTCAATTTCTGCGCAGAATTAAATATCTTTTAGAAAAAATATCTTTTTAACTTTTATTTAATGTTTACAATGCAAATCCAATTAAATGCACATCATTTCTAAACAAAGCAAGTCTTACATATATCTACTAAAAGACAGAAAATATTACTTTACAAACTCTATTGTCTATAAATCATATGAACATTTTAATATTACTCAATATTTCTGAAGTTTAAAAACTGAATAAATATACATTTACACAAGTAAATAAATAGACTCAATGATGGGCTAAAACTGCGGATTTCTGCACGTGCAGATTCTATGAGAGGACCTATGAGTACTTACTATAAGGCTGTTCAAAGCATGTTAGTAAGGTAATTAAAACATTTTAGCATTACAAATATTTTCACATTCTAAAAACATTTTTTTTATCAACATTATGAGAACATTCATAAATAACAAACATCATAAAGAACGTTTTTCTGTCAATGTTACAAGAATCACGCAACTTTTAAAAAATTATACTGAATGTTCTTGGAGCATTGCCTGTTAGCTGTTTTTACTAATTCATGTTGACTTAGAACAAAAAAAAAAGTTAAACTAAGCATTAAAAAGAAAAACAAAAGGAACTTTTTAAAAGTAAATTTTTATTATCATTTAAAAAAATAAGATTCAAAGATTTACAAAACAATTGAAGTTAAGTGGTTATACACAGTTTATTTGGGCTGAATATAAACAAACAATTAAAGTTGAACATTACTAAATTTTATTTGTTATTTAAATTCAACCCAAATAATTTTTTTCAACAATTTTTTGCTGAAATCATTTTTTTCAGTGTATTTTGATTGTGCTATTAATAATTCAAATAGTTGTTGAAATTTATCTAATGTTTTAAAAAAACAACAACTCTGCACTCATTTGTGAGGCACTAATTAATAAGAGGAATAGAGTCATATGCAGTAATATACCAATTTATGGCTATCTGATATTTGGGCAAATTGTTAGCTAAATGGGTTATTGATCACCTCCTTGAGTAAGGCCCTTCTCCCCCGATCACTCAGCTTAGATGGCCGGCCAGCTCTAGAAAGAGTCCTGGTGGTTCCAAACATCTTCCACTTCCGGTAAATCCTTTGTCTTTCTGCTTAGTTTGTGCTTTGACATGCACTGTCAACCCTGGGACCTTATATAGACACGTGTATGCCTTCAAATCATGTCCAATCACCTGAATTTACCACAGGTGAACTCCAATTAAGCTGCTGAAATATCTCAAGAATGATCAGTGGAAACAGAATGTACCTGAGCTCAATGTAGAGCTTCACGCAAAGGCTGTGAATACTGATGTACATGTGATTTTTTTATTTCATTGTCATTATGGGGTATTGTGTGTAGAATGTTGAGGAAATAAATGAATTTAATCCATTTTGGAATAAGGCTGTAACATAAAAATTTTTGGAAAAACTGAAGCACTATGAATACTGAATACTTACTGGATGCACTGTGTGTGTGTGTGTATGCTTTTATTTATTTATTTATATATATATATATATATATATATATATATATATATATATATATATATATATATATATATATATATATATATATATACACACACATACATACATACATATACACAATTAAAGTCACAATTATTAACCCCCCTGAATTATTAGCCCTCTGGTTTATTTTTTTCCCCAATTTCTGTTAAATGGAGAGATTTTTTTCAACACATTTTAACATAAAACTTTTAATAACTCATTTTTAATAACTGATTTATTTTATCTTTGCCATGATGACAGTAAATAATATTTGACTAGATATTTTTCAAGACACTTCTATACAGAAAAGTGACATTAGGTTAACTAGGCAGGATAGGGTAAATAGGCAAGTTATTGTATAATGATGGTTTATTCTGTAGACTATCGAAAAATATATAGCTTAAAGGGGCTAATAATTTTAGCATTAATAGAGTTAAAAAAAAAAATAAAAACTTCTTTTATTGTGGACGAAATAAAACAAATAAGACTTTCTCCAGAAGAAAAAAATATTATCAGACACACTGTGAAAATCTCCTTGATCTGTTAAACACCATTTGGGAAATATTTAAAAAAGAAAAAAATTCAAAGGGGGGCAAATAATTCTGACTTCAACTGTATATATTGCAGTATAACATATAACAGTACATGTATATCATTTAAAATGTTATCTTTATTTTCATCATAACTTTATTTTTATATATTGTTATGCTCAATGACAACAGATCTTTATTCCATGCATATTTTGTTAAAACATACTTTACAATAAAAATTGTTACATATCACTTTTTCTACTTCTATAAAAAGGAAGTAGAATGGAAACAAGACCTATAAATGTGTAATAGATGCATATAATCATATTCCTAATGTATGAATTCATATGAAATGCAGTGTCTGTGTTCCAGACACTTTATTTGCAAAACCAGAAAATAGGCTTGCGTCATGTGTTTTTTATTGACTTGCAGAACACATTGACAGAGAACACACATTAAGCGTCTCTCATTCGCTCTTTCTCTCTCTCTCTCTCTCTCTCTCTCTCTCTCTCTCTCTCTCTCTCTCTCTCTCTCTCTTTTTTTTGGTATGAACATAGATGCACTTACCTGACTAAAGACCCAGATGATGCGAGCTAATATGTGCATTTAGCCAATGGACTGTTAAAATATACGGGCCGGTGGTTTGGGGATAAGCTTTAATTTCCTTTGCCTTTCCATAATGGAAGTCAAGAATGCCTTTTCCATTTCCTGTGAGTGAGCTATTTCTGGCAAACTCAATCTGATAAGAACAGGATCCAGGTAACAACATGAAGATATCATAAGCCATTTCACCTCCATCCTTGATTGTATTCCTAGTGGTATCAGCTTGCGTTTATTAAATGAAATCCGTGTACTCGGTCTGCATTGCTTTAATATTGAATTTGTCATGGATTATTGCAAAAAAAAAAAAACGAGAAGCTTTTTAGGAAAAAATGTCAGACCTCATGAAAATGGATTTGTGTGTGACCTACTTTAAGTCTTGGCTTTTTTCGCAGTGTGTCTCCTCCTCTGTGTTTGACTGGCAGGTCTGGCTGCAGTTGAACCCCCTACAGTGAAACTGCACCGACTGCTGTGTTATTGGCCCTAATTATCAATTATCAGAACCACAGTGGCCCACCTGCTGCAGACTGATGTACTAATAAACCCCGGTCATTTGGACCAGCCCTGAGGGGACGAGACTGACAGCTAGATTGGATGATGATATCACTAGATATATGGGTCAAAGGGGAATATGGGGGTTTCAAACACGCTGATAAAAATGAATCACTGGATTTATTACATTTTTTTAAAGTTAAGCAGTTGCAAACCATTTATATGAACTGAATTGAAACAAATAAATTAGGTATATATAAGGCTGCATGATTTTGGAAAAAATTAATTGCAATATTTTGTTTTTTAGCGATATGCATTGCGATATGAAATTAATTTCAGAATCAGAATCAGAAAGAGCTTTATTGCCAGGTATGTTCACACATACTAGGAATTTGTTTTCGTGACAGAGCTTCTACAGTGCAACAGGATTACAGAGACAGGACAAAAAACAGATAATAAATATATTTTAAAAAATAGATTGAATTCACCAGATTGAATGACTAATAATAATTTTTTTTGTTTGTTAAGAATTGACCTTTTTGTAATGTTTGGGGTGACTTTACAGTGGAGTGCATGTGCATACATTATTAAAGTTCACTTTAAACTGGATTTGTAGTGGGGGGCATACAACTGAGATATTTTTTATGTTTGTCTGGTAAGTTTTAATGGGAGTTGCACACAAATATAAATTACTAATATAATTTAATATTTAACTAATATAAAATTATACAGTTTTCACTATAAAAGTGTAATTTAATTAGTCTTTTGCCAGAATGCTTTAAACTCTTATCTTTAAAAGAAAAAACAAATGCAGTTAATAAACGTTAAACCCACAATAGTTCAAATTTGCCATTAATCTACAAGCTTCAGATTAACAATAAGCCATAGTTGGCATTGCAAATCCAGCCATGTGACTATTGCGAATGTGCACATAGCGTTATCGATGCTGAAATGCTATTTTGTGCAGCCCTAAGTTGAACAGTTGTTTAAATTCAGCCCATATAAATTGTTTGCAACCACTTACCTTAAAATATTTTTGTAAATCCAATAAATAATTTTTTTTCAGTGCATAAAAACAATGAAATTGAAATACAGATTTATTTATTTATTTATTTTACAATATATTAGAATGTGTTCTGTACATATTTTTTTCTAAGAAAAGAATTTCGATTTTTATATATATATTAACTGAAAACATCCAAGAAAATGTAATTAAGTGAAAAAAAAATGTTTATATACCAAAATATATATTAATATACATTTTATATTTATTAATAAGGAAAATTCTACCAGAAACGTATCTGTCCCTGAAATAAAGACATAAACTCAGTGAATAAAAAGTAATTCATCCCAAAATTTACTAAAATGAATTGATGGTTGATTTCTGTGAGTGGTTCTGTAAAGGAATATGTCATTGATTTGGTTCTCAGATTTTTGTTCTTTATTAAAAGCACTGTACAAATGTACAAACCCTGTCATTGTCCTTGTCCTCAGCCCATTGTTATGCTAAAACCTGTTATTTAGAAACGAATACTTCAGAAATAGTTTGTTGTTATTTACATCAATTGATTACATGAAATTATAAATAAATTCTACAAATATATAATACAAATACATTTACAATTGTCCCCATGTTTTTTGTCAGTCCTGTCACGTTTGCATTAAATTTAACATAAAATGCGTGCAATACACGTTTAAGGCTATGACTCAGAAGTGACATCATTTGACGTAGAAGCTGACAGTGATCAAGGATGCTCTCTATCATTGAATTGTATGATTATATGCTTTTTTGTATGATTTTTTTTGAGGACGACAAGCTTAAGTCAGGCTCTCTCACATTATAAGTGAAAATGTATGTTTCTGGTAGAATGTCTTGTATACAGTCTTCAAGGAGTCTTTATTAATCTTTATTCTTTGCAACTATCCATCAAATGTGTAGGTTTTATCTATTTTGGGTTTAAATATTTCATTATTAGATTTTTTTGGCAGAAAAAAAAGCTAATTAAAAAACAACCAACAGTCATAAAAATTATTAATTAAGCATACCTTCCCCCAACCAACCACCCATGAGTGCTATCCAACGGTAAAAGTAGGTACTAAAGGCATTGTAAACATATTAATCACAAGTTTGTAGAAAGGAAATGAAAGGGGACCCTTGCATATTAGGGTATACTTGATTTTTTTTCCAGATGTAATTTACCCGTTAACTCTGTCAGCCATAATTTAATAGTAGGGACTTCTATTTTCTTCCAAAAAAAAAAAAAAGAAAAGTGTTTTGGCAGAGATCAACCCATAAGAAACAAACCAGGCCTGTAGCCAGGGGTAGTTCGGGTGGTTCAAAAGACCCATGTATAGAAATTTTTTCATGTATAGAAATTTGTCCCATACATGAGCTCATTTGTCCTATTTTGACTGCTAAGTCATAATAAATTGTGAAAATAACCTTTGAAAGAAGGCTTTAACACTAAGCGTAGTCCTGTATTAGCTATCGCTTCAGAGTGACTGAGGAAAGTTAAATGTGCTGGCCACATTTAAATGACAATAGACTTCAGTTTTTAATTTAAAACTTTAACAGATTCCCATGTTTTCTTATGATATATACTGTAATAAATTTGTATTTCAATAAGTATTGTTCTCATATTTCTTCTTTCTAATTCTTTAGGAAATGTTTTGGTACGTCAAAACCTGTGGTTATGATGATCATCCGATAAACTAATCCAGCAAAAATAGTGCTTAAAATGTCACTTAAACCTCATAATTAAATAGAAAATGAGGCGAATAATTGCAAAGATGTCCAGTTTTTAAGAAAAAAGAACCACCCTTTCACCAGGCTGGCTACAGGCCTGCAAACCGTTGTTGTACCCATGTAAGTCTCAATTTTTTTTTTCGCAAACTCCAAATATAATTATTAGAGGATCTGGTTCAATCGGAATGTCTAATGTATATGAAAAAACTTGGAATATTTTGTTCCAAAAACTCTTTAAGACATATAACAAGGAATAAGGCAGGCTGAAATCTAAAAACTGATTCGTCACACAATGTTGATACTTCTGTAAATATTTGATTAACATTACACCTGGAATAGTGAAGCCTATGAGGTTTTACCTATTTTTCAGCAATATATTAATATTATTTAAAATGTTCTTTATTTTCATCTTAATTTTATTTCTAACATATTGTTATGCTCATTAACAATGGATCTTTATTCCATGCATATTTTATGTAAAAACTAAATTGTGAAAAACAAACTCTTTACAAAACAAATTGTTACATATCATTTTCTTTTTACAAATAAAAACCAAGTGTAACACTTTAAAATAATGGCCCATTAGTTAATGTATTTACTAACATTACTAAAACAATTAGTAATATATTTAGTACAGTGTTTATTTATCTTTACTAACGTTAGTTCATGTTACTTAAGTTAAATAATGTTAATATAATAGTTAATGTTGAAATATGATTAATAAATGCTTTAAAATATTGTTCATACTTAACTAATGTAAATACATTAAATAACATTAACTAATAGACCATTATTTTAAAGTGTTATTTAGATAATGTTTAAAGCCGTTTTGAGATTTTAATCAAAATAAAGTTGTCCTTCATCTTCACAAAATGTTTTTCAGTCGTGGTGTGTAATGATTTTGACACTTTTAGTGCCTCACACTGCACACACACAAAAAAAACATAAAAACAAACACTATACAAAACAAATTGTATCATTTTTTTGTCATACCTATAAATAAAAACACTTTATGCACTTTAAACTAATGGCCCATTAGTTAATGTATTTACTAACATAAACAATTACTAATACATTTAGTTCGGTGTTATTCATCTTTGCTAACATTTGTTAATACAAGTTCATGTTAGTTCATATTAGCTCACTGTGCATTAACTGTTAACAAGCACAACTTTGGATTTCAATAATGCATTAGTTAATGTTGAACTATGATTAATACATGCTTATCAAGATTATTCATACTTAATGTTAATAAACACTTTAAACTAACATTAAGGAAACAAGGAAGTTACTAAAACAAGGAAGTAGAATAGAAATTAGAGCAATAAAAGTGTTACAGCAATAAAAGTAAAAATGTACTCGCGCACAGACTATTAAGTATCTTAATCACAATCTAATATTTTTACTGTCATTGATGAAAGTAAATTGTACAATTACACAATATAAATAATTAAGATAATGAATATGGTATTTAATGAATGTTTTGGCATCTTATTATCACTAGTTACAGGAAGCATTAAAGTACTATAAACAATATCTAATATATTATAATAATATTCTCTGTTTTTTCTCTCACTTTTGACCAACATATACCATAAAAGCACAATTTAAAATTATTTATTTATATCTGAACATAAAATGTATTTTAAGTACTCATTAAGGTTGCATTTATGTAATACAGTATTGTGTGATAATAATATTACTTACTAACTCTAAATGGACAGTTTAATATGAATACAATTTACAATGCAGTTTATGAAATTTTAGCATGACACCCCAGTCTTCAGTGTCAATTGATCTTTCAATAATATTGATAGGCCACTCAAAAAACATTTATTAATATTATTACCAATGTGGAGTCATTGTTCTGTAACCATTATTTTCTGTATTCATAAATTGTATACATTAAAAATAGTTATAGAAACAGTCCTTTTAATAAAATTATTTTTTTTTTCAGAATAATCCTTTTTTTTTTTAATGAATAATCCTTTAATCCAGAATAATCCTTTTTTATTACTTTTTTAAATGTATTTTTAATTATATAGACTAAATGCAGCTTTGTTGAGCATATTTTTGGATTTATATATATATATATATATATATATATATATATATATATATATATATATATATATATATATATATATACATATATATATATATATATATATATATATATATATATATATATATATATATATATATATATATATACATATATATATATATAAATAAGTGTGCTCAGCAATTCTAGATTGACATTTTTCAGTTGATTTTCTCTATGAAGTAAATTTTGCTCTTCATTTATGTTTTATATTTGCGTTTATTTACCCAGGGCAATGTAAGAAATCAGGTATGTTTAAACAGGCCTGCTGATTGAGTTGATTATTGCATTAGATTAATATATTTTTCTGAAAGCTATATCAGGCTGTTTTATTAAACCCTGTAATGCCATAAATATTTTAGTGTGTGTTTGTGTGTGAGAGAGCAGAATAGAAATTCCACAGCTGGGTGTGGGACTGCATGACACAATAAATATCTATTTTTATAAGCCTTTACAGAAACTTAGGAGTAGATTAGACTGACATGTTCATATTGTTAGTTATGATGTGGGTTTAAAGGCATGTCTTTGGGTAGCTCCAGTGTTGTCAACATCAGATGAGAGATGTGTGAAATGAGGAATAATGATGCATGATTGCTGTCACTTCTCAAAGCTTATGAGTTTGTTAATTAGTCTATTTTTGTTAACCAGCTTGGTTGCTGAGTGATTTATGTTACAGTTGTACGTTACTGTAAATACAACACAGATTAAATGTAAAAATATATACAAAAGCAAACCATTGTTTCGGTAAAAACCCCTATTTGTGTCATTATTTGTAGTTCATACAATTTTATTTGTATATTTTCATTTAAAAAAAAATGTAAATTTAGTTTTGGGAGTTTTAGCCCAAGTCTAATGTGTTCTTGTTGTATATAATGGTTCGTGTCCTGGCTGGGTCAGTTGGCATTTCTGTGTGAAGTTTGCATGTTCTCCTCGTGTTCGCGTAGGTTTCCTCCAGGTGCTCCGGTTTCCCATACAGTCCAAAGACAGGTGAGTGAATAAACTAAATTGCCCATAGTATGAGTGTGTATGTGAATGTAAGAATGTATGGGTGTTTTCCAGTATTGGGTTGTGGCTGAAAGGGCATCCGCTGTGTAAAACATGCTGGAATAGTTGGCAGTACATTCCGCTGTGGCGACCCTTGAAAAATATAGGGACTAAGCCTAAGGAAAATGAATGAATGAATATAACTTTGTTCTGCAGTAAACAGGTTTGGTTTGACTTAGTAAACTTTCTTTATGGCTAATAAATTTTAGAAACAAAACAATTAAGTAAATTTGAAGTTAATTCTGCTGTGGCGACCCCTTATACTGAAAATTTACAAATAGAAAAACTCCAGTAACTTTGTTTTACACTCTCAGAAAAAAGGTACACAGTGGTACAAATAATGTTCCTTTTGGAACAGTTTTGTACCTTTGTAAAAGTTGTACCTTATATGGTACAGAAAATACCTCTTATTATACTGTTCTGTATTTTATTTATGTTACAATTGAAATGGAGGGGCACAATTTTTTTCAGAAAAAAAAGGTATATAAGGTATATAAGCTACTCCTTCTTTGTTACAATGTCTGTGAAAGTAAATATTACTGGAAAGGCAAAGTGATTTTATGAATAATTTCCATATTAAAACATGAATCATCAATTAAACGCATGTTTAAAGAAACTCATTAACATTAATTATCAAGTTCTATAATACAAAACAACTGGTAAAACAAAACTATAGATATTGTAAACTAAACATTTAAGACATTTTAAATAAATATTTGGTAAGCATTTTCTGATAAATACATTTTCATTATTGATATCTGCAACTTTTTGTGTTCACTTTCCACTACGCACGTGAGCTGGCAAAAGTCCTGCCTATGCAAAGTGTTCATGCAGACATTTTACTATTGTAAAACTATTCAAACATTGTGCATATCTTGTTACAATATGTTTGCATAATTCCATTTCTATTTTAAAATTAAGTAAATTAAATGAACTTTTAAGTGATTGTGGAATTTTATTGTGAAAAAATTGGAGAAACTAAATGTTTTATATTGTACATGAGAGATTGTATTTCTGTAACATTTTTGTTAAAAAAAGGGTTGTGAAAAGTTTAGCAAAAATAGATCTTTTGATTTGTTAAAGTATTTTTTTATTCTTTATTGTAAATGGAAAAGGTGCATTTACACAATAAGAAATTTTTGTAAACTGAAACATTGTTTAATAAATGTATTTGATGTTTTATATTAACTGAAAATAAATTGATGTATTTTGGATAAAGCAAAATACCTATTAATAGTTCTTGAAAAAACACATTTGATACTGTTAAGGTACAAAGTGTTTTGTCACTGTAGTGGTACCGTCATGAATCAGATTTGTACCTTTGATAAAGGTATATTAAGGTACATTTCCGTTCTATAAAAAAGTACTGCACCAGTGACAAGGGTTTGTACCTTCAAACTCCAAAAAGGTGCAGATATCAATAATGAAAATGTATTTATCAGAAAATGTTTACCAAATGTTTAATCAAAATGCCTTAAATTTTAGTTTACAATATCTATAGTTTTGTTTTACCAGTTGTTTTGTATTATAGAACTTAATAATTAATGTTAATGAGTTTCTTTAAACATATGCTTTAAATGATGATTCATGTTTTAATATAGAAATTATTCAAAAAATCACTTTGCCTTTCCAGTAATATTTATTTTTATAGATATTATAATAAAGGAGGAGTTGTCCAACACTTATGTACCTTTTTTACGAGAACAATTGTGTACCTTCATTTCAGTTGTACCATAAAAGGTACAGAACAGTATCAGAAAAGGTCTTTTTACAGATGTGTATAAGGTACACATTTTACAAAGGCGCAAAACTGTTCCTTAAGGAACATTATTTTTTGAGAGTGAGTTTGTTTTGATAGAAGTGCAAAACTGTAATTAAAATACAAAGCAACTTGTTCCTAAACATCAAAAGCAGAAACAAAACTTGTTTTTTTTTTTGTAAAAGATAAAAGTCAATGATATGATGAGCTGGGCTCTGCTGTTGTTCACATTAGAGGATTATAAAACAATACATTTAATTATTCAACGGTACAGGCCTTGAAATAAATCCTGAGCGTTCATGAATTTCAATAAAGGAGAATTAAGCCGAACAGCAGAGAGACGTATCAAATCTTTATGAGATTTAAGCTGGAGAATGTTCCCAGTGGTCCTGGTGTGTTTCCAGCTGGCTATTTCCTTGGTGACGGTTTCCAGGGAGTCGCATTTAACTCCCAGATCAACTCTTACATCAGGTCAGATAAACAAGAGCACTTGAGCGGTTCAAGTGGCCTGTAAATACAGAGAGCCACCCGTATACTATATCCTCCTGTTTTTATCAAGTTTCATGATTATTTCCTGGAATTCCCCACTGGGATTAACTAATGAAGACAGTAAAAGTACTAATGATATTGTGATGTTGGTACACTTCAAAAATCCAAAGGTTAAAAATAAAAGCAGTAAGGACATAGAAGAGCCATTCTGTGTTCTTTAAAAAAGCTTTTAGAGTAGAGATCTATAAAGAAAAAGAAAAAATCTTAGTTTGAAGAATATTTTACAAATCTAAATAACCCATTTCAGTCAAAAGAAGCTTTTATGGAACGTTTCAATAGATTTTAAAGAAATAATTCAACTGAAAACGACAATTTAATCATGATTTACTTTTCAAGTACAGTGAAACAGTGAAAATCCCTAAATGAAATAAGTTAGTTTAACATATTATGGTAACACTTTATAATAACTACACACTATAAATCATTTATTAAGCATTAGCAAATAGTGAATTCATTATTTGTTAAGCATTAACTCTACATTAATAAACGTTAGTAAGCAGTTTATAACTGCAGCTACAAATGCTGTATTCTTGACTTACAAACATATTTATAATGTGCTTAATACTTGTACTTTCATACTTTGTTAATGATTTATTTTTCATTACTAAATTAAGTCTTGCATTATTTACAAACCATTTGTATTTAAGAGTAGTTGAGGGTTTTTAGGATCATTCAGAATGTGCAAGTAAATGATTAATAAACTATTAAAATCAACATTTACATATCTTATTATTCAGGCATATACTAATAGTTAACTAATATGTTAATGAATGCTTTATTAACTCAACTTCATGCAATTTTGTGACCTAATCTAAAGTGAGGACCATTTATGCTTTATAAATCCCTTATGAATGACAATTAAAGGCTGATCTTTAGTAAACGTTGATTTCAATAGTTTATTAATCATTTATTAACTCATTCTAAATGATCCTAAAAACCCTCAACTACTCTTAAATACAAATGGTTTGTAAATAATGCAAGACTTAATTTAGTAATGAAAAATAAATCATTAACAAAGTATGAAAGTACAAGTATTAAGCACATTATAAATATGTTTGTAAGTCAAGAATACAGCATTTGTAGCTGCAGTTATAAACTGCTTACTAACGTTTATTAATGTAGAGTTAATGCTTAACAGATAATGAATTCACTATTTGCTAATGCTTAATAAATGATTTATAGTGTGTAGTTATTATAAAGTGTTACCCATATTATTTGTTTAAAAGTTCCTTTGACTTAACGAAAAAGAGTTATTGTAACTCACAAACTGATTATATTAACCAGAACTCAAACCAAATGAGTTATGAGTGAATCATTTATAATTTTAGGTGTTAACTCTAAAGCTAGAAGCAATAGCAAACATTTTGATCAGCTGCAGTATATTTCTTCTATTAACTGAACTCATATACTGATTTGATAACTGAACTTAAAATGTTTAAGTCACAAATACTCTAAATCACTAAATGTTTGACGATATCAACACAAATAATAAATGCTTAAACGGCTCAATATATATATATATATATATATATATATATATACATTTACAGTACTCAATGCCGCAGTCGGTTTCATCAAACAGTTTGACTTGAAAAAGAGTTATGGTGACTCATAAACTGCACAAATTACATTAAGCAAAACTCAACCCAAATAAGTAATGAGTGAATTATTTATATTTTTAGGGGTTAAGCAATACCAAACCTTTTGAGTATCTGCAGTATATAGTAGTGGGGAGTAATTAAATACATTTTATTTAAACATAGTTTACAGTAAAATAAGTTTACAGTACTCAAACCATTTTGTTTTAAACTTAAATGGTTTGCCGCAATCGGTTTTATCAGACAGTTTGAGTTAGCTTAGCTTATCCTGTTTTACTGTTTAGCTACTTTCTGTTTCTACATAAAAAGAAGATGTATTGAAGAACATTTTCCGATAGTTTTTTTTTTTTTTTGGTGGGTGAACTCTCCTTTTATTATGCCCCTTTGCTCTGTCTGCACCCCTATGGGTCGGTTTGAATTGACTGATCAGTTCCTAAAGACATGACACTGCATAGGAACATTAAGTATTATAAATTATTGTTCATTTTAGAACTTGGCATCAATTATATTCTAAAATTGACAAGCGCTTTTGTGTTGTTTATTATTCAGTTTTGTCCCTTACATCTGTCAGTTGTGATCTTCATGTCTTAGTTCTTTCACTGTAAAGCGGTTTTACAGAATACAGTGCAGTTTTGAGAGACAAAAGGTTTGCTTTCTATTTCTTGCTTAGTATAATTATGAATCATAAGCACAGATGTTATCATGTGTTTGAGGATTACAAACTATTGCATAGATTTCTGTAAAACACAGACTCGCACAAGAAATACTGCATTGATTTATATATTTATTTTTATTTTTTTGCAATAGTAATCTAGCTGATTTAGAACAGAGGAAAGGATTTAGAAATGTTTCAGTCTGACTTTAACCCTAATGTTTACTTAAAATATTTGGTTACTGTTCAAAAAAAAGGAAATGCGTGTGTTCAGTATATGTCAGTCCTATATAATGATGAATTCACTGGAACTCCAAATGACTGATTATCTGGAAATTGTTTAAATAATTTAATGTGGAAAAAGTTGCTATAGTGATTTTCTAACATCATATTTCTTCTCATGCCCCCAGCATTATGGTCATGATAACCAGACACCAGTATTTAGATTAGCCATTCTTAATCTGTAATACGCAGTTTTGCAAAGTGCCACAAATCAGCATTATTTAATTTGACTTAAATACATTATTTATTTGCTTTATTTCAAACTTGTCTGCTCAAGTTTAGATTTTAAACTTATAATGGAATTTAATTATTATACCTCAAACTTCATGAATATTTCATAAGGGTACCATTTTAGTTTTTTTGCCAACCTTGTTATATTTTCAGTGTTTTAAGTATGAAATGTAAGTGTAAAAATAAAATAGGAGAGATCTAAGAGAAACTTTATGATGCTTTTAGCCAGTGTTATCATTCTTAAAGAGATAGTTCACCCAAAATCTTTCTTCAAAATATCCTCTTGAGTTCAACAGAATAAAGAAACCCACAAAGCGTTGGAACCACTTGAGGGCGAGTAAATAGTGAGTACATTTTTATTTTGAGGTAAACTATCTCTTAAAGATACAATTTTTCAGTGTGATTTTGGAACGTTAATGTACATACATGAATTATTTGATTCATGTGTGAACTGTGTGTGTGTGTGTATATATATATATATATATATATATATATATATATATATATATATATATATATATATATATATATATATATATATATATATATATATATATATATATCAGAATCAGAAAGAGCTTTATTGGCAGATGTTCACAGGAGGAATTTGTTTATATATATGTACCGGCAATAGTCACATCAAAGGGTTAGATTATTTATTAATGATTTAATGATGTTATTTATATTTTTTTGTATTATTTATACAATGGTGACTTGATTGATTGTTCAAATTCTGTACCTGAATACTATGAGACTCCCCAGAAAACAATGAAGCACTGTTTGTTAATCTTTTTTTAAATTGTAATTTATTATAATTCATGTAGATCCATTGCATAGAAAAGGACTTGACCATCCCAGTTGATCTAAATGGATGAAATCTTTCCAAACAGAGCTGTTCAAATAATCTGGTGAAATTATATTCATATCGCAATATTTATCGCAGCAAAACACAATATCGCAATGGCAGATTTCGTGCAGCACTATATACAGTACACACACACACACACACACACACACAGCATGGAAAGACACAGTGCTCTTTTCATGTGCTGACGGGGGTTTCCACCGTAATTAGAGCCTCTCACAGGGAATCCTTTCTGTGGAAAAATACCACCACTCTCAGAGTCACCGTAGCCTTTCTGTCAGGAAGGACTCTGAAAACTTATGATAAGTTAAGCTTGTGAATGTGGCACTTCTGTAGCCACTGTAAAGCAGAGCACGACTGTGAAAACATATTGAGAGAGATGTAAGAGCGTGACTGTAGGTGTTTGTGGGGGCTGATAATCTGAACCTGAGCTAATGTGAGTCATCTAAAACACTGGAAGAGTCAGCATTATGAATCAATCTACATTTTTATTTATGAAAACAAAACTTGCTTCATTTGTAGACGGTTGTTTCATCTAGTGCTGGAGAATAACTGTAGAGCTAAATAAATAATATAAAGTAGCTTATCGTTTCTATTATTTATAATTCTATGTTGTATTATCATTTCTACTACTGTTTTTGATTATTCTTTCCTCCTTGTTTTGAAAGTCTGAATCATTTTTGTCAAATGATTCATCTCAAATGGTTCTTCTGTTTAAAGTTAGGGTTAATTTTGAGCAGTAAGAACCATTATCTCCATTACTGTCTGTCTATCTGTCCATCCATCCATCCATCTATCTATCTATCTGTCCGTCCATCCGTCCGTCTGTCCATCCGTCCATCCATCTGCCATCTGTCTGTATTAGGGCTGCACAATATTGAAAAAGAAACTGACATTGTAATATTTAGATATTCTGTCATATATTGTGAAATGAATACAACACTGTATTAATTAAGTAGTCCTATTTGGAATGAATATATCATTTTAGATTGATTGGCAGGATTTTGTATAGGAGAGAGCATCTGCATAAAATATATTGAATGAATACAGTTATACTAAATACAGTGAAATAAGCAGATAAATACATATCAACAACACTAAATACAAATGATATAAACAGTGTTTTAAGGTTTTCTGCGGAGTCATAGTTTTCAGGTAAATAATTCAATAATCAAATGTAAAATAACACTATAGTCTTCATCATATGAATCAGAGATGCCCAAACCAGGGCCCATGGGCCTAAGTTGGCCTATGGTAACTTTTAATTCGGCCCTCCATGCCATCTTAGAAGAGAGGGTGAATGATAGAGATTGTATGCAACCTTTTATTTGTTTGTTTTTATTGTTAAGCTACAAAAGCTAACTGAAATTAAATGTTTCAGTTTAAAAGGTATTAATTAATCAGATTAGTTAATCAGACAGAGGACAATGGAGAGACATTGGTGAGCAAACCAAGGCAAAGGCAGACTGTTATAAATGTGATTGTTTGTATTGCAATAACCATTCATTCATTTTCTTTTTGGCCTAGACGCTTTATTAATCTGGGGTCGCCACAGCGGAATGAACCGCCAACTTATCCAGCACATGTTTTACACAGCAGAACTCGCGGCTGAACTATCATAGTACAAATGCATCATTTGAGAAAAGAACGGTGTAGTGACAATTGTTTCCCAAACTGAGTTGCTTTTTCGCAGATCCATTGTTTGAATCACGTTAGTAAAACATCCATAATGACACTCTAAATGGGGTGGAGTAACAACTTCTTTAGAGAAAAATCCCTTAATGCACATGCCAATATTAGTTTTGGTAAAAACATGCACTCACTTTACATATTAATTGAAGTATATGTAAATGGCACATATAGGGTTAGGGTTTCCTTTACACCTATGTTTCCTTTACAGATATTATTGAGAATTTCCATATTCTATTCTAAAACATAAAATAACTTAGCTAACACGTATTTAATCTCACATACATAAATCAAATAAATCGTCAATTAATGGATGTAATTTACCGTAGCCTATTTATAAAGAAATGAAAAATATCCTGCTTAATATGAATAATTGTTATTATTATTATTTTTTATTATTATTATTATTAAGTAGGATATAATTTGTTTATTTTATCATTTTATTTATTCATTTTTGTCAAGTCTACTTTTACAATTTGACACATTCAAACAGAAATGTTCTAACCAACAGCACAGAATCATTTCGTAATAAATAACCTGCTATAAATTAAAAGCATTAACGTATGTATGCTATATATTTTGTTTTCACAAGCTTTGGAGACGTAACGTAAATTCCTCTTTTAAATAATAGGTCACCTATAGCTTTCAACATGAGCCACGGCTGCGTTCAAAATGGCTTAAATGTTTTCAAAGTGCACTACGAAGGGAACGCGATTTTCATTATGAAGATCGCTAAAACTGAACTGTAAAAATACTCTGAAAGCAAATTACACCTAAGAGAGATGACTTTTTGGAATATTTTTATTTTCAAATCATTCCAAGTTTAAATGTTGGAACGTTATAAATGAATAGGACATAGGGTGGATAACTGGGAACAGAACACAACCAGGAACTATGCTTCTAACAACAGCAGCGTGTAGTTGCGAACGTACAAGTTTAAGCTGTAGTTTATGAATGTTCATTGGAATGATGGATTTGAAAAATGCCAAATCAACGAACTATGTTTGTAACTACAGAACTTGCGACCTTAGTTTGTTAACAATGGTTTACAGAAACACACCCTTGGACAGACTATTGTGCATATAATTAGTTTATTATAGCTTTTAAAGATTTTATGTTATGTTGAAAAATATGTGTACTAAGGTTTGCTTGTTTTAAAAAATACATTTAAATATGTGGCTATAGGAAATAACTAATTATAATAAAATATAGAAACAAAGTCCTGTATAAGCCTGAAATTTCACTCATAATAGGTCTTAAAAAGTCTTAAATTTGACTTTGTGAAACCTGCAGAAACCCTGTGTATGTTCACATTTGTCTGCGCACATTTTTATTTATTTTATTTGTTTTATTTACTACTGTCACCTTACCATGTAAGTTATTTTCCCTTGTTTGCACATTTGAATTAGTATGAACTACGAGTAAAGAATTTGTTAGTACAATTTTCTTGCAAAATAGACATTCATAAATAAGTATTTTTAACACTTAAAGTGATAGTTCACCCAAAAACAAACAAAAAAAATGCCATAATTTACTAATCCTTTAATTGTTTTTAACAAGACAAGAGTTTCTGTGTTCAGCAGAAGAAAAAATCGAAATCAAACTGGTTTGGAGCAATTAAAGAATGAGTAAATGATGCAGTGTTTTCATTTTAGAGTGAGCTGTCCCTTTAAGTGCATAACAAATCAGATACTTAAGTAAAATTGAAAAGGAGCATACTTTTACTGTAGTGATATTTTATTAGGGTAACAGTGCCTGATTTGTGTAGTTTGTCCATCACTGAAAAAATGTGTACAATCTTTCTATCTAGACAATTACTTGATTTTGATGTTTTATTTTATTTTTTTCAGGCCACTGTATGCTTTGTGTTCCATTGAAGCTCACATATTGTTTCTAATACTTTACAATTTCATGGACTGTAAAATATTTGCAATGACTTTAGGACAGTGGATGGCATGTGAGCGGAAAATAAGCCTGTTGACTGACTGCTTTCTGGATGAGAATCCGATGGCCTTGGTTTAATTGTTCCACTTTGTGATTTAGCGAACTCAAAACATTGTAAAATCTCTTCAAGCAGCGCATATTTGTCTCTAAGCCTTACGCTGCTGATTATTGTTCTTTCGCTGAAAATCGTGGTTCACGTGGTCTCTCTGGGGAGCCAAAGTCTGCAAGAAGACACGGCAAA
Source organism: Danio aesculapii (assembly GCF_903798145.1). NCBI lineage: Eukaryota > Metazoa > Chordata > Actinopteri > Cypriniformes > Danionidae > Danio > Danio aesculapii. The sequence continues at coordinate 17,393,578 of NC_079437.1, read as the reverse complement.
AAACCTGCCGTCCTTTCCATGACGCAGCAAAGTGAATAATACATGCAACAAATGAAAAGCAGTTCATGCCTTTTCTTGTCATCCGTTTCCCTTCCATCAGCAATCCTGGATTTGTAGATTAGTGTGTTTAGGTTCAGTTTAGGTGTAAAAAAAATGCCAAAAATGGGCTTGGTTTGTGCATTTCAACACCGGATTAGAAATTGTTCCGTTAAGCAGGTTAAGCAGCACAAGTGTTGACTTGTTTTTTCGCTACTTAGTTTAGCCTGGTAATTATATCTTCACTAATACCTTGCTTAGTCTATTATCAAATTGCAACTCAGGAAAATAATAATAATTATATTTCAATAATAATTCCAGTAATATTCCAATGCTTTTATTGTTTGGCAAATATAAGCAGTGCTAGTTGGGAGATTGTTAGTTTAGAATAGAATAGAATAGAATAGAATGGAATGGAATGGAATGGAAGGAAATAGAATAGAATGGAATGGAATGGAATAGGATAGAATAGAATAAAATGGAATGAAATAGCATAAAAAGGAATGGAATAGAATAGAATGGGATTAAATAGAATAGAATAGGATGAAATAGAATGGAATAGGATAGAATATAACAGAACAGAATGGAATGGAATTGAATAGAATACAATGGAATTTTAATTTTCTCTTAGTGACTCAATTAGCCTCATGTGTTGTAAAAAATCTGATTGTGAGATGTGAGGAATGACACTCACTTAATGTTGTCAAAGAAATAAAGTGTTGGAAGAACAGAACGTCCAAAGCCTAGAGAACAATTTTGTGGTTTCAGAAATGAAGTTGGGAAAAGCAATTGTTGCCACATAACAAACAGCTGAGCACACATGGCCATTTCCCCAGCGCTTGCTCTGTTGTTTTTCTGCTCTGCCGTCTCCGGAGACCGTACTCTGTATGATTAACAAACAGAACGATTTCTGCTGGTATTTCAGCTCAAGTATTTTTTCTTTTCTTTATATTGTTTTGAAATATTGTTATGCAAATAATCTTGTTACAATCTAAATAAAAGATAGTGATGACTAGAATCATTTATTACTTTAGATGAATATTTTATTGTATATTATTTTATGTTGCTCAAGTGATGAGATCTAGTATTAGAAAAATACATTTATTTGACAAGAAACTGATTGCTTTAATACATTTTTTCATCAACATAAATATTGCCTATGAATTTTTGGTTACATTTTTAGAATTTATTATTTACATGATATTTTTATTTATTTATTTATTCATTTGTTTATTTATTTGGTATATTGCTTTGCTTGGAGCAGCTCTTTTCATTCCTATTTAGAATATATACACACACACACACACACACACACATATATATATATATATATATATATATATATATATATATATATATATATATATATATATATATATATATATATATATATATATATATATATATATATATATACATATGTGTACATACAAACCCACACATACAAACCCATTTCAAGGTCAAAATTATAGCTTGCCTAATTATATATATATATATATATATATATATATATATATATATATATATATATATATATATATATATATATATATATATATATATATATATATATATATATATATATATATATGTATGTATATATGTATATATATATATATATATATATATATATATATATATATATATATATATATGTGTGTGTGTGTGTGTGTGTGTGTGTGTGTGTGTGTGTGTGTGTGTGAATATATACATATATATATATATATATATATATATATATATATATATATATATATATATATATATATATATATATATATATATATATATATATATATAATTAGGCAAGTTATGATAATTTTTACATACAGACAAAATGATTTATAGTGTAATTTTATATTTGATGGTATTGCCAGACTATATAATAATAATAATAATAATAATTTTGAATTGCGCTTTAAGCTGAATACTAGTATCTTGAATAATGGCTGTCTTGTTTTTAATCACTTTCTCTTTATTATTATTATTATTATTTATTATTATATATAAAAAGTCAAAATTATTAGCCCTCCTGTGATTTTTATTTTTTTTTTCCTTTATCAAATATTTCAGTTTTTAAAACCATTTTAATGTCAATATTATCAGTCTCCTTAAGCCATTTTTTTTTTTTGGATTGGCTACCCAAAATGTTATCCGATGACTTGTCTAATTACTCTAACCTGTATAGTTAACCTAATTTAAGACTTTAAATTGCACTTTAAGCTGAATACTTGTGTCTTGAATAATATCTATCTTGTTTTTATCACTTTTTCTTTATTATGAACTAGGGCTTAACAACATATCGTTTCAGCATCGATATCACAATGTGATCATTCACAATAGTCACACTGCAGGATATGCAGTGTTGAGTTTGTATTATAATTTATCACTTGCATGTGCTTTTTAATGCCTGTATTTAAATAATGACTTTAAAAGCATTTAGGTATGAAAAATTGTATCATTTGTGACCTGAACTACGATTAATTTTATTGAATTATTTTTATTTCGTCAGACTCGGAAAATGAAAAAACACTTTATTCCAATTTTATCTTTTATTTGATTGTATTTATAGATTATTATGCATGAAAATACAGCACATGCAAATACACAAATGCGTTGCAAATAGCACAGACCACAATAAAAATGTGTCGGGTGACCCCAAAAACTTTATAGATTGTTAATTAGATTTTATGGAGATACACTCCCACTGCAGAATCATCCCAATTGATCTAACATTATGAATTCTTTCCAAATATATCAAGTCATCTAGTGAAATTGTATTCATATCGCAATATATATCGCAAAATAAAAACAATATCGCAATGTTAGAAGTGTCCAATATCATGCAGCCCTATTATGAACTTTACATCTGATGTTATACAGCAAATAATTCCTAATATTTCAGATTTTTTTGTGCAGTATCTAAAGGGGTCCTCAGTTCATCCATTCATTCATGGTTTCCTCTCTCTTTCATCCCTCTGGTCTAGTCTATGGGATGTCTCGCCATCTGAGGATGTGCCAGCGTCGCCAGGGGCAACCACAACTAAACAGATGCACAAGTGGGACGAAAACACCTGGAACTGATTTCTGCTCATCAAAGGAAGATGTGAAGGGACACGGTGAGCTTTCCATTACTGCAGAACTGCTCTATCATTACACAACTGCACCACTACAAATCTGAAGCTCCATATTCAGCTCTGATTTTTGGCATGTGAATTGAGCGTTCAGAATGTTTTACAGGAACATTTTGCACCTGGTCTCGTCAATGTTTCTTTGGCCATTATACCACCTTGAAAAGCAATAACCAGGAGTAATGGTTCCCATGAGGCACTGCACAGATCATTACATGAACAAATTCTTTGGTTTTCTGCAAACATTTTCGTTCCTGTATGGGTAGAAATCAAATCATAGTATTATTTTATTTGTTTGTTTGTTTGTTTGTTTGTTTGTAGGAATCCATATCAGCTCTAATGATACATCTTATTGATCTTAAAAAAATGTGAAGTTCTTACTGTAATATCACGTGTTTAACCTCAAACTACTTTAAAAAGGTTTTTATATATATATATATATATATATATATATATATATTATTATTATTATTATTATTATTTTTATTTATTTATTTATTTTTTAATTATTATTATTTTTTTTTTTCATATTATCCCTTTAACCGCCCCACCAAGAAAAAAGTTGCATTTCTTAACTCCTAATGTCGCTAGTTAACACACTCAATTATTTTTTCAACACATCCCATCATTTCTAAAATATCAACCTCTGCCAAATGGTTATGTCGGTTTATGGTAAAAGTACCAGAATTAATACAAACTGTATACTATGAAAAATCTGAAAATATGAAGTGTAAGACCAATTTATTTAAGGATATAATCAAAACAAAGCATTTTTGAACACTTAATCCTGTTTATTTTTTGAAGTATGCCATAAAATATTTCAGATTCTTGTTTTAACATGTTTTCTTGTTTTTTCTTTTTACAATAAAACCAAAATCAAGTGTAGAAGTGCAACAGGATTATGTTTGTTTGATTATTTTGTAAACCAACAATGCTGTGTGTGTAAACCATTATTTAAAACAGTCATTCTTTAAATGTCTTTAAAACCGTCAAAATATGGTCAAACATTTGGTAGAGCAGGCAATTAAAGGGTTACCAACTTGCTTATGTACAGTATAAAAAATTTAAATATTATTTTCAGCGTTTTGTAATGGTAACCGAAGTTTCTGATATGAAGTTTCAGCTTGTCCCATCACAGAAATAAATGAACATTTTAAAACAGTTAAAATATAAATGAGTCATTTTATACTTCACTGTATTTTGTATTGTATACTAAAATATTGTATCTTATGTTGCTGATCAAATAAATACAAACTTTTCGTACTCTTCATAATTAAAGAAAAAAAACATACTGTATATATTGAAGACATTTAAATAGAACGAACAATTCATGTAGAATTACATTCGTTCATTTTCCTTCGGCTTAGTCCCTTATTTATCAAGGGTCACCACAGCGGAATGAATTGCCAACTATACCAGCATATGTTTTATGCAGCGGATGCCCTTCCAAGTGCAACCCAGTATTGGGAAACACTCATTCACACACATGAACTACGAACAATTTGGTTTATTCACCTATACTGCATGCCTTTGGACTGTGGGGGGAACCCACGCCAACACGAGGAGAACATGCAAACTCTACACAGAAATGCCAACTGGCCCAGCCGGGACTCAAACCAGCGACCTTCTTGCTGTGGGGCGACAGTGCTAACCACTGAGCCACTGTGCTACCTCATGTAGAAATATTTTCCTTTTTAAAAGCATACCGGGGTTCAGATATATATATCTCAGAAGGTGGGAAGGGAGGACAATCGAACTTGGGTTCGGTCCAGGCAATTGAACCAAGTGTGAAAGCACCCTTAAACCAAAATGTGAAATAATAAGGTTAAATAAAAGAAAACCAAATCAGTCATTGAAATTATCTGTAGTTTTGCATTTGAAGAATATTTTATTATTTATCTTATTATATTTGGTCAAGTATAACATCTAATTTTCCCAGTGATGGGCTGCAGCTGAAAGGGCATCCGCTGCGTAAAACATGTGCTGGATAAGTTGGTGGTTCATTCCGCTGTGGCGACCCCTGATTAATAAAGGGACTAAGCCAAAAAGAAAATGAATGAATGAATAATAACATCTGATATTAAAGGGCACCTATTTTACTTCTTTTCAAGATTTAAGATAAGGCTTTTGTGTCTTCAGTCTGTAAAGTTTCAGCTCAAAACACCCATCAGATTTTTTTATTATACCTTTCAGAATATTAGAATTTTCTGCTCTAAAACACAATGTAGCTGTTTTTGTTGCCTGTGCCTTTGCAAACGTGACAGGATACACGTTAATATCCACTGCTGTATGGATATAGTTTACAAAATAAACCTGATTTAATGCCCACAAACTGGGATTGAAGCCCCTTTTTATAATTGAACTGGCACATGGCTCTGGTCTTTACAAAAATGCACTGTTTTAAAAACATTTTAAACTTGTAAAACTCATTCTTGATCACATTTGATGATGATTGATGATAACAGCAAGCTCAAGAGATCGTTTAGTCCCAGTTGCTTTACGCACATGCTGTCTTGTGTATATGATTATATGCGTTACTATGGAGACATGTAAATAAGTGGCTGTCAATCAAATCGGTGGGTGGGAAAACTGCTCTCCTACGTCAGGTTGCGGTGGGCCTCAAAATGTGAGGGATTTGGATCCTATTTTAACATCAGGGAATTTTAAAAAGAGACTTATTGTGCTTCTATCACCCCAATATGACTGTGGACACACTACACAGCTCTGTCCAAACAGCTTATAAGAGATGATTTTCATCATAGGTGCTCTTTAATATTAATTTTCAAATGTATTATTACCTTCTCCAAATCCTTTCCGTCTATATATTTCTGTCTTTTTTTTTTAAAGTTTGTTATTTTAATCGTGTTTCGATAAAAACTCCTAATTTATGTTTCACTCTTCAGAAATTCATTATAAGAGAGCTTTTTCCACCAATGTATAAATAAAAATATCAAAGAATTAAAATAATATAAAAAAAAAATAATAAAGTCAGGACTGTAGTCGTATGTGCAACACTGTGGACCCAAATATCCCTTTTAGCTAAATAAAGTTTCAAAAATAGCTCAGCATGCTTAATATCTTGGTCTCATTTTTATAATATTATTATTTTTTAAATAATCACCTTTTTATTCTTCCACATTGTGTCCTTCTGCTTGATTTTCATCATTTTTAACCAATTAAGCTGTGCAGTAGTGATTAAATTCAACTTCTGTGAACTTCAGTTTTCACGTGGTGTGTGTTTGTTTGTTGTACAGGACAGAAAGCTGGGAAACACTCCTTACTTCACATTCTCTACTCAAGGACACACTGATAAGGGCACCACAACAGTGTTCTCACGTGAGTGTGTATGTCTCATGTTTACACCTGGTTATTGTAGGGTTTTTTTTATATCGCTAACAAGCATTGCGCAGTACTGAAGCCACGTTTTCAACTGTTCACACGCTCTGCATTACCAGCATGACCCTTGACCAAACATTTCAGCTCACCGCAGAAACTCAACTCAGACCAACACAACGGTTCCCATATACAGATATTATATATAGACAGCATAGAGGTATGTTGTCTTTATATAATATCTGTATATAATGTTACATATAATCTAATTTCTCGATATACCAAAATACAGTATGTCTCAAAATAGCAGGGTGTCTGCTGGGTCTTAAAATGTTTTCATTTCAAAACCTAAATCTTAGGCCTTAAAAAGTCTTAGATTCACTGACATATTGTGTTGTAGGGCTTCAATTGTTTTAAACAAGTCTTAATTTTACTTTGTCCAAGTAAAGCTACTCGATTTGGACCAACATCCATCCACTGAGCAACAATGTATCTTAATAAACCTTAGTTTTTATATTTAAATTTATTATTGCAAAGAGATACAACTCACAACAGCTGTTAGATATTTTTACAGCAAATGCCCTAATCAGGGAAGAAAAAACTAAAAACAGTTACACAATTCCTCATATAAAATAAATATAATATATTTATGGGTGGCTCAGTGGTTAACACTGTCGCCTCACAGCAAGAAGGTCGATGGTGAGAGTCCTGGCTAGGCCAGTTGGCTTTCTGTGTGGAGATGGTATATTCTCCTCATGTTTGCATGTGTTTCCTCTCGGTACTCCGGTTTCCCCCACAGTCCACAGAGTGTGTATGTGAATGTGAGAGTGTATGGGTGTTTCCCAGTACTGGGTTGCAGCTGGAATGGCATGCGCTGTGTAAAACATATGCCAGAATAGTTGGCGGTTCATTCTGCTGTGGCAACCTCTGATAAATAAAGGGACTAAGCCAAGGAAAAAGGAATGAATGAATGAAAAATGAATATATATATATATATATTATATATATATATATATATATATATATATATATATATGTATTATTATATATATATCGGTTTCAGCCCATAATCACATTTCACGACTTGATTGGTACTCAATGATCTGGCCGATCTCATGAACCGATCCCAAGTGTTTGTTTACGAGTTTACAACCCAGGTTATACATATACAGCGCTACAACACATGAGCAATGTTTCCATTTTGCGTTGTCAGTAATTTTTCTTACCGTTTTTTAATCTGTTTTATGTATTATTTTTTTGTAAAGCTGCTTCTGACATTACATGTATGCAACATCCTTAATTTGTTCTCTTAGGTAAGGTGAGATCGCATACATAGAGGGAAAATGTGCTTATGTAATGGCAAAGTTATATAAAGCTTGAAGCATCAGAATCGATACTTGGTATCGGCTGATCACAATGACAAGGAATCAGCACTCAGTATCACCTGCAAAAATCCTGTTTGGAGCATATGTATATATATATATATATATATATATATATATATATATATATATATATATATATATATATATATATATATATATATATATATATATATATATATATATATAGTATATATATATAGTATATAGTATATATACAGTGTATATGCAGTATGTGTGTGTGTATATATATATATATATATATATATATATATATATATATATATATATATATATATATATATATATATATATATATATATTACAGTTTAAGTCTGAATTATTAGCCCCCCTTTGATGTTTTTTAAATGTTTCCCAAATGATGTTTAACAGAGCAAGGAAATTTTCACAGTATTTCCGATAATATTTTTTCTTCTGGAGAAAGTCTTATTTGTTTTATTTCGGCTAGAATAAAAGCAGTTTTTAATTTTTTTTTTAAACATTTTAAGGTCAAAATTATTAGCCCCCTTAAGCTATGTTTTTTTCAATTGTCTACAGAACAAACCATCGTTATACAATAACTTGCCTAATTACCCTAACCTGCCTGGTTAACCTAATTAACCTAATTAAGCCTTTAAATGTCACTTTAAGCTGTAAAGAAGTGTCTTGAAAAATATCTAGTCAAATATTATTTACTGTCATCATGGCAAAGATCAAATAAATCAGTTATTAGAAATGAGTTATTAAAACTATTATGTTTAGAAATGTGTTGAAAAAATCTTCTCTCCGTTAAACAGAAATTGGGGAAAAAAAATAAACATGGGGCCTAATAATTCAGGGGGAATAATAATTCTGACTTCACCTGTATATATATATATACTGTGTTGTATGATGCATAATTGTGTTTTTTGGTTAACATTTAAATATTTTGAGCAAAACATCAAAAGGTTAAACATGAAAGATATTTTTTCACTGCTTTCTTTGTTCGTATGTACCAAGGGTGGCAATATTAGTGCAGGACACTAAATAAAAAAAATTACTGGGCCTGATAGTCTGAAATGAGAGTCATGCTAAAATAACGTATTAGGCAAACATTTTAATGCTTTAATTTGCTTTTAAATGAGCATCAGGCCTGCTGTAGTGTCAAACACACAGTGTTACTCTGAGACTGACAGCTCTTTTAACACTTTATGTGTCACTCAGCATTTAATGCACGATGTGTGTGTTGGAGGAGGTTTGATGTTGATAAAAATTTTGCTACAGCTTGTGTGTGTGTGTGTGCGTGCGTGCGTGCGTGCGTGTGTGTGTGTGTGTGTGTGTGTGTGTGTGTGTGTGTGTGTGTGTGTGTGCTACCATTAACCTGTACCTCTCCCTCATTAGTGCTGTATCTGCGTTGCCATGGTGGTCTATTAGAGAGCCCAGATTAAAGCATCATTAGCATCTGAATGCCTGTGTGTGTGTGTGTGATTATGGGGTGGGTGTTTTCAAGGGTAGAATCGGGACACGAGTAGCTTACAGTCTTCATGTTGTGTTAACAGGAAACAAATGACAGCGAAGCCAACTATTTATAATAACACGTAATTATGATGAATGTCTAGAGTCATTGCTTGAAGTTATGAAATAGTAAAAACAAGTGCTGCAGGATCTTTTTTCTTACTGGTTTTTGCCTAATGCATTTGAATCAGTTGAACTAGATTTATGATGCCAATACAGTGGATGCAGTGTTATTTTAAGTATGTGTCTTTATTTTAAATTAAATATAATTTAATTTTAATTTAATTAAGTACATTTTTATTACATTAAATTAAACCAAAAATAGAGATACAATAAATAACATGGATGTGTAACCAAACTGTGTTCATCAAAATTCATTAAATGAAATTTTAAAACTGTAACCATGGCAACTAGCTTAAGACTTGTTTTTTTAGTCTATTCATTTTTTTGTTTATTTCAAGTAACAACACGTTTAATGGTTTTAGTTTTACTTAATGATAATAAATTTGACCTCAAGTTCAAGTTTAGAAAAATTTTGTACTTAATTGTAAACAAAAGTGAAGATACTGATATATATATATATATATATATATATATATATATATATATATATATATATATATATATATATATATATATATATATTTCAGTATTGTACCTCAGTATTTTATTATTTTACCTTATTTTTAATTTTATGTTATTCCATGTGTTATTTGCCATTTCTTTGTACACTACCTGACAAAAGTCTCATCGTGCATCCCAGTTGTAAGAGCAACAAATAATAACTTGATTTCTAGTTGATCAGTTGGAAAAGTGGCAGACGGTACATTTTTCTGATTAATCATCTGTTGAACTGCATCCCAATCACCACAAATACTGCAGAAGACCTATTGGATCCCGCATGGACCCAAGATTCTCACAGAAATCAGTCAAGTTTGGAAGGAAAAATCATGGTTTGGGGTTACATTCAGTATAGTGGCATGCGAGAGATCTACAGAGTAGATGGCAACATCAACAGTCTGAGGAATCAAGACATTTGTGCTGCCCATTACACCACAAACCTCAGGAGAGGGCAAATTGTTTAGCAGGATAGCGCTCCTTCTCATACTTCAGCCTCCACCTCAAAGTTCCTGAAAGCAAAGAAGGTCAATGTGCTCCAGCATTGGCCAGCTCAGTCGCCAGACTTGAACATTATTGAGCATGTCTGGGGGTAGATGGAGGAGGCATTGAAGATGAATACAAAGAATCTTGATGAACGCTGAGTCCTGCAAGAACGCTTTCTTTGCCATTCCAGATGACTTTTTAAAAATAAGTTATTTGAGTCATTGCAGAGATGTATGGATGCAGGCTCATGGGAGTCAATGCAGAATATTAAATAATTTTTTTCACTTCACCATGACTTTATATTCTATACTGTACATTATTTTTGTTAAGTGACAAGACTTAAGTCTTAAGTAAAGTCAGATCTTACTGTCTTAATTAAATAAATAAAGATCAAGCCATGATTATATTTTATTTTGGCAAAATGAGCATAATCTAGAGGCTTTTTCCTTTTATATAAGCCACTTCTGATACCAAATGATCAACTGGAAGTCAAGTTATTATTTGTTGTTCCAAAAACTTGGATAGGCGACAAGACTTGTCAGGTAGTGTAATTATTTGTGAAATGTAGCAGTATCGCTAAGTGTAAATAGTTTTATGTTTTTTGTCTCAATTTCAAACATATTGAATATATATAATTTAAGACAATTACATACAAACCCTAAAAAAATGGCAAGTTATTTCAATCCAATTCTGGGTGCAAAAGGGACTAATAGTTATTCAGTTTTTGAAATTAAATTGGTAAGACTTTACCGTTAGGTTGCATTAGTTAATGCATTTACTAACATGAGAAAACAATGAACAATACATTTACTACAGTATTTATTCTTGTTAGTTAACATTAGTTAATGAAAACACAGTTGTTCATTTTTAGTTTATTTTAATTCACAGGGCATTAACTAATGTTAGCAAGCACGAATTTGGATGTTAATAATGCATTACTAAATGTTAATTTCTGATTAATAAATTGGTGTTCATAAGTAGTTCATGTTAGTAAACGCATTAACTAATGAACCTTATTATAAAGTTTGACCATCAAATTAATAGGACCAAATTTAACCCAATGTTTCGGTTAGTCCATATTTTACCCAATTTGGATTTAAATGATCCAGCATTTGTTTGAATGTCCAGATCCATTTGACGACCAATTTAAATATTGAGCATGTTTATATTGTCAGTTTGGTCCTGCAGAAATTGATGCACCTGTGGTTTGTAAATTGGGTTCAGTGTTGGACAGCTGGCTCTCATATGCAGCTGTTTGGCAGCCGCTTGCCTCTTGCTTTTGTTTTATACTGATGTAAGTTTGTGTAAGTGAGTGTGCTGGACACAACACAAACAGACAGACAGTACATTCACACAGACAGCATATGTGTGTTTCATAACAGCTGTAACTCAAACTGTGCCCTTCACACAATAGCTTACAGTTTGTCTCAGTTGCTTTGGTACATCGCCATTGATATTCGCAAAACAGTAAGTGCACTTCTCAAAACAACTCCTACAAATAGCAAAACACTTATGGAATATCCATTTAATTTTGATTCAATTGACATAAGCGATTGACAATGTAGGAAATAGCAGAGAATTGTACGTAATCATTTGCATGTATGAACCAAAGAATTTGCAACTTATTCAAAGAAATGAGAAGCTGATTTTTTGTACAAGTGACACATTGGTGTGAAGATTGTGAACAGGTAGTTTTGAGAATTTCACTTCTGATCTGCCAAAATGGCTGAGAAATACTGTAAATGACTTTATTAGACATTTGAATGTAGATTAAATAATATACATTAAGTTGTACAATGCCTTAACTGAAAGAAACTTTTAAGATAAAGTAATATTTATGCTAATAAAAAGTAATGTCTAGTATGGAAAAAATAGTGTAAAGAATCAATAGTGTGATTCAGCTGCAAAACCTTTTATATATTCATTTTCCTTCAGCTTAGTCCAACTGCCAACTATTCCAGTATAGGTTTTACGCAGCGGATGCCTTCTTGCTGCAACCCACACTACGGACAATTTAGGTTATTCAATTCACCTATACCGCATGTTTTTGGACTGTGGGGGAAACCGGAGCACCTAAAGGAAACCCGCACGAACCCTGGGAGAACATGCAAACTCAACACTGAAATGCCAACTGGTCCTGTGAGGTGACAGTGCTAACCACTGAGCCACCATACCATTCCAGCTGAAAATATGGAAAGAAACTAAAACATACATAAACTTATTTTAAGATAACATATTAATTATGATTTCAAAATAACAAGTAATGTATAATTTAATTGTGTAGATGAAATGTGTAATTCAGCTGATAATGTGGCTATATTAGTAAATGTGGTCATATGTTATACATGCATAGAAGGAACTTATTTAATTCAAGGTTTTATTATTGGTAGTTGCTAGGGCAACATTTCTAGAATTTACTTTAACTTAATATATCTTTTATCTTTATCTACTAACAGTACTATGTACATTACTGCATTATGTGCTATTTAATAATAAACTATATTGTAAAAAATAGTGTAATACTTAATCAAAATAAATGCTGAAAAGCAACAAAATAATTAAAAGTAATTGTAAACTAACAACAGAGAATAAAAATGAATAAATAAAAAACTTAATATTGCAGGACAGTAGGTAGTGCTGTTGCCTCACAGCAAGAGGGTCGCTGGTTCGAGCCTCGGCTGGGTCAGTTGGCATTTCTGTGTGGAGTTTGCATGTTCTCCCTGCGTTCGCGTGGGTTTCCTCCGGGTGCTCTGGTTTCCCCCTCAGTCCACAGACATGTGGTACAGGGGAATTGGGTAGGCTAAATTGTCCATAGTGAATGTGTGTGTGTGTGTGGATGTTTCCCAGAGATGGGTTGCGGCTGAAAGGGCATCCGCTGCGTAAAAATGTGCTGGATAAGTTGGCGGTTCCTTCCGCTGTGGCGACCCCAGATTATTAAAGGGACTAAGCCGAAAAGAAAATAAATGAATGAATGAATGAATGATAACTTAATATTGCTCAAAAAAGGTTTATGTAAATATTCTCTTACAGTTCATATATTCAGCAATATAATATAATAAATAAGTAAATATAAATTTTTGCTTCATACAAACATAAACGTGATTACATTATTTTATTACATATAAAATATTTTTTATATTTCATAATTTTATTATTATTATAATTTTATTATTATTTTACTATTATATTATTATCATTGTTATTATTTTATTAGTAGTATATTGCATAACTTTATTTATTTAAGTATTTATTTTTGTGATACTTATTTAATAATATTTATTTTTTTTGTCTTAATTACTTCAGAACATAATTTTTTTAATTAGTTTCAACTTAATAAAAATGTAATAATTTTGGTATAATTTGGATAATTAATAATAATAATAAACGAGGTTTTAACTTTACCAGCACTTTATTAATTTTGATACGTTTCTGTATAAGGAATAGAATTATTTATTCATCAGGGGTCACCACAGCGGAATGAACCACCAACATATCCAGCATATATTTTACACAGCAGATGCCCTTCGAGCTGCAACCCAATACTGGGAAACATCCATACACTCTCATTCACACACATACACTACGGCCAGTTTAGTTTATTCAATTCACCGATAGCGCATGTGTTTGGACTGTCGGGGAAACCAGAGCACCCGGAGGAAACCCACACCAACATGGGGAGAACAGCCAAACTCCACACAGAAATGCCAACTGACCCAGTTGGGACTCGAATCAGCGACCTTCTTGCTGTAAGGCGACAGTGCCAACCACTGAGCCACCGTGTTACCCAGGAATAAAATCAGGAATTGGTTTATTACATTAGCCACTGCAAATTTTGCTGTCTCAATTTTGGCAATATGCATGCAGTGTTTTATGCATGCTGTGGTTCCATATTTGTAAAGAATCATTTTAGGGAAAAAAAAAAGCAGCCACAAAATGAATAAATGTAAATGAACGTTCATCTGTAGGAAGGTCTCAAGTGCCTCTTCTAGAAATGTGTCGTGGTTTTGTCTGCAGTTTATCAGTTTCTGCTGGTTCAGTGACTCATGACGTTCAGGAGAGTGTGTGACTCATTTCCCCATACAGGAATAATGATCGTCCGTCCACGTCTTCAACCACATACGCTCTCTGTGTGGGCTTCACCTCTTCGTAATCACTATATCCGCCTCTCGCATCATCAATGAATATTAATGAGTCAGAGGTGGCAGCTGAGCACATCAATGCTGTGTCGAGAAAAAAAAAAGTGGATTATACGCAGCGTCTTTCAGCAGCCTCCCAAATCTCATTTGCTTATGCATTTTAATAAGAGCCCTGCTTATTTGATCTGCATTTGTGTTTTTCTTTCCATCGGGTGGGTTTTCTGACTGTCTTGGTCATCAGCGACACCTCTGTGACTTTTACATTCATGAAAATACGACAGCATTTCAGCTAAATAATAACGATTGAAAGACTTTGCCTGAACACATTCACTTTTAGATTACACTGTAATTTCATATCGACTGCTCACAGTTGCTGTGTCAAATAGAATCAATGGTTGGGGGAGCGGTTTTGCTGGTCTTGATCAATATTAATATTTCTCCATGTCTAATATTGGAGAAATTAATTCTGTTTGCTTCTACTGTACAGTGCGGCATGCTAATCACTTTTACTACAGCTTCTGTCTGATGTTATAATGCAGGTGTATGTAACAGGATGTTTTTTAATCCACAAATGTAAATATAGAGACTATATAGCACTCAGAAATATTTTTCAAACTATTTATTCCTAATAGTAAGCTGAATTAACACAATTCTTGACATTTTTTGGATAACTTAATTGTTTTATATTCAATCAATTTAAATTTGCAACAAAAAAACAATTAACTTAATCGATTTGTGTTGGCACAACGTGAAAGAATTGCATAGAACCCAGCATTTTGACAGTGTGAATAATGTTTACATCTGTAAAAAATTAGCATATTTATGTGTACATTGATTGATGAACTGGATAGATAGACGAACAGACTGAAATAAAGGTATAAAAAAGGCCAAATGGTGCATGTTTGTTCCTAAAATGTCCATATTTGTACCTTAAAGCTACCTAAAAAGTGCACTCTAAAAATGATTGGTGCTTTTAACATAATGTTGAGTCAAATGTGACAAACCCAAATGTTGCAATCAAAAGTGTCATTCAATTTGAACTGAAAAAATTAACACAACATTGGGTTTCTTCATATTTGTCCCAACATTGGGTTTAAACAACCCAGAATATATAGTTTTTTTTTTAAGTGTACAAAATGTACCTCATGACACATTAAAGATACAAAAGTGTAATTTCTGAGAGGGTAGATACAACATATTGTATAATGAAATTATTTATTACTTTCTATTTTAGTTAATGTACTCTGTGTACTTCTGGATATGTTTCCTATTACACTTTAGATGGAACTTGTTTATTACGTACACTTTCAATCTTAAGAGTCCTCCTGAGATTTTATGTCAAAGGGGACTAGCTGACAAAAAATATATATAAAATTACATAAATATTAAAAATGTTTCCTGGTTTGAAATAGTTTTGTCCAGACCTCCAAAACTAACAATTGGTGCAAGGAATGGTCTGACTGATAACTGAGAACTGTTTTAACATTCAAAGTATATATTGCGTATTAATTTACATAACATCGATACATTTACATGGCCCTTCTGTGCCATCGGTAGGGCCAGACGGAATCTGCAGACGTTTTTTGTCATTTCTGCTGAGAATTTTGGTAAAAATCTGCGGATTTCTGCGGAATTATTTTGGAAGTATCATAACTAAAACCTTAATATGTGAAATAAAAAATATTATTCTTTTGACTTTTATTTAATGTTTAAAATGCAAATCCAATTAGATTCACTTTATTTGGTAAACAAAGCAAGTCTCTCATATAATATATCTACTAAAAGACAGAAAATATTACTACTGTACATACTGAATTGTACATAAATCAGATGAACATTTTCATATTAGTCAATAATATTACTGTAATTAATTTAAAAAGCGAATACATATAGATTTACACACATTTACTCAAGTAAATAAACAGAATTAATGATGGGCTAAAAATCTGCTGAAATCTGCGAAATTCTGCGCGCGCAGATTCCGTGTGGGCCTGGCCATCGGTATAGTCCAGGGATGGGCAAACTTGGTCCTGGAGGGCCGGTGTCCTTGCTCCAACACTAATCAAACACACCTGGAAATGCGAATCAGTGTCTTTAAGATCGCTAGAAATCTATAGGCAGGTGTGTTTGGCTAAACTTTGTAGGACACCGGCACTCCAGGACCAAGTTTGATATAGTTCGATCCCTGGTATAATCAGAGATAAATTGTTGGATTTTTGTAGAAAGGAAAATTGCTAAATGTTTACAAAAAGGTTCTGTTGGTTTTTGTAAGTTAATGTTTTTATTGATATGAACTAAGAATGAACAAAACTAGTACATAAATTGTAACGTTAATTTAAATTAATGACTGTATTTTTATTAACATCAACAAAGATGTATAAATATGTAATAAATGTTTTGTTTATTGTTCATGTTAGTAAATACTATAATTAAAATTAACTAATGGGACCTGATTGTAAAATGTTACCCGAAAATTTAAACTAGAAATAATAACTAGGGAGGTTAAATAAATCCGAATAATTTTCAACCATGTAATTATGGATTGTATCAGGATGATAGATAGATAGATAGATAGATAGATAGATAGATAGATAGATAGATAGATAGATAGATAGATAGATAGATAGATAGATAGATAGATAGATAGATAGATAGATAGATAGATAGATAGATAGATAGATAGATAGATAGATAGATAGATAGATAGATAGATAGATAGATAGATAGATAGAAAATATAGTTACATCAGTAAATAACATCATATTCTTACGTCTGTAGATAATATAGAGAAAGATAACGATTACTTAGAGGCAATCATGTGCCAAAGTGGTGTCGTTGTTTGTGTATTGAGTGTTAGAGCACAGATTTCCATGAGCTCAGCAGAGCCGTGTTGATTGTTTTTGTGTCAGATATTTGTGAAAGCCCAGGAGCCGCAGAGCTCAGAGGAGCACCATGAGGACTGAAGGACTCGCGAGTAAGATGCTGTGACGGACTATAGGGGATAGAGGTCAGAACAAAGCCTTTGTTCCAGCGCTCTGCGTCGTACCTGCGTCAGTATGAGCTCTCCTCCCGCTTCAGGAAGAGCAAGAAAAGCTCACCGCTGAGGCTTTTGTAAACAGTGCCTTATTCTGCTGCTCTGCGTGTGTCTTATACAATAGCAGACTCATAATGTGCATTGTGTTGACGTTGAAAGATGTGTCACTGGAAGATGAAACAGTGCCAGGGAGAACTTGAAAATGGAAATTTACATTTTACATTTATTCATTTTGCATTCAAAGTGACTAACAAACGGGGATAATAGAAGCACTTTGAATCACCAAAGCAGCAATTTATACATGCCATGACAGGTCGAAGTTAGTTTAGCAGGTTTTTATAATTATGTACGTACAGTTGAAGTCAAAATTATTAGCTCTCCTATTTTTTTTTTTCAAATATTTCTCAAATGATGTTTAACAGAGCAAGGAATTTTTCTATTCATACATGCACAGCACAATTCACACTTAGTTCAAGCCTTTATATTTCATGCCACTGTTGGTAAATGTCATTTGATTTCGGATACGCGTACTGAGACAAAAATATGAAAGGAAATATCCTTCCTCCAGTACAAGACTTTGGATTTTAATGTAAATATGGTTGCATAAGAAAGTAAAAATACCACATTTCAGATACTATTCATGTCTGTAGCATCAATACTGCAGGCTGAGCTGCATTCGTATTGCGTTTGGGTGGTTCCAGAACTGTGCAGTACATAGAAATGTGCCACATTGTATTAAATCAAATGCAGCCTCAAACAAACACACCTTCTTGAACAAACTGAAATCCCTTGGAATCCATATGTTTTGTTAGATGCAGAGAATCAAAAGGAAAGGGGAAGAAACGGGCGTCTCGGCTGTGCAGTCTGGTGTCAAAGGCCTGCCAGCAGAAGGAATTCATTGTGGGAACAAACCGAAAAACACCTCCATCCACATTTTCCAGAGGTACTTCAGGCATTCGTGCTTTAATTGAGCTGTGCTTGTAAACTTCTTCAGTCTCAGTATTGATTTATAGCCGACAGCTACTGTGACCCCCACTGCAATTTGGTTGGAATCTCGCATACAGGAAATCTGTGCAGCACAATAATTAATTAAACATCACTATAAAACTATTTCAAAGAAAATACCTTACATTTGCTTTCATGCTTGCGCCGATGTTCTGGAGTCACTGAACGACTTGAACACCAGCTTATTGATTTACCATTATCTTCAATGGGAATGAAAAATCCATGGCTTTCTCTTTAAATAACCATCAGATGTGCTCTAGCAAATGTGCAAGGCGTGCGGTGGGAATTACAGTCAATACAACATGCGATAACATTATCAAATGAGGTTTGTTTGAAACCAAACAAGATTTGGACTTCCGTTTATATGCTCTCGGAGGAGATTTTTGGTGTAGATTGTAATTGGATGGTATTTGTATGTTATCTGTGAGTGTTTTATCCTATGTTTAATGAAAGGTTTTAAAATGCACATCCAGGTATATGTATGTGTAACAATTTGTATGTATTTATTAATGGATTTTGAATTGGAATTTTAACAAACTATATAACTTATAAGATGCATATTTATCAGTTTCACACAAAAAGTGTATTATTAACCACATTTAGATTTTATTTTGATAATTAAAATTTGTATCAACATGTTAATTTTGAAAATTAGGTAGAATGTATGAGACTGAAAGAAGTCAATTGATGATAAATGTTTATTATTATTACTAAATAAATTATACCTGCTTTATTTAAGACTGACAGATTTGCTTCATATTAAATTTGTTGTTTTTTTCATGTGTGTAGGTTAAAACTATATTCCAATTTCATGGAAATTTTTACATGCAATTATTTAAATAGGAAAATGACTTTACACACTCTAATTAGTAATTTTACTTCAAAAATACCATAATTTACCTGTATTTTTAATCATTTACCATAATTTACCTAGCAATTGCTCTTTGTTAGTGAAAAAGGCATGTTACGGTGACTGTGCTGTACATTTCTAAACCTTTGATTAAGCTAAGTATGTTTGTGTTGTTGTACTTTTGTTTGACAGAAATGCACAGGCAAACACACAATTATATTTTTACCCCCCTCACACGAGCACTTGTTAACATTTCACTGTTGTTAACCAACGGTTGAGTACATTGTTGACAACTGGACAAAAACAAACATAATTTAAAAATGTGTGAGTTTCAAGAATCTGGCAATGAGTCTTGCTACCTTCCATACATGTAAAACCTGATATATTGCACATTTCCAAAGTCTGCACATGCGGCTATTACGTTTTTCTAGAATGATCTTTAAAACGCACCTATTTTACCCCTTTTTCAAGATTTAAAAGAAGTCTTTTGTGTCTCCAGAATGTGTCTGTAAAGTTTCAGCTCAAAACACCCATCAGATTATTTATTTTCCCTTTTAGAAGGTTGAATTTTCGGCTCTGAGCATCTTGGAGCTGTTTTTGTTGCTTGTGCCTTTAATTCTAGTTTTCGCCGCCCACTATTCCCACGTGCCTGTCAGAGTGTGCCTGAATCTCCGCCTTGGGTACGTCAGATAAACAGCACAGTGACAGAAACAAATGAAACAGATCTCACATATGTTTGTGAGGAATACTACAGTAAGAACTTTCCCAATGATTGTTTGATGTTTTTTTTTTGTGGTGTTAATTCAAGCCTTTTTGCAACGAGTCACACGCATTGTCGTTAAAAAATTCACATGCACACACACACGGCAAATATGACAGGATGCATGTTAATATCCACTGCTGTATGGATATTCGTTAAGTTAATGTACAAAATAAACCTGTTTTAATGTCCACAAACCAGGATTCAAACATCTTTTATAATTCTACTGACACGTGGCTCTGGTGATAAAGTAAAGACGGTAAAATCGCTGTAATTCATTACAAACATACACTGTTTTAAAAACGTTTTAAACTTGTAAAGCTCATTCTTGATCACATTTGATGATGATTGATGATCACAGTGAGCCGAACAGATATTTTAATCCCAGTTGCTTTGCATACATCCTGTCTTGTGTATTTGATTATACACATTACTACGGAGACATGTTAATACACGGCTGTCAATCGTTTCGGTGGGCAGGGAAATCACACTCCTATGTCAGGTTGTGGTGGGCCTCAAAATGGGAGGTATTTGGATCCTATTTTAACATCAGAAAATTAAAAAAAAGAGACTTGTTGTGTTTACATCACTCCAATACGACCGTGGACACACTATACCTACACACAGTTCTGTCCAAACAGCTTACAAAAGATGATTTTCATCATAGGTGCCCTTTAAAATCTCTTCTTTGCTCCAATTCACATGGTTTTAGTCTCATCCTGATTACATCTAGCTGTACATTCTAACATTCTTAAGCTGTACATGTTTGGCACCTCAATGCGGGATTTAGCAGTTTCATAACCTGAGGTAAAAATCTGTGCTAATTCCACTTTTAAATTACAAGTGGACAATCTTCTTTTACCTGAGGTTAAACGCAAGGTTTAAATGATGAAAACCAGAGGTTAAGCACAGTAAAAAAAAAGCCCTCAAATGTGTCAATTATCTATACAGGATTTTAGAGGGCTTCAATGCCAGCTAGGCCAAGCTATTAGCAACTTCAAACAGCTAGAAATACTTATTCTTCATATTTTTGTGCTATTTGTGTGCGTGCTATAAAGCAAAACAGACTTGTGATCTTTAAATAAAAACATGTGCGGTTGATTCAAAAAAAGGAACACATTCTATTCCTGTTTGACCGTTCCAAATTGTAATTCCACGTGATTGTATCTTTTAAATCACAGTTTGATTTGAAACAAAACACCCCCCATCCAATCACCAGCTTGGCCAACTCAACATTCCCTGGCAGATTCCTACACGCCTGCATTTCCATATAGATGGAGCACCTTATTAAACTGCATTGCACTGTACGCTTATCCTATCGCCATTTGTTTGGAGATTTTTTTTTTTTATATGGTTCATCTTCCCCACCCTTCCCAGGAACATCCACGATGGTCTTTTTATTATGTGTGTGATTGGTTTCATTCTTTCAAGTGAATGTGCTATGCTGTAACATGGGCTTAATGGTTATAGGGCACAAGAACTCAAGGTTGCGGCGTGAAATAGCTGCATTGACCCTGAGAGCGGATAGTGTGCTGTCAAGGCTGTGGTGGACGGAGGATTCCTTAAGCTCCGCTGGCAGGGAAATGAGAATTAAAATGCAAGAGAAACAGTCCGAGATTCTTTCTCGAGAGAGTGAGAGAGAGATGTGAAAGAGAAGGGAAAAAAGCCAGCTCCACGCATGTACACATACGCGGGTCCAAATTTGCATGACACAGCCCTGGGGAACGTTTTATTGCTCTGGGGTTGCAGGAGATATCCGTTATGTTTTATTTATGTGTCAACTTCGCCTTCGAGGTTTCTACCGAATTCCTTAGGTGGAATCAAAGTGCGATCGAGACAATCATTGACATGCTGTAGGTGAGATAGAAAATTTATGTGGATTGGTCCAGTGAGGATCATGTTTAGAAAAAAAAAGCAGACTTTGATATTTTGGCAAACACTTTGAGGCAGTGTTGATGTTCTTCCAAAACTTTTGCCGGTACAGTACAAGTTTAATAATTAGAGTACACTGTATAAGCAGGTAACCTGAAAATGATAGTATTTCTAATCGAATTTAAGTCTTAAAAATAGCATGAAAATTATTTGAGGTGACTTTAAAAGGATAGATTCACCCAAAAATAAAAATAGATTTAATTGACTGATTCTATATGCTGTGATATAATTGACTTTTTTCCTTCAGTTGAAAAATAAAGAAGAATTTTTGCTGAAAATAGGGTCCTTGGTGATTCATAAAAGGCAAGTCTGCAGCTACTAAAACATATAAAAACATACAGGTGAATTTAAAATCATTTCTCATGGGTCTTGACGATATATTGAGATCTTATCCAGTATAGCAGACCTAACAGCAAGGGTTTATCATCAATTCTTAATAATGCTCAGTTAATCACTTCATTATCTCATTAATATCATCCCTGCCTGTGTTCTTCAATCTACTTCTATCATTATAAACAAATTTGAGGATGCAAACCTGATGAAAATTCAACATTTAAATTTCAACCTTTCCACTGCTAATTTAACGAAGGTCTGCTTGCCATCAGGGTAGCAGCCATACACACACAGAACACATCTTGGCATCTAAAAGCACAACTGAATTTTTTAAAACTTAGGAATGTTTTTAAAAAGGCGCCTCCTCTTCCTTGTTATCGTCAAAAAAATATTTGTCATGCCAACTTGCTGAAGCCTTCAACGCTTGCCCCGCCTCTGAGTTTTTCCTGATTGTTCCACTGCTTTGAAACTGACAATTATGAGCAACACCGAGTGTAAAAGTTGACATTCTTTTAACATGACAAGGCATCTTAAAAATGCAGCACTCATGTGAGAGGCATTTCAAAAGATGTGATATGCAAGCGTAATAGTGGAGCATGTCTATAAAGTGCATGTTTACGTAGAAAAACAATGGAAAGGTAGTTAATTGGAATGGAAAAATACATTCTGTGTGAATAGTTTTTATATCGGAGCTAAAAGATTGGTCTACTGAAAAAAAAAACAGTAGTCTGAGAGTAGATTAGTGGGTAAATTAAGTAAAAATGTACATTTTTAGGTGAACTATCCCTTTAATACAGAATCAAAATGCAGATGTCCACCATTCAAGCACATATTCAGCTGTCTTCCCTCTTTATATATCTTTACTGACTGTGTACAGTATTTTAAACCAAAGCCAGTCAGGGTAGATGGATGGTAGCGAGAGCATGCTTCAGTGCATGATATAGTATTGACAGGTCAGCCACCGCAGTCCTGTCGGATCCCTCTTCACCCTGGGGAACTCTGCTGTCTGTTTTGGGCCCCTTCCCCCTTCTCCGACAATCCCAACCCCCTTCATGCGCTCTGGGGGTAGAGGAGCGGCACGCCGTGCCGTGGTACTTTCTGATGAACCCGCACTCCCACCAACGATGAGCATGACAATGACATACAGAGAAGCGTCTCCATAATTGATAGAAGACCAGATTAAAGTGCAACCAGAAAATTAGCTCAGACACTATATTTTATCTGACCAATCGCGTAATAATTGAAAAATAATGGAAGTTGAGGCTCACAGCGTTGGGAGAAAATTACATGGATGCATTCTGACTGCATGCGAAAGGCTTTGCAGCTATAAAGGGGTAAATTGGAAATGACTTATTGATGTAATTGCATTTCTTTCTTAAGGCTTGTTGTGTGGATAATGGTTAAATAAAGCAATGTTTTAGAATGCTCTCATCTTCAGACAGTATTCTCCTGTCATATTGCACGCAGTTTTGATATCAGCTCATTAGGATACCAGGACTTAATGAGCTCCCACTGAGCTGAGATAGAATGCCTGTAGGCCCCTCTTAACATTTTCTAATACCCTTCCAGCCCTCGTCCAATCCTCTTCCATGACCCTTTATAGTGGGATAAATGCGACGCTCGGTTGGGCAATGGAGGCTACACTTATAGTCTGGCACACACCACTCTCTCCCTCTCTCTCTCTCTCTCTCTTTCAATCCCTTTCTTTCTTTAGCGCTTTGGTGCCTGGCACTCAATAAGTGGATCCCCTATTTTGGGTGTTCTGTGAATGAGTTTCCATACATGGAAAAGCTCAGCAACAATCACAGTTTAAGATCTCTATGAGAGCTTTCCATCCAGTCAACTGTCTTTTGCTGCCAGCCGGAGTGCTCTTGAAATGGCTGAGGTCATTGTCATTACCATGAGCTGTGTCCGAATTCCTCTGCATTTAAGGTGTGTTCACACTTGTAGTCCAGTTTCTTTATTTTTTATTATTTTGATGCAGATCAAAAAATACATATTTTATCATTAGTTCTGGTTCGATTAGAGTTTACAGTGTCATCTTTAAATGGGTTTAATTCACCTGAAATTATCATTTTCTCACCATTTGCTCACTCTCAAGTGGTTCTAAACTTTTAGGAATTTCTTTCTTCTGTTGAACACAAAGGAGTTGAAGAATGTTGGGAGAAAAACACCAATTGACATCCATAGTAGGACCAATAAAAAATATGAAAGTCAATGGCTGTTTTCCAGCATTCTTCAGTATATCTTCCTCTGTGTTCAACACTCAGACAGATACTCTCAAAAAGGTTTGGAACCAGCAGAGGATAAGTACATAATGACAGAATTTTTAAATTTTGGGTGAACTGTCCCTTTAAGACTGAATTTTTAGATTTAAAAGCTTATAATTCATTAAGACCTGAAAAATCATGCAAAGGAGTCAAAACAGTGTCAGGGATTCCTCCACCACACACATACATAAATATCTACTTAACACATAATACGTTTCTGATGCCTGTATTGGATTTTAATAAGCAATAATGTAAATTAGACTGAAAACAAGTATGTTTGAGCATGCTGTCATTTTTATGCTTGTATCTTGTGACTTTGTGTTCTTTCATGTTAATTTAGTTGACTTTGGTTCACATTGCGTTCATATTTTATTCTAACTGGTAAGATTTGGATGGCAGAATTCATACTTGTTCAGATAAACCTTACAACAATCAATCATTAGAGTTTGTTTTATTCAAACCAAGCCTGCCAAAATGTGGACACACCTTTAGAGTATTTATTGATTAAAATCTTATGTCTCGTATGAAGACGTGTAATGTAAATATATTCCCGGGAATTCTGCATCTGCCACGTTGATATTGGCCTTTGGAATCTTTGACCTCTCATGTATGATTTTTTTGTTTGTTTGCCAAGTAATTTAACCTCCAAGTAGGCTGTAGCTTTCTTGGTAACTAAAAAGCTGAACTTGAAAATAGCACAGATAGTCACTGTTCTCTGCCATTTTTCTAAATGTGTCAAATGTGACAGTTGATTAGCACATGGGGTCTTATGACACATAACTGTTTATCTGAATAACAAATCTCAATGTACATGAGCAGTCATCTTGGTGTTGCTTTGTATACTGTTTAATAAATACAGCATATTCGGATTTACTAATTTGGCATTCATTTAGAATGCTAAATGGAATAATATTGTATTTGGTATTTGGACATAACCTTTCTGATTAGCACAAAAACTCTTACATGATTTAAAAAATTTGGAAAGGAATGTTTTTAAGTTAAGTCTGACCAAATAGTGTTTGAATTTGTTGGATAAAACAGTGTACATCAATATGTGTTATGAATTCTTCAGCAGGAGTGATACTACATGATGTTGATTAAATGAGAGGAATGGCAGTGCAGTGGAAGTTCTCATTTATTTTCTAACGCATGTTGTGCTGCGCTATAACCATTAAACACGTCGTTTCATTGCAGGTTTAAAGCGATTTCATAGTCAGAAATTAAACGTCAACTATCAGTAACCGATATTCGGGAAACAGCAGGTGTAGAGCAGTCAGTGCCGTCGTTAACAGTCAACCATTTTCTACTGTCTGTTCCTACGGTGGCAGCAGGGTGTGTGCTTCGAGCCTCAGAAGAGAAACACATCGCGACGATCGATTTCTCTTCATTAAAACACACATTTCGACCACACGTTATGTAGATTGGTGTGTTTTTGTCTGAGGATTTCAATTCGTACGTGAAAAAATGTAATAAAACCGAAGAAACACGTTATATTTGCCCTTTCTTTTTCATGTCCATATATGGAGATCAGATTGGCAGTTCACGCTTCAACTTCATTTTAACCCTTTAGTTGCAGAATTTTATTCGCTGACGATCATTTCATGAAGATAGAGGTGTGGTAGGCTAATTGGTGGACTGTTTTACCGCCTTTATCGAATGCGATTTAAAATACGCACTGCTGTTCTAATTTTTACGTCATATTTAGGCTATATTTAACATAGAAGGACATGAAACCACTTACATTACAGGTGTTAAGGCGACCAGCTATTAATGTAGCCAACCACTGTGCTTGTTAATTTAACACTCGGTTAAGCTGAGTTGACTTTAATAGAATAGGGCAGACAAGCGGGTACTTTGGCGCTATGTGTTTCCCGCAAAGCATTTAATATATTTAGCAGCGCTGAAACGTCCTTTGGACATTGATAAAAGGGACCAGATCTGCTTCAAGCAGCCTATGGTGTTCTTCTGCAGATGTAGAAATAACCACAAGCTTTAAATTTAGTCTATATCGAAAATAGAAAATGTTTTGGGATGGAATGTGTGTTGATTTTACGACTTACTGATTTTCGCGCTGACAGACAGACAGACAGACAGATAGATAGATAGATAGATAGATAGATAGATAGATAGATAGATAGATAGATAGATAGATAGATAGATAGATAGATAGATAGACTTAGTATCAGCAGAGATAGATAGATAGATAGATAGATAGATAGATAGATAGACAGACAGACAGACAGACAGACAGACAGACAGACAGACAGACAGACAGACAGACAGACAGACAGATAGATAGATGTAATATCAT
Organism: Danio aesculapii; assembly: GCF_903798145.1. Taxonomy (NCBI): domain Eukaryota; kingdom Metazoa; phylum Chordata; class Actinopteri; order Cypriniformes; family Danionidae; genus Danio; species Danio aesculapii. The sequence continues at coordinate 17,366,467 of NC_079437.1, read as the reverse complement.
CAGGTATAGATAGATAGATAGATAGATAGACAGACAGACAGACTCAGTATCATCAGGGTTAGATAGATAGACAGGCAGACAGACAGATAGATAGATAGATAGATAGATAGATAGATAGATAGATAGATAGATAGATAGATAGATAGATAGATAGATAGATAGATAGATAGATAGATAGATAGATAGATAGACTTAGTATCAGCAGAGATAGATTGATAGATAGATAGATAGATAGATAGATAGATAGATAGATAGATAGATAGATAGATAGATAGATAGACAGACAGACAGACAGACAGACAGACAGACAGACAGACAGACAGACAGACAGACAGACAGACAGACAGATAGATAGATGTAATATCATCAGGTATAGATAGATAGATAGATAGATAGATAGATAGATAGATAGATAGATAGACAGACAGACAGACAGACTCAGTATCATCAGGGTTAGATAGATAGACAGGCAGACAGACAGATAGATAGATAGATAGATAGATAGATAGATAGATAGATAGATAGATAGATAGATAGATAGAATGGTTGAGATTTGTTTAGTGTGCGTACATATTTTCAAGCTGTCTAGTGTGCATGCATATTTTCAAGTTCTTAATAACAGCAAGCGTTTTAAGCACACTACAGCTTTATATTCTGCATTTGGCAGTGCTCAACCCCCCCCCCCCCCCCCCCCCCCCCCCCTCGCGCGCGCTGACGTCACGCGCCAGCCTTGGCTTATTATTGCAAGAACTATTTTCTGTAGTAGCAGCCAGCGCGCCAGTGAGCCTTTCCAGTGCTCGCCGCTCAAACGTGGACGCAAATACGAGGGAAAGAGGAGGGGGCGAGGGACAAATTAATCTCGGGACACAGCGGTGGCAGAACGTGAGGCACCGAAGCATTGCAGTGAGGATTTTTGGTGGATTTTATTCGGCTCGTTCGCTTCAAACGGGCGGCGGAGGCGCAATGGATCTACCTGCCGTCGGGGAGCATGTCTTCGCGGTGGAGGGCATCGAGAAGAAGCGCCTACGGAAGGTAAACCTGCTGCAAACTAGAACTACCGTAAATGGTGCGGAGGATGCATATGTTGTTCCTGTACACCCAACCACGTTTTTCGTCGTTTTTTCAGGGTAGAATGGAGTATCTGGTGAAGTGGAGAGGATGGTCACCCAAGTAAGTGTTTAATTGGTTTATGTGCGTTATTTTTAGACACATTTGCCGTAAATGCCGAGCGATGTTGGCTTTGAACGTCCAGCATATTGGTCGCGCGATTGGCTCCTCTTTTTTTTTAGGGATTCCATCACAAATTTAACGCGAGCTAATATTGCTATACAACATTTTACTGAATTTATCGCACATCCACTGCTTCCATATGTGTCTGTTGGTGTTATCAGTAGCCTATGTGGTGTGTTCCCGCGGAAATCTGCATAATGTTTACAATACCTGTGTTTTATTGCAATAAACACTGATTTCATCATATGATTTCGTCAATGTTGCAGATATAACACATGGGAACCGGAGGAAAACATTCTTGACCCGCGCCTTCTTGTCGCTTTCCAAAACAGGTGAGATGAAGGACGAATAACTGAACTTGTGTTAATGCCCTTATATGGTCACGGGAGGCGGAGCCAATGCCTTGCACAGTGTAGCTGAAGATTAATGGTAGCCCCATGGGCCTGGACTGGCTGCTACAAAGACTCTCTTGATGCTTGCCTTTTATCCAGTTTTGCAAACACTCCATTGTTATTACCAGTGCTGGTCGTACAACATGTGCTATTGTATAATGACCAATTTAGTTTTTTTGTCTTGTCAGTTCTAGGGCAGCAGTTTTCAACCAGGGGACCATAACCCTCTGGGGGGCCTCATTAAACTTCCAAAGGGGCTGCAAGATGACTTAAAATTATGTTTAATAAGTCTTATTTATCTACAGTTTATTTAATAACTATAAATACTGCTGGTTTTAAGTTTGAAAACACCAAGACTGCATTTAGTTGATCAAAAGTACAATAAGATAATTATTTCTATGTAAAAATATTCATTTATATTTTATAAAAAGCTGTATTTTATATTATTTATCTGAAGCTGAATTATAAGCATTATCATTACATCAGTCTTCAATTGTCACGCAATCCTTCAAAAATCATTCTAATATGTTTTTTTTTTTTTTGCTTTTAATTATAAATATTTACATTATGTTTTGGGGGAAAAACGGATGTATTAACGTTTAAAGTTCTATTCAAGCTTGTTTTAACACATTTAAATTGAAAATATGACAATAACAGAAGAATTATATATATATGTGTGTGTAAAATTATTAATTTATATATTTTTATATTTATACATGTATAAAAGCAATTTGTTTATCAGATTCAAAGCTGAATTATAAGCATTATCATTACATCAGTTTTAATTGTTACACAATCCTTCAAAAATCATTCTAATATGTTTATTCACTTAGTTATAAATATTTGTAATTATTATCATGCTGAAAACATTCGTTACTTCATATTTTTAGGGGACAAACAGATGTATTAACGTTTAAAAAGTTCTGTTCAAACTTGTTTACTAAATTAAATTGAAAAGGTGACAAGAACAGAAGAATTAAATATAGTGACAGTAAAGATACTTATACTATCGCTATTCTGTTTTTCGTTTTATATCATCAGAAAAAGGATGATGATGATAGTATGTTTCTTTCTACAGATATATCAGGTAAAAACGTTGTAATGTTTTAACAACATTATTAATAACCACTTTTAATGACAGATTAAGTAAGATAAAGCTGAATTAAAAGCATTATCATTACATCAGTCTTCAGTTGTCACACGGTCCTTCAAAAATAATTGTAAAATGTTTTTTAGCTTTTAATTATTCATTCATTTTCCTTTGGCTTAGTCCCTTTATTCATTAGGGGTCGCCACAGCAGAATGAACCGCCAACTTATCCAGCATATGTTTTACACAACACATGCCCTTCCAGCTGCAACCCAGTACTGGGAAGCTTTTAATTATAAATATTTCAAATTATTACCATGCTGAAAACAGTTGTTACTTTATGTTTTGGTGGAAAAACAGATGTTTTTACATTTAAAAGTTCGATTCAAACTTGTTTTAAGAGATTAAATTTAAAGATGGCAATAACAAAAGAATGAAATAGCTACAGTAAACATACTTATACTGTCACCATGTTATTTTTCATTTTATATCAGAAAGTGTAATAGTGTGTTATGATTTCTTTCTGCAAATATATTAAGTAAAACATATTTTCAACAACAGTATTAATAAACACATTTAATGAAAGATTACTACTACTACTAATAATTAACAATTTCTGTTTTAATTCAACAATATACAGTTATTGAAACTTCTTTAATCAAGATTTTAGGAAAAACATTTTATAACGTAGACTAGAGCTGCACTATACTGTATATCGTTTCAGCATCAATATGTGCACATTCGCAATAGTCACATCGCAAACATGCAATGTTGAGTCTGAATTATAGTTGACCAGGAGCCACAGAATATATGTGATTTGTAGTCGCTGCTAAGTTTAACCATAATATTTTGAAAGTTTATTATTTGCATGTGTTTTTAAGGCCTTTCAAGAGAGCTTGAAACATTTGGACACAAAATGTTATGATGTTTGTAAGTGTAACAAAGATTATTTGTATTTAATTAATAATACAATGTATGCAAAAAAAACAACAAAAAAACAAACGAAATTATCATACTTCAAATATTTGTCTTTATTCTAGTCCAAATCTACATTTCAAAGTGAAATTGGTATTAATTGGCAGATACTTTGTGCTTGGTTTAAGGAAAAACTCTTAATATTGACTTTTTTTTTGATGAAAACATTTTTACTTGATCTAAGAATTTCTAGATATCTGGACTGGAAACGACACAAATCAATGTAAGAAAATAATTTTTTGCATAGTAATTATTCCATTTCTGTACCTGAATACTGTTCAAAATAGAGCTATTCAATCCGAATAAAATTGTATTTGGCAGGCCAGTTGTTGCTAGAGTTCCCCATTAGGGGTGCACAATTTATCGTTTCAGCACCGATATTGCAATGTGATCATTTGCAATAGTCACATAGCAGGATTTGCATTGTAAAGTCTGGATAAGAATTGGTTATTTGCATGTGCAATTGAGGACTGTGACAGTATAATGATTTTAAAAGCATCCCGGCACAAGAAATTGAACTGTGAGTAACTTTAAAAATTAATAATTGCATTGAATTATTTGCATTATTCAATTACTGTATCTGAAGACTGTTATACACAAAAAAATTGTAATGTTTTCTTTATTGTGTTTATCAATGCTTGTAGATTTTAGATTTTTATGCAGATGAGCTCCCCTACAGAGTCATCCCGATCAGTCTAAAATTGTAAGTTCTTTCTAAATAGAGATATTCAAGTCATCTGGTGAAATTGTATTTATCATATCGCAAGATATTGCAATGTTAGATTTTTCCAATATCGTGCAGCCCTATAGACATGTCTTATTTTTGAATATTTAATGTGGCCTCAAGCATAATGTTGGAGATACACTGTTGTTGGGAACAATGTGAATGCACTAACGATCACCAAGTTTTAGAAATAGCTTAGATTACATGATTTCATCCATTCATTCAATTATATACAGTTGAAGTCAGAATTATTAAACCACCTAAAATATTAGCCCCCCTGTTTATTTTTTCCCTAATTTCTGTTTAACAGAGAGATTTTTTTAAACACGTTTCTAAACATGACAATTTTAGTAACTCATTTCTAATAACTGATTTATTTTATCTTTGCCATGATGACAGTAAATAATATTTGACTAGATATTTTTCAAGACACTTCTATACAGCTTAAAGTGACATTTAAAGGCTTAACTAGGTTAACTAGGCAGATTAGGGCAATTAGGCAAGTTATTGTATATCGATGGTTAGTTCTGTAGAACAAAAATAGCTTAAAGGGGCAAACAATTTTGACCTTAAAATGTTTTTAATAAATTAAAAACTGCTTTTATTCTAGTCGAAATAAAACAAATAAGACTTTCTCTAGAAGAAAAAATATTATCAGACATACTGTGAAAATTTCCTTGCTCTGTTACACATCATTTGGGAAATCTATATATTTTTTTAAATTCAATAAAAAATTATACTGATTTCAACTTTATTTACTGTATATATAAAAATACACGAGTAGCAGTGTGCTTACAAGTGGACACTCTTGCCTGTGATCTAATCTGCTGTGTCATTGGTCTTGTGATGTTCCCACACCCCTCTGAACCCACTGTTCTGTTCTGAAGATAAAAGCAGAACGAGTGGCAAAGCATTCCTGAATCTCCTGGAAGAAATGAAGTTAAGACCGTTCTTACAAGATGTTTCTTGAGTTGCTGCACTGGAAGTTTGAGAGTGTCATGTTACCCATTGTGCTGTTGTTTAGCGTTGTAACCTGGCGATCAAAGTGGCTTGTAATCTGACTGTTGTGATCAAAACATTATAAAAAATAAAGGATCCAAGTCAGGACTTGACAGAAATTTAATAGAAGGACCATTTTGGATTCTGTAACAAGCATTTTGGAACATAAGTAAACATAAAGCGCATTCACTTAATGGTGGAGTTAAACCATAAAGCACATGTAATGTTATTTTATTTGAAGATAAAAGATTTTCTTGGAACCATAGGTTAACAAAAACTATTATTTTAATGCTCAAACATGATTAAAGTTTCTGCTTCAGATGAATAGATCAATCAATGTGCATTTAATCATTTTAATTTTGCAGTTGTTTTATACCTTTTTTTAAATATAGCATTGTTTATGTTGAAAACTGTGACTTTATAAGTATTATATGTATCATTTTCAGAGAAAGGCAGGAGCAAATGGTGGGATATCGAAAAAGAGGGCCTAAACCCAAACACCCCCTGATCCAGGTATGTCAGTTCTTACACAAACAGGTTTTGTCGTTCTAATTGTTTTTTTTTTTTTCTTCCTGTCAGTGTATATATTCACAATGTTTTTGCAAAAATATTGCTTATGACCCAGAGTATTCCTGTGCGTGGTCTGCATAAAAACTACCCTTTCATTATGAATCAATAATTGTGCGTCAATGACTCCTTGCTGTCTGCATGCATCTTAATGTACTATTTGACTTCATGATAATGATGACAAACTTCTGCTAGTTGATTTGTCCAATCAATTATTAACGAGAAAAAGCTCAAAACAAATTCATATGCAGTTGGAGACAACTATTAACCCTCCTGTGTTTTTTTAATGTGCTGTTTAATGGAGGATAAGATATTTTTCAATACATTTTTAAACACAATAGTTTTAATAAGTCATTTTAATCACTAGTTTCTTTTGTCTTTGGCATGATGACAGAAAATGTATAACAAGTTGTTTTGTAAAACATTACTATCCAGCTTAAAATGTCATTTTAAAAACTTAACTGGGCAAGTGTGTTTAATTAGGCAAGTGATTTGGCAACAGTGGTTTGTTCTGTAGCCAATTAAATAATATTAATAATACCCTAAGGGGGCTAATGATATTGACCTTAGCATATTTACAGCCAAACTCAAAGAAATAAGGCTGTTTTTTTTTTCTAGAATAAAGATATAATAAGAAATACTGTTTAAAAATGCCCTTGCTCTGTTAAACATCACTTGGAAAAATATCATAATTTTGTCTTCAACTGTGGTAAGGCTACCTGTTTAAACCTCTGAACGATGGACTTTCAGTTCATTTAACAAGTCAATAAATATTCTCTCTCTTTTTGTTCCAGCTTCCTGCATTTGCTCGTAGATCAAGCATCCTGGGTGGTCTTCAGGACACATCATTGGATGAGGAAAACCAGCCCAAGGTGGATTCCCTCCAGATGCACCGCTCACGGCCACAGCACTACCAGCTGAACAGTAAAAAACACCACCAGTACCAACCCAGCTGCAAGGAGATCTGCGTCGAGCAGCATATGAGCGGGAAAAAGAAACACTTCTACCAGCTGAACAGCAAGAAACATCATCACTACCAGCCGGACCCCAAGATGTACAACACGCCACTCACAGGGCCCAAAGAGGCCAAGGGTCAAGACCCTTCCAACAAAGGCTGGAACCTCCCTCCAGCCCTACAACAGAAGTGGATTCGCAACAAAGACACCGGCTGCCTGAGTAAAGTGAAAGATCTGTCTATCGAGCTCAAGGGTTTGCCAGATAATGCTAACAAAGCGGAGCGGACACTCAAGACGAGTGCCAAAGAGTTTGCACTTCCTAATGGCATCAGCAGCAAGATGAAAATAATCAAGAACAAAAACAAAAACGGCCGAATTGTCATTGTAATGAGCAAATACATGGACAAAGGTGTGCATTCATCCAAAGTAAAGAACAGGGATGTTTCTCGAGTGGAAACGGTACACAATGAGGAACCTCCACTGAATGGTACGGACAATCAGTTTGATGGTGAAACGCCAGATCAAGGAGAAGGCCGTGAGAATAGTTCTTTTGAGAAACCCAGTGAGAATGTTGATGAAAAGTCCCTCAAAAAGGATATGCCCGGACAAAAAGCCACAGAAATTTGTGACCGACCAAACTCTTCGCCAGGGAAGGTAGACGCCAAATCAAATCACCTTAAGAGGAATCTTTCAGAGCCCAGCGAGGACGTGAGAAACTGTAAGCAGTTCTTGAGCTACAGGAGCATCAGTGCGCCAAACTCTTCCCCTCAGAGAGAACCTATAAACCTGCATTACAAAAGCAGCCATGTGGATAATTACGACTTTAGCGACTCTATTCCCGAAGAGCCTATTGATTTGAGCGCCAAAACTCTAAAACGGTTTACTGCAGTGGACAAGGTTTCAGGAAGCTCAGCACAAGTGGAGAAAACAGACAGCCAATGTAAACCGTTCGTGGGAAACGTTATCATCACTGATATCACCACAAACTGCTTGACCGTTACTTTTAAAGAATACGTTCAAGAATGAAATCCAATTTCATTTGAACCAGCTCAAAGCTGATGCACTGATAATAGCCATTCCTGAAGATCTATGTACACATTTATTTAGGCAAATAAACCATATATATATATGAAGAGTTCAGATGCAAAAGCCTCTAAATCCCATCTGAAATTTTCTTCTAAAATGAGCATTTTTCTCAGCCTCCTATGTTCAGTTATTTCACTTAAAATGGCCTATTCATCACCATGAAAGTGAAATAACAGGTCATAAACACGGGATCCTGAAAGAAAGGCTAATTTTAAAAGAACATTCCAAACGGCACTAAACTCTTTATTTATCTAAATATACATACAGTCAAGCCTCAAAATTATTAATACCCCTGTCACGTTTATTCAACCAGCAAGTTTTTTTTGGACTGTAAATGACAGGCTTCTCCCAAAACATAATAAGATGATTTATAAGAGGCATCATTGTGGAAAAAAATATTTATTTAAGTTAAAATATTTCTTTAAGTAACTAAGTCAGAATTTGCCTGGGATATTAATAATTTTGGGCTGGACTATATATATATATATATATATATATATATATATATATATATATATATATATATATATATATATATATATATATAGCGTTTATGCGACAACATTTTCAACATAAAACAAAACTATTTTTTATATGCAAAACTCTTTTTTTAAGAATGCAAAGGAAATAAACCCTCAGTTTCAGCTGTTGTCATGTAAATGTCCCATTAGATGTCATGTTTTGCATATTGCTGCTGTTGAAATTGTATTAAAAACCCTGTAATATAGTTTCTAAAGCTTCGGATTGGTTCCAAATTTAATGCTACCTAAAAAATGCACCCTATTGGAGAAAGCACACTGGTGGAATTGAAGAATTCATTGAGGACTGACGCACGCACTTACACCTTTCTTCATCTTGGACCACGTTTCGAATTTTTTATCCAATTGAAGAATTGTTAAGATGTACATATATGAGATCTATAACTTTTGAGTTGCGTGGTTGGAAAGGTGTCTTCATAATGTATATGAATGTACCTTTTAAAAAGTATTTTTGCATATTAGAGTAACAGATTTGGTTTTTGCGGAAATATTTTACTTGATTGGATTTCCAGATGCTGTTGGCCTGTGAGATCTGCCTGTGCAATGCTAGATAAACAACTGGATTGTTTGATGTCCCCTATCTGTAAGAAGTTAAGGTTGCACTTTATCATCTCCTGGATCTCTTTTGTTGATTAATTCAGGTTCTTTTTATAGAAATAAATCATAAAAGCTGTTTTTCTCATCAGAACATGCTAACTGTTATATGCGACCACAATGTAAATGTGAGATCAATGCTTACATTGGACAGCTATCAATTTTTGTATGTAACTGGAATCAGTTTACAGTCAATCTGATGTACTGCAGAATATGTACAGGATGTAATGTACAAATAATGCCATGAAGATTATGGCCGTTTATATGCATAATGTCATGTTTTATGCATACTTTGAATTGCCGGTTTGAAGATGCTTCTCAATATTACTCTGTTCAATAATAATAAAACAAATAACCTGTTTTACAATCAATCTGTGTCGCTTTCTTGCTTTTATTTGCATGAAGATACTTGAATATAAGTAATGTTGTAAACTAAATGTTTGCTTGGAGATTTTAATCCTTACTTTCCTCCTCTTAGCTATAACACAGCAAGCATTTTTTGCTTTTAAAAGATGGCTAATAGACGTCTAAACATGGTCGCCTTGGCTAAAGCAATGCTAGATTTGGGCTGTCAGTGAAAATCTAATTGACGTCTAAGAATTGGCCCAAACTAAATCGACTGAAAAGAATGACTACACATATAAAGTCTCTGTTTGATGACTAGTCTAGTTTTGGCCTATTCTTGGACGTCCATTAGATTTTCACTGACAAGTTTAGCCTTGTTTTAGCCAAGCTGTTTACGTTTAGAGGTCTATTAGACGTCTATTAAACAAAATTGTTTGCTGGGAGCGTCGTTATAATGCGTCGAGAATTCTGACTTGTTTTAGCTGTACATAAGACTTATGCACCTTTGAATCGCAAACTGGTATGTATTATAGTCATATTTTAAACTATTGAAAAAAACTCGCTGATTTATACCGCAAATAGTTTTGCCGTTAATTAACATTTTAGTTAGTTGGACCTAACTGACACCAATGAATCGGAAATCTCGCACATTCACTGAAAATAACTCTTTTCGGTTTGCAGAAGTAAATGGACGAATCAGTAGATAATTTTTTGTCCGTTTAGTTTTATTTAGTTAAGTTAGTAAGATTTCAGGAGTTTTTAGTTGTGAAATTTAACAATGCTGCCTCCTATGTGCAGTACCGCATTTATAAAGCACGTCCATGTTTGTTTCTTATTGATCAAAAAACAGCGACGAATCTTCATGCAGCCCTGATAGCCTGCAGTGAAAAATATCCACATAGAAAATGTTTATACTCTACAGACAGCAATTAATGTTTGCCTTTTTAGGTCATCCTTGTGGGTGAGTCAGCTGAATTCAGAAGATAAAGGAATAGCTGTAGTTCACCAAAACCAAAAATTATACCATCATTTATAGGCCTATACTCTATATACTCTTTATAGACCCCTCCACTTGTTTCAAACCTGCTTGAGTTTGTCTTTCTGTTAAAAAGTATTTTGCTAAAAAGCTGTAACACTTGCATAGACTGTTTTTTTCCCTATGGATGTCAATGCAATATTGATAGTCAGCTTTATCTTCAAGTATCTTCTTTTGTGTTCAACAGAATAAATAAATGGAGCCGCTTGAGGGAGAAAGGTCTAAATAGTGAGCTAATTTTCAGTTTTGGGTGAATATCCCTTTAAATGACTTCACTTTCTTAAACTATTTGCTGGAATACATCGTGATTCCCGCTAATTCGTCTGATGATAATAATGTCCTTGTGAGATGTCATCATCGTGACTTGCTTTAATATTCTGTTCCAACAAGATGTCGGCTATAAGTTCTGCTTTACAAATGGCACGGTTTTACGTTATATTATATTATATTATATTATATTATATTATATTATATTATATTATATTATATTATATTACAGCCCTATTGTATTACATTACATTATAGTAGATTATATTTTACATTATATATTATTACATTATACTATATTATATTTTTGTCTAAATAAAGTCTACTCGATTCATTTTAATTATTTTAGAAACATTTAAATATTTATATTAGCCTCCTTAATATATTTCAAAGAACCTCGTTTAAATATATATATTTTTGAAATGCCGAATACTATTTTAGTCGCAATTCTAAACATTAATACTAATAATTTGTACTAATATATTACTATTGTACTAATATATAAAATGTATAGATTTTAAAGATAAGTAGTGGCTATTTCTGATATTTCAAATTCACCGCAAGCAATTGCAGAATTAATTAATGTTTATTTGGTGTGGTTAATTGCATGTGATAAGAGCTAGGTAAAATTGTAATAATGACAACATGGACAAAAAAAGATGTATTGATTTTGCCTAATTTATTAATTAACTAATTAAAAATAATTTATTAAAATAACTTCGATAATTTAGCCTGTAGTGGAGATTTCTTGCCGCTCTTGGATTTCATAATGTAATATTTTTTTCACCCGACACATATTTAAGCTTCCATTTATTTATAAAACAAACATTTGTGGTTGCTTATTTATTTTCGCAGTGATAGTAGCCTAATTACATTTAATATATGATAATAATAATAATAATAATAATAATAATAATAATAGTAATAATAATAATAATAGCCTAATAATAATGTTTTTTCCCCGATAGAATTTAATTAATCCAATCGAAACAAATAATAAGCCTAAACGAAAACGGATGGAATTAAGTTTAGGTTATTATCAGCTGCATCGAATGAATCGTGAACAAAATCATACTGAAGTCATAGTAGGCTATTAAAAGATTAAATTATATTTATCAAATTCTAGATCATTTATTAAAATAGTATTGAGGAAAGCAAAAAAAAATATTTGTGAGTAAAATATATGTAGCAAATATTTTTTTGATTTAATATCAATAATTTATCGCCCTACAATTTAAAAAACACGGCATATAGCTTAAATTAAAACGGAAAACGGCTCACGAAAATTGTTTGTTCGAAACAGTCAAGTTTATCGTTTTATAGTAGCTATTTAAAGGCTATAATTTATAGAAAGAAAGAAAGAAAGAAAGAAAGAAAGAAAGAAAGAAAGAAAGAAAGAAAGAAAGAAAGAAAGAAAGAAAGAACATGATTGCGTGTCATTATTTAAATTGGGTTGAAGGCAAGCACAATCTTTAAAATCTCAAAATCCTTTAAGAAGTTGTTTATGTTCTTTACAATATTACTCATTAGCCTAACTAACCCGAATAGCCGGACAAATGACCAAGCATTAGAGGCGGTCAGTTAAAATATCGATAGCCTTATTGGGTTTATAAGTGGATTTATAGGCTATGTATTCTTATGTATTTATACATATTGTATTATATTTTTATTTGTAGCCTATGCCTTGTAAATATTCATTTAAGGGATTGCTAGACATGGCGGGGAAAATGGAGGCGCAGAATCCGAGATGGCGCATTTCATTCATGTGGGCGTTTAACCAGAACAAAGCGTAAATTTCAGATCTATATTTGAATTAAAAAACATAAACAAAACAAAATTCATAATAACATCTACTCGCAAGACCTGTTATATGTGTTATTGGCAGGATAAAACGGAATGAACACGCCGCATCTGGATCTTTCGCGTTACGCTGCGGTACACATGCGACATTTGAGGGACTTATGAAACGTCTTGAATGCGGTCTCTCCACATTAGTATACTAAATAAACACGGCATATTTGCCTTCAAAACATTCAGAAATGTCATTTTGCGAGCTCGTCTCGTCCTCTAGTCTCCGCCTCCGAGAGCGAGAGCGCCAGTCACACAGTACCGCCGTCCCGCAGTGCCATGGTAACAGTTTAGTACGTGATGACGTCTCTTCGGATCGAGTATTATGGGCTATCGAGGATTATTCAGGCAGAGGCTGAGACGGGAAAAAATAGCTGCGCGGTTGAAGTAAACATGGAGCTCTCTGCCGTCGGGGAGCGGGTCTTCGCCGCTGAATCCATCATTAAACGGCGCATAAGGAGAGTAAGTGCTCGTCGAGGCTTCGGCTCTGCAGTAGAGGCGCCTGGATGTTTGTTTATGTCCGCCGAAATGACATTTTCTACGCGATATGTTAGCTTAGCAGCGTTAGCTTGCTAATTTGAGTCTCTCTGTGCTTTCGCTTTCAGGGGCGGATGGAGTATCTGGTCAAATGGAAAGGCTGGTCTCAAAAGTGAGTGGTAATGTCACGATAGCGGCGGTTGTTGTAACGGAAGGAGCGGGTTCAGACTGCCCGGCTCACTCAGTGTTAGCACGGCTGGAACACGGACTGTGTAACGGGGCTCTCGTGAATGTTAGCTGGCAAGGCCAGTGATTGGAGACAGTCAAGATACCGCGTTTAAAAATTATGAATTGGTATAATTTAGACTTATACGGGAGAAACATGGAGGAAAAATGTATATGCTTTTTATCAGTGTGTCAGTACATATGTTACATTTTTAAAAATGCAATTGATGCAAGTAAATTATTGGTAAAATAAAAACAAACACTAATTGATAGTAGAAACATATATGTAATTAGTTTTGAACGTTATGATTTGGGAATAATTTAACGTGCAATTATCGGTGCAGATACAGCACCTGGGAGCCAGAGGAGAATATTCTGGATGAGCGTCTTTTCGCTGCCTTTGAAGAAAGGTAAACATTACTTCGTTGTTTATGTAATTACAGTAGCCTACGTGGAGAAAACGATTTGTGTGCTCTAAAGTATAATTTCTGTGTATAATTATTATTTTTATATATTGCAGGGAGCGTGAGAGGGAGATGTATGGGCCAAAAAAGAGAGGACCTAAACCAGAAACGTTTCTAATGAAGGTGACTTTTTTTTATTTCTGAACATTGTTTTTTAATATTATTATTATTTTAAAATTATATCACACTTTAATGCGTTTAAATTATCATGGAATCTGTGGAGTACCTTGAGTTTTATAAACTATATATTCTTTGCAGGCAAAAGCTAAAGCAAAAAGCAAAACCTATGAGTTTGAACGAGAGATGTCCAGAGATATACGGGTGTCTTTTCCAGTAGCAGAACCAGTTGTGACGCCCAGAGCACGTGAGGGACTGCGAACAGTTGTGCCAACAATTTTTCCACCAAGCACCATTAACAGAGGCGAAAGTGTTCGTGTGCGTCCACCAGACTCTGAAAGAGACACCCTGACACATGGGACTTCAATTCAGTGCCCACTTGATTTTGCCAACTCACCAAAAAAGCGAGGACCAAAGCCAAAACTCCATCCACCTGGAGGTTCATCCTCTGAAGGCATTAAAAGAAAGGCAGAACCGTTAACTTTCCGCCCTTCCAAAACTGAGAGATCTGGAGAGACCTCTAACTGTGATGTCATGCATTTTTCCCAAAAGTACAAAGCAGAAACCAGCCATGTTGGGAAGCAAATAGGAAGCAGATCAAGTGATGTAAAATTTTCACATGGTGGAAGCTTCTTAAAAGCTGGGCTCGGTATTTTGGGACATCGACAGAAGGATGGCTCTGGTGGTGCCATAAACCAACAAGCTAAGATGAAGCATCCCCCTCAAAAAAATCTATTTCGATCCACTGATCAAACCAGAGAGCAGCTCTCTCTGAGCTTTGTAGATGATACAGACCAGTCCTGGTTGCCTTGTTTGAAGAATATGGAGAAAATTGTTGTTACTGATGTAACGAGTAACTCATTGACTGTAACCATAAAAGAGAGTTCAACGGACAAAGGGTTCTTTAAAGAAAACAGATGATGAGATCTTAGTTTATGTATGTATGATGATATATTGTAATCAAAGTAGAAAAAAAAACTTACATTTCTATATCATTTCTAGTCTATACATGTAAAGTCTTTCAATCATGTATATAATGCAAAATATATATATATAGTCCATGTTTACCCTACATTTCCATTCACGTTTTCTATGAAAATGAAGTTTATTTTTCTATTTCCCCAGATTTTTATGTAACTTTACCCCTTTTGGTTGCCTTCGTCAGCTTTATTATGAATGTAGGGCATAGAAGCTGTTAACATATACTAACGTTACAACGTAATGCACCTTTTTAAGGGACATATTGCTTGGTCCCTTTTTTATGAACTTACTTTTTTCTGGTTAGATTGTGTACATATTCGAAGGTCCAAACAGTAGTCTCTATTAAAGCACACCCTTTAAAAAGCATGAAGGGAAATAAGCTACATACATAAACTTGCTTTAGGCCTAAACATTTACGGCACAATTAGTTTCGCTTAAGAATCATTTTTTTTGTTTTTGTTTTTCTGTTAAATATATCAGATTTTACGATCTTTTCCCCTCTTTAAAAACTAAAAAGTTTGGTTGGTACGAATTTATTTTAAGTTGCTCAAGTAGCAACTCGTAGATTAAGGTGAAATCTTGGTAGTATAATTAAAATGACATTATGTTAACCCGTAATTAACGGTTCGGTATTTTTGTGGAAAAAAACAACGAAAAATGTTCAAATGTAATAGTTTTTTTTCATGCATTATTGATTTTAATCTAATTCTTCGTTCATTTACAAGGCGTTTTTTTCGTATATACAGTTTCTATCCAGTCTTATGTTAGCCTAATTGAATGAATAAACCATATGTCAATGTTTTCATACATACCGAGTGCCTGTAAACAAAGATTACACGTATAAATAATAAACCTATATATTATTAATAGCCTGTGCAACAGCATGTCGGCCTACTTGGATAAAAGTAAATAATTAAGATCTGATGTCTTTCAAAAATTAAGGGAAACAATCGGCGAATGTTCCAACAATTCGTGCTCAGATATTCACTCGGTTTCAGACTTATTTTTAATGATCTACCGTATAAACGTGTACCAAATCTATGAAATTAATTATTGTTTTTATTAATATTATTATAGCTGCAATATTTATTCGTATCCTAATGATTTTAAAATTATAAAAAAATAAGTCATCGCAATGCCACGTTGTCGGAAACAGAAACGACTGTAAGGCGATAAACGTAAGTTTTCATTTTTAATAATCTAGTGTAGGGGAAGAAATCATTTCTGAAATAAATCATGGCTGATGACTAAATAAGTACATAACTATCATTTTAATGAAACATACAAACACAAAACAGTTTTTCTAAACACGGTGGTCTCAAATTGAAATTGAAACCAGAATCAAAATAACATTTCTGTAGATTATTAATAAAAGCGCTTGTTGAAGAAGTTCAGTCCACAAGATGTCGCCATGAACTTGATAGCAAACCCGTGTTACTCTTTAAAAAACCCGTTAAAACCATCTACCGCTTATATACTGTGATTTTTTTTGCTTCAAAGGTAAAATGTAAATGTTAAAAACACATTTAGGCCTATATATAGCAGTCACAGATGTTCAATGTGTCAAATGTTCTTGTGTTTGTGTACTGTATGTTTTCATTGGTTTATTGATTTTGGACTGTCTTGTGTTTTATGATTCGGTTGTAAAAAAGTCAATGTAACACTGAAATAAATGTGAGAATAATTATAATGTTTTGAGTTTTAAAGGGTCATTAGTAATTGTCTTTGTTTTAAAGACAATCTGCGCTATCTGAATTTAATTATAAATTGTTTGCTCTTTAGGGTCCTTTGATTGTTTGCCGTTTTAAACATTTTAAGCGCATCACACGTTACCAAATTGTTATTAATAATAAAATGACTACTGTATTCTGCCAAATCAGAAGGGTTTAACCATAAGTTTAATTTTAGGTCCCACTTGAAATGTGGTTTGCGCTTTGCTAACATGTTTAATAATTAAATGCGCTATATAATGCATGTGTGCACGCGACCTCAAGAACTCAATAATGCGCGCGCGCTCGTTTTCTTACATTTTTATCAGTGGTTATCTATCTATCTATCTATCTATCTATCTATCTATCTATCTATCTATCTATCTATCTATCGCAAGAACTCAATAATGTGCGCGCGCTCGTTTTCTTCATTTAATCAGTGGTATTTAAATATGAATATCTATCTATCTATCTGTCTTTATAAAATTGTCTTTGAATGTGCGCAAGCTGGTTATGCATTTAATTTTGTGTAGGGCTTAAAGTGTTACCAATAGACCACCTTTTACATTTGGCTGATGACTAACCTCTGTAACAGAAATGACAGGTCATCACCCTTGACATGGGGCATTTAAAGGTCCCTAAAACCAGTTCATGTGTAACCTGTGTTAAATCCATAGATGTGAAGAGGCTAAAAACACATATCAGCACTTTGAAGTTAAGTTTTGTTGTGTAAAACATGATCCCATAGAAGGCATATATATTGAAACAACTAAAAATCTGGGTAAAATCTCTATCTTTCTGAACAGCAGGGACATTTTCATAATATTTTTTAATTGTGTATAAAAATAAGTGATTATCTTTTTTTAATTGTATTAAAAATTTGAGTAAAGAAAAGTACTGACTAAGTATACAAATATAAAATGACAATGGTTTATACTTTGGCCCTGTAGTTTTTTTATTATGTTTAATTCAATTCGTCTTTATGTCTATAGTGCTTTTCCAATGTAGATTAAGCAGCTTAACATAGAAGTTCCAGTAAATTGAAACTGTCAGTCCAGTTTTCAGAGTTGATCAAAATTATTCTAAATATGCCTCAGCATATAGTATATAATTGTTAAACTGAATGATTTAGTTGGTGCTTTCTATACAATATATTATTTATTTATTAGAAGCAAACAAAAAGCTAACTAAAACAGGAAACACTACAATATGTAATCACAAATCATTATACAGTTTACAGATAACATCAATTGTTGTACACCAAGAAGATACAGATAATTAAAAAAATAAATCAGTCAGGTGAGCACAGAAATGCTTTTACTTCATCAGTATACGGGTATCGTTGTCACCCAGGAAAAGCCTGGAAGGAAAGAAAGGTTGGTTTTTAGTGAAAGATTAAAAAAAAAAAAAAGCCTAAAAGAAACAGTTTAATACATCATCTGAATTAAAAATGGTGCAGAAACAATTTCCTCTCAGAAACTGCAAAGATTAAATAGACACATTGCATTGTATACTCATTTAATTTTCTTTTAAAATTCTCCAATAATCTTTGTGATAATTTCAACTTCACCATTTTTACTGAATGACATTGAATATTGTTTTTTCAAAGTTTTACCAGAACAAGTAATTCACTTTAAAATGTTTATTTGAATTCAATGTACTTAATAAGTAAGTTTGTTACTATGAACTTATGAGTAAATTCATTGTTATTATTTATCTTTAGATTATTAAAATGTCCTTCACACTTCTTTCAAAGGGCTATTTCACCAATTAATACAATTAATTTACTAATTATTAATTGGTTAAATTACAATTAATTTACAAATTTAACTCAGATGGTTTCAAAACTAATTTATTTTTTCTTCTGTTGATCACAAAAGAAGATATTTTAAAAATGTAAACCACTGACATCCATAGTAGGACAAAAATAGAATCGAAGTCAATGGCAAATGTTTCCAAAATTCTCCAAAATATCTTATTTTTTGTTTAAACATTTTGTTAGAGTGATATGTCTCTTTAAAGGGGTAGTTCACCAAAATATGAAAAAGTATGCACTCTTTACGCACCTTCAAGTGGTTCCAAACCTCTATGCATTTCTTTTATTAAATATAAAATATATTTTGAAAAAGGACGACAATGTAACCATTGACCTCCATAGTAGGAAAAACAAATAGCCAATGGTTACAGGTTTCCAGCTTTCTTCAAAATATCTTCTGTTGTGTTCAACAGAAGAAAGAAACTCCTAAAGGTTTGAAACATTTAAATGGTGAGTAAATGATGACAG
Organism: Danio aesculapii; assembly: GCF_903798145.1. Taxonomy (NCBI): domain Eukaryota; kingdom Metazoa; phylum Chordata; class Actinopteri; order Cypriniformes; family Danionidae; genus Danio; species Danio aesculapii. The sequence continues at coordinate 17,347,563 of NC_079437.1, read as the reverse complement.
AATTAACACTTTTGGGTGAACTATCCCTTTAAGACAGGGGTGTCCAAACTCAATCTTGGAGGGCCGGTGTCCTGCATATTTTACTTCCAACCCCAATTGAACACACCTTAACCAGCCAATCAAGCTCTTTCCAGAAACTTCCAAACAGCTGTGTTTAAGGAAGTTAAAGCTAAACTACAGGACCCCGGCCCTCCAAGACCAAGTTTGGACACCCCTGCTTTAAGAAGTGACTAAAACATTTGTAGAGGAACCAAAAATGGTTCCTCTATTGCTGTGAAACCCCCTTTTGGGAAGCTTTGTTTTCAGGAGTAGTCTGACCTGACTAATGCAGCAGCAATGAGTCCACCGGTGATGGGACCCACCCAGTAGATCCAGTGGTGAGTCCAGTAGTTGGTCAGCACCGCAGGACCCAGAGCCCTTGCAGGATTCAGACACGCACCAGACACCTCAGCCCTGAAACCACAGAAGATTTCAATCTCCAGATGCACACATGAAAAGAAGTTCTGACATCCTCAGTGAACTCACCCCGCCAGCACATTAACCATGACTGTGCAGCCCACCAGAAATGGAAACATATGGGTTTTGCTCCTGCCATTGACCGCCGACAGTAAGACCGCCAAGGTAGCCAGACACGTCATGGCAGCTTCTGCAAACAACGCCTTGATAATGTGATCATCAGCCTGGAGAACTGTAAATGCAGCACCTTGAGCTTGTGCATATTTCTCGCTAGATGTCATTCCCTGAAAGCAAGCAAGAAATTAATTAGATGTTTAGTTCAGTGTTGCATGAGAATATGGTTGAACTGCTCATGCACGCTCATACTTTGGCCATGACGGCACCGAGCAGACCTCCAGAGAGCTGAGAGATCAGGTACGGCAACACCATTTTCAGCTCCAGGCCACCACTGAGGAAGACGGCGAAGGTGAATGATGGATTGAAATGTGAACCACTGTATCAGGGGGGAGAAGTCATTGCATTATTGGTCAATAAGTAAAGGATTATTCTTATTCAATGAAACTACATGACAAAAAAGACCAGACCGACTAAAATATTTAGGGTTTTTGATACAGCAATGGCTTGGTAAATTATTATTTATATGCAACCTTAATTAGTATTTTTTCTGATTATTTTACTATAAACATAAAATAAAAAATTAGTTTAAGAGAAATTAAATAGAAATAAACAAATTAAATTGAAAAAAGTTGTTAACTCTTATTTTTAATTTAAAATCTGATTAAAAATAATAAAAAATAAATTTTTATACAAAATTTTTATTAGAATTTATACATTTTAAACAAATCATACTTCAATTTAAAAATTAATAATAGGCCTACATTTATATATAATATGTATGTAAAATACAACTCTAAAATATGGTTGTTACCCAATGTTGGGTCAAACATGGACAAACCTAAACGTATAACTTAAATTTAACTGAAAAAAAAAAATTAAACCAAAGTTGGGTTTGTCAATTCTTACCCAAAGTCGGGGTTACAACAATCATTTTATGTCGGATTTAAGCGCACTATAGGCTGCAACAAAAAAGTAAAAAAAAAAAAAAAAAAAACTTTCTTGACCCAAAGAAATAAAAAATAAAATTGCGTTTTAATTTTGTGCAGCATAGGCTACAGGCAAAATGTCGGGAAACTTCACATTTGAGCCAAGTTTCCCGACACAGCTGCTCTTCTTTGGTTTGAAAGAATTTAATAGGGTAGCCTACAAAACAGAAGACAGAATTAGATAATTAAATTAGCTTATTTGACCTCACCACCAAACACAGATTTATTTAAGTCTTAAACTAATGCAGGGTTTTTGGTTTGCGCGTAAAACTGGACAACAGATGATTTAAATAAACAAATTTTTGTGAGTCGGCGTCACGGTGGCGCATTGGTAGCACGATCGAATCACAGCAAGAAGGTCGCCGGTTCGAGCCAGTTTGCATGTTCTCCCCGTGTTCGCGTGGGTTTCCTCCGGGAGCTCCGGTTTACCCCACAGTCTAAAGACATGTGGTACAGGATTGAATTAGCTAAATTGGCCGTATTTATGTCTGTGAATGCAAGAGTGAATTTGTGTTTCCCAGTACTGGGTTGCTGCTGGAAGGGCATCCTCTGCGTAAAACATGTGCTGGATGAGTTGGCGGTTCATTCTGCTGTGGCGACCCTTGATTAATAAAGTGACCAGGCCGAAAATGAATGAATGAATTTTTGTAAATGTGATGTAAATGTGTTATCATAAATTATACCATGCAAAATCAACCACAGGCTACTCTGTCCATGAGCACAATGCAAATTTGCTCTCACCTGATCTCTACCATACAGCCGATGACCACTGCCAACGCGAGCCCGTGCACGAGCGCGGCCTGCAGAGTGTGCCCCTCCTGCGCGCTCTCGATCACACACAAACAGCCCATCAACACAAAGAAAGCGGTGCCCACCAGCTCCGCCATACAGGGCTGGACGAGCTGCTCAAAAAGCCCAGGCTCCTCCATCTCTGTCTCCTGCACCATTTTATCCATCGCCGCTTTCTCCATTTTGTCGTCTGCCATCGTGTGCTTCTGTGCGCTCTGCAATGTGTGTGTTTGCTCTAATATTTCGGAGGTCTTTGCTCGTCATCAGAAACAGATCGCCAGCTTTTAATCACTCGGTGACCTTTAAGGGCAATTGATGATTGAATAGACTAATGATACATGTAAAATGTTGACTAATAAATGCTGAAGGAGATTAACATTTAACCTGATTCTACACTGATAAACTCTTTTTAAAAAGAGATGGGTAACCCACATTAGATAAACAAACCCAAAAGGTGGGTTACATTTAACCTGATTCCACAATGATAAACTCTTTAAAAAGAGAGATGTGTAACGCACATTGGATAAACCCAAAGGTAGGGTTAAATTAGATTTTATAAATGAATAATAATAATAAATAATATAATAATAAAAAATAGAAATTAGCTGTTGGTTTTGTCCATATTTTACTCACACTTGGGTTGAAATAACCTAAGTGGACTCCCTTGGATACAATGTGCATAACAGACTAGCACTTGACACATTTCAACAACAAAAAGCTTTTCCCTCGTCCACTGTCTGCTATTTCTCTACAAACACTGAGCACCAACTAGAGCCGGGGTATAAAGAAACTGGAAAATAATGGCCTGAACCATTACTGCCACATTCTGGACTAATTATTTAAAACAATGTGCACGAGGGAGGTGACACGGTGACTCAGTGGTCAACACCTCACAGCAAGAAGGTCGCTGGTTCGACTCCCGGCTGGGCCAGTTGGCAATTCTGTGTGGAGTTTGTCTCCCCATGTTAGCGTGGTTTATCTCCGAGTTTCCAAATAATTTAATAAACTAAATTGTAGTGGATGTGTGAATAAGTGTGTATGTTTCCTAGTTCCAGGTTGCAGCTGGAAAGGCGTCTGTTGCATAAAGCATGTGCTGCATAAGTAGTAGTTCATTCCGCTGTGGCGACCCCTGATTAATAAAGAGATAAGGCGAAAAGAAAATGAATGAATGAATAAATTTGCTAGAGGAAAACGATGCTGTACATGTTCTGATGATATATTCACATCACTGTGCACATATAGCATACTTATACCAATTAAGTATATAAAAAACTATAAACACCGAATATTTTCACAAAACTAATGTGTTACGGTTTAACGACATGTTCGTTTTATAAGGCAAAACAAACTAGATGTTAACAGCATTGCCAAAACATTAACTGCACTCTAAAAATGTTGGATTTTAATAGTAATTCGTTGGGTCAAATTGTAAACCCAACAGATGGCTTGGAAAAGGAAATTAGCAGACGCAAGCTCAGACGTTTTCAGTTTTCCCTCACAGTTAAATCTAACAAGTGTTGTATTTATTGATGCTCAACAAACAGGCCTATGTTACAATTTTTAAAAAGTAGTCGAGGGCTTCATGACCCTTTAAATTAAATTTTTTAAAAATCACCCAACGTTGGGTTAATCCAACTCAGCATTATAAATTACGTGACTTGATCACATTCACGTTTATAACTAATATTTGAGGTACATTATTTCAACACAGCGATGTGATTAAGAGTAAAGACACAGACTAGAAAACATTACATTGTATCAATAAAAAGGAAACAAAAAAATCTTGTCTGGTCTAAACATTGAGAAAACCCAATCTTTTCTCCAGCTATCGGTGCAGCCCGGAGACCTTCATGTGGGAGGGATTTATGCCGCAAGTAGGGTGGGTTCAGGGTTGCTGCTGTAGGTGTAGTAGACATATACATTTAGACCCTTCTCATCCAAATTGGCTACTTGTGCTCGTATATTCGGGATATAGGCTACGGCCACAAGATGGCAGCAGACAATTACAATGATCAAACTGTCAAAGGAAACAGTTCGTTGAAATTTTCTGAAGTAATTTGTCTTTGTACAGCAGCCTATATAAATTAGATTCAAATAGGCCTATTAAAATGTAGGTTATATGTGAATTGTAGGCCTATATAAAATATAATTTATGTAAATATATATAAAATGAATTTGAAATGTAAAAATGTTTAGTAATTAGACAAGCGTAATTTGTATTTAGTTACATTCATTCCTTTTCTTTTCGGATTGGTCCCTTGATTAATCCAGGGTCGCCACAGCGGAATGAACCGCCAGCTTATCCAGCACATGTTTTACGCAGCGGATGCCCTTCCAGCCGCAACCCATCACTGGTAAACATCCATATACACTCACTCACACTCACACACTATACGGACAATTTGCCTTGACATGTACCGCATGTCTTTGGACTGTTGGGGAAACCGGAACACCAAACCAAAACCGATTTATCAAATTGTTTTATTTATTAAAATAATATTTTAGTCACCAAACCTATTTAGAAATTAAAAGATAATACAATTAAATTCATGCAAAATATTGCAGAAGAAAAATAACAACCTACAAAATTTCAACTAAATTTTTCAATCTTTTTGCTTCTCTTGATTTTTCTTCTTTTAAAATTTGTATTTAATATTTTTCTTTAATATATACATTTGGCTGTGCTAGTTTTTGGACCGTTATCATAAGTTATTTTGTTAGAAAAGCTCCAGATTTGGCTTCAGTACTGACTAATCTAATGTAAATGCCCAAATATAATATTGTCTAGCTTCCTATTAAAAATATTTTATTTTTATTTTATTTTTAGAGTTTAAAAGATAGATTTGTGAGGGGTGTCCTTATTTATGCTGAGCACTGTATACAAAGTCTACTTTAACTCCTTTACTCTTTAATTTCACTCCACTTTTTAAGTTCAAACTTGAAAATATGTCTTTGTCTAGAAAGGTTCAAGTTTAGACAAAAAATATATATAGTTCTTTAAGTGCTTTAAATAGCTTACAGTATGTCCAAATAATAATATTTCACCCAAATAGTTTCATATATTGATGAAATAATGTTCAATTGCACATTTTAAAATAAATGTTCAATGTTATCATAATAACATCATAATATTAGTATATATTAAAGGATTATAATATAAATATCATTGATATTTTTTGCTGACTAATGGCTAAAACCTATAAGATATTAGCAAAGCATAGATGTTTAAAATGACAAGTTTGCCCTGCAATTATTCTTAATATGCCTAACAGTAAACTAGTGTTGTAGACTAAAAGTTAAAACGCATTACATTTAATCTTGCATTTAAGAAACCAAGGGAGTTTCACATAGGCCTACCTGAAACCTAGTTAAACTACTAAACTATTATTATTTGTGTATATTAAAATATTTTTTGTAATAATTCAAATTAAATAAAATGTATAGGTAATAAATAAGGCGAAAGGCGGTGCACTGAGTTGAGCTGTCGTCTCACAGCAAGAAGGTCCCTGGTTTGGGTCAGTTGGCATTTCTGTGTGGAGTTTGCATGTTCTCCCCGTGTTGGCATGGGTTTCCTCCGGGTGCTCCGGTTTCCTCCACAGTCCAAGGACATGCACTATAGGTGAATTGTGTAAGCTAAATTATCCTTAGTGTATGTGTGTAAATGAGAGATTATGGGTGTTTCCCAGTGATGGGTTGCAGCTGGAAGGGCACTTGCTGTGTAAAACATATGCTGGATCAGTTGGCAGTTCATTCAGCTGTGGCAACCACCGATTAATAAAGGGATTAAGCAGAAAATAAATAAATAAATGAATGAGGCGACATGGTGGCTCATTGGTTAACACTGTTGCCGCACAAGCAAGAAGGTCACTGGTTCGAGTCCCGGTTTCTTTGTGGAGTTTGCATGTTCTCCCCGTGTTGGCGTGGGTTTCCCCCACAGTCCAAAGACATGCGCTATAGGGGAATTGAAAAAACGAAATTAGCTGTAGCGTGTATGGGTGTTTCCCATTGGGTTGCGGCTAAAAGAGCATCCACTGCGTAAAACATCTGCTGGATAAATTTGCGGTTCATTCTGCTGTGGAAACCCCTGATGAATAAAGGAAACTAGGCCAAAGAAAAATGAATGACTGAATGTAATGAATAATGTACGTCCAGATAATTTAGTATTTGATAAAACTCTTTACTCTGTTATAATTTAATAATATTCATAACATTGCTAAATATTATCTTAACACAAAAAAACAAAACAAATAAACAAACTTCTTAATTCTGCTGAAATATCTGGTTCACAAAGGGTCTCTTGGTTTATTTATGTAATATACAGTCAGGGTTGGACTTAACCCATAAGCAAGGTAAGCAACCGCTTAGAGCCCTGGCAAATAGGGGGCCCCGGTCAAGAAGCCCATATTAATCATCCTAAAGCTATTTTATAGTTTATAGTTTTTCTATTATATGTTGTTAAATCTGTCTGTAACCATTATTATTTTTACGTTATTACTTCTTTTCTAAACTGGGGGCCTCCATGAATAGTGGAACGTTCCTTCCGTATTGGACATGCAAATAATAAAATCTAATCACAAATCACAAGTATGATTTATTAACTGTACATATTTTGTGAGCTTGTTTTTATTTGTGAATTTATTGTATTTACTTTTAAATTAAGAAGGTTCCACTTAAAATATATTTTAACATGCAGATTATTTAATCCCATACCTGGAATTGCTTAGGGCATATCAAAAATATTGTTCAATATTGTCCTAGGACAAGAATGGGTGTTGTTCAGTATTTGTAGTAGGACAACTTTGATGAAAGGTGATGATCCATTTCAAATGTTGACTACTGTAGTGTAACTTCCAGATTTCAGATCAGCCATCCCTCGTTATTGGACTCTGTACGGAAGATGGCGCTATTACAAAGAAAAATACAGAGTTTGACTTCATTATGAATGAATTTAAAGGTAGTGAGCTGTTATTTGCAGTTCTAATACAAAGCTGGCGCTTAAATCCCGACCAACATCATATATAACCAACATAAAGTGCAACACCTAAAGTGAAGTGAAGCAGAGTGTTAAAAGCATGCTAATGGTCTAATCAGACTAGCTCAGTCAAGGTGTCATGTGTCACAACCCACAGAGCTCCACAATAGGGAAGTGAACGACACTTCCTATTTCCTCGCTGTTACTGCTGTTCACTGACTAAAGCAGAAAACGAGAGGAGATGAGAAACGAAAGGGACGCGCGGTTTATAAATGGGTTTGAGCAGTAAATGACACGGACTCTCGGCTTCGGATCCTTGTCGCGCGCGCGGAATGGGAGCGTCCGTCGGCTCCAAATAAAACAGCGACTTCTCAAAGTTTTGCGTATTGGCGGATGAAGAGGATTCAAGATGAAGAAACAGTTCAACCGCATGAAGCAGCTCGCCAACCAGACTGTTGGGAGGTTAGTGTGGTCTCTTTTTAAAAGTGTTTGAAATCTGAAAAGTGTAAAAATGTACGCCGTAGAGTTGGGAGTGTCGTCGTGTGTGCGCGCGCACAGGATTGCACTGATAAAGTGGAGTTCACAGAGCAGCAGAAAAGGTGTGATGTGGTCAGAGTTATAAATATGCTTGATATATTCTTGTGACACTTTCTTTTCCACTGAAGAAACCACTTTGTGTGTCAGTTTGTCTCATATATAATGTTACATGACCGACTGAAAGAATGAGGCTTTTTTCAGTCCTCTCATCTCTGTCAGGATCAAACATCTAGACTATTTACCTGAAATAAAAATGAAGTACAAGCATATGTAACCAATTGTATTCTTTAGGATAAACCCATTGGAATCTTGTAATCATCTGGTAACATCTTGGTAAATGGTAGCTTATATATGATATGAACTGTATGGCTAAATGAACCACAAATTGACTGTTGGATAAACATTGCTAACGTTAGAAGTTTTGATTGACATTATGCTAATATAGCTAACTGGTTATTAGCAACATATGATAATAAATTCAATTGAATTTTTATTCGACAGATTTTATACAAGCTGTACAAAAATACAAGTATCCCATACATTTTGAAATAAAAACTGTCGAGGATAAAAACACAATAAAGCCCTGGGCTTGTTTCCATTGTGGTCCTCGCTGTTAATTAAAATAAAGTATGGCTTCAAAATACAGTTGATGTATAAAACAAACAGAACCTCCACATTTTAAAACAGGAACAAAATTATTCACAAATACATTTACTCCATTCATTCATTTTCTTTTCGGCTTATTCCCTTTATTAATCTGGGGTCGCCACAGCAGAATGAACCACCAACTTATCGAGCATATGTTTTACACAGCGGATGCCCTTCCAGTTGTAACTGCCCTTCCAGTTGTATTAAAGCCTAATCCTAACTACAAAAGAATCATCTTTCTTTAATTTCATTCTTGAAGCAAATAAAATAGCCTCTGTTTTACCTATGCATAAACAAAGTTTATTATGCAAAAAAACAGTTGTACGAATTTCTTAACTGTGAGCTCATGATTTCTTCCCTTTTGTCTTGGTGAAATACTAAAATTGCGGTGTCATCCGCATAAAACCAATTTTGTTCTTTAGAATAAACCCCTTAAAATGTTTAAATTAAATAAACATATCAAACACTGTAGTCTGTATATAATATGAACTGTATGGCTAAATGAACCACAAATTGACTGTTGGATAAACATCTGTCGCAGTTTTTGATTGACATTATATATAGCAAACTGGTTATTAGCAATGTGATATATTAATTTGAGACAAACAGCTAGCCTATTTACCTGAAGTGAAAATTAAATACAAGCATATGTAACCAATTTGTTCTTTAGGATAAACCCCTTGAAGTGTAACATCTCGATTTCAAATTAAAAAAGCATAACACACACTGTAGCCTATGATATGAACCGAACTGTATGACTATGAACATCGTAATGACTGTTAGATAAATCTGTAAACATCTGTAGCAGTTTTTGATTGACATTAATATTGCTAATTGGTTATTAGAAGCATGATATATTAATTTGAGACAAACAGCTAGCCTGTATTGGAAACTTAACATCAGTCAATTTTGTTCAGAAGATAATTATGTTCATGGTTTGGTTAATATAAACAAACATTTATCTTTGATTTTAGTCTTGTTATTGGCAGTTTTAGATTAAATGGATAGTTCACGCAAAAATTTGATCTACTGATTATTTTCTTACCCTCAAGAGGTTTTAAAACCGGTTTGAGCTTCTTTCTTCTTCAAAAGAAGATATTCTGAGGACTGTTGGAAACTGGTAGCCATTGACTTCCATAGTAGAAACCAAATATTATGGTGGTCAATTATGGAGTCAGATCGGTCTCAAAAAACGCTACGTTTCCGAAATCAAATTCATACATGCACAGTACAGTTCACATTTACAAAATCCAATTTCTAAAAACAGATAAATAGAACACACAATTTGTAAATTTACAGGTGAAAATTGTGAACATTTTTGCCAAATAAATTGGATTTGTGTATTTATAAATTGTGTTTTGAATTTCTGGATTGGATATTTGTATTTTAGAATCGTTTTTTTGAATTTATAAATTGGATTTGTGTATTTTTTTTTTACGTGTTTTAAATTGACAAATTGGATGTGTACTTCTTAATTGTTTTGAATTTATGAATTGGATTTGTGTTTTTTTAATCGTGTGTTGTACAAACAAATTGGATTTTGTAAATGTGAATTGTGTTGTGGAAGTATAAATTATATTTTGTAAATGTGTTATTTTTGAGACTGATCTGGCTCCATAGTCAATGGTTACAGCTTTCTAACATTCCTTAAAATATATTGTTCGTGTTCAACAGAAGAAACTCAAGCTGGTATTGAAGAAGTGGAAGAGAAAATCATACAAAATGGTCATTTTTGTAAGAACTATACCTTTAATATTGTGAAGCATATAATTATGGTGGCTTGAAAAGCCAGCATACTGTTATCTATCTTAAACTTATTATTATTCTTCTTCTTCTTCTGAGACTAATTTCTAAGTGTATCTCCTCCTAGGCCTTTCAAGCTACATACTTCAAACTTTCGTCAAACCTTCGAACTGGTCTGACTCGGGTTGCTATATCTTTTCTAACTGATCCGACCTTGGGTTTTCCGAAAAACGACCCAGAAAAATCCCAAAAGTCCCATTGACTTAACATTGGGTCAAACTTTGTGAGCTCATAACTCTGCATCAGACTGTCCTACAGACTTCTAACTGGACTCATTTAACTCAGTCTAGCCAGCAGCCAATAACTGATGACTTTTTAACTTACTAGCCACTCCTTAGCAACCACTTACAGCACCCTAGCAACTGTCCCATAGACTTCCATTGTAAAAGACTCCCATTTACTTAACATTGGGTCAACCTTTGTGAGCTCATAACTCTGCATCAGACTGTCCTACAGACTAGAGTCTGGCCTCATTCAACTCAGTCTAGCCAGCAGCCAATCACTGATTACCTTTAAACTTACTAGCCACTCCCTAGCAACCAATTTCAGCACCCTAGCAACTGTCCCAGAGACTGTGACTAGCTATTCTAACACACGCTAACAGTTTAAACTTCCTACTGACATGCTAATCTTGCTAGAAAGGTGCTAGCAACACGATAGTGACATGCTAGTCATGCTAGTAACATGCTAATTCATGCTAGAATCATGCTAACAACATGCTAATTCATGCTAGAAACAAGCTGATTCATGCTAGAATCATGCTAGTAACATGCTAGTTACATGCTAATTAATGCTAGAATCATGCTAGTAACATGCTAGTTCATGCTAGAATCATGCTAGTAACATGCTAATCCATGCTAGAATCATGCTAGTAACATGCTAATTCATGCTAGAATCATGGTAGTAACATGCTAATCCATGCTAGAATCATGCTAGTTACATGCTAATTCATGCTAGAAACATGCTAGTAACATGCTAGTTCATGCTAGAATCATGCTAGTAACATGCTAATCCATGCTAGAATCATGCTAGTAACATGCTAATTCATGCTAGAATCATGGTAGTAACATGCTAATTCATGCTAGAATCATGCTAGTAACATGCTAATTCATGCTAGAATGATGCTAAAAACATGCTAATTCATGCTAGAATCATGCTAATAACATGCTAATTCATGCTAGAAACATGCTAATTCATGCTAGAATCATGCTAGTTACATGCTAATTCATGCTAGAATCATGCTAGTAACATGCTAATTCATGCTAGAATCATGCTAGTTACATGCTAATCCATGCTAGAATCATGCTAGTAACATGCTAATTCATGCTAGAATCATGCTAGTAACATGCTAATTCATGCTAGAAACATGCTAGTAACATGCTAATTCATGCTAGAATCATGCTAGTAACATGCTAATTCATGCTAGAATCATGCTAATAACATGCTAATTCATGCTAGAAACATGCTAATTCATGCTAGAATCATGCTAACAACATGCTAATTCATGCTAGAATGATGCTAAAAACATGCTAATTCATGCTAGAATCATGCTAATAACATGCTAATTCATGCTAGCAACATGCTAATTCATGCTAGAAACATGCTAGTTACATGCTAATTCATGCTAGAATCATGCTAGTAACATGCTAATTCATGCTAGAATCATGCTAGTTACATGCTAATCCATGCTAGAATCATGCTAATAACATGCTAATTCATGCTAGTAACATGCTAATTCATGCTAGAATCATGCTAGTAACATGCTAATTCATGCTAGAATCATGGTAGTAACATGCTAATTCATGCTAGAATCATGCTAATAACATGCTAATTCATGCTAGAATCATGCTAGTAACATGCTAGATCATGCTAGAAACATGCTAGTAACATGCTAATTCATGCTAGAATCATGCTAGTAACATGCTAATTCATGCTAGAATCATGCTAGTAACATGCTAATTCATGCTAGAAACATGCTAGTAACATGCTAATTCATGCTAGAATCATGCTAGTTACATGCTAATCCATGCTAGAATCATGCTAGTAACATGCTAATTCATGCTAGAATCATGCTAGTAACATGCTAATTCATGCTAGAATCATGCTAATAACATGCTAATTCATGCTAGAATTATGCTAGTAACATGCTAATTCATGCTAGAATCATGCTATTAACATGCTAATTCATGCTAGAAACATGCTAGTAACATGCTAATTCATGCTAGAATCATGCTAGTAACATGCTAATAACATGCTAATTCATGCTAGAAACATGCTAATTCATGCTAGAAGCATGCTAATAACATGTTAAATCATGCTAGAAACATGCTAGTAACATGCTAATTCATGCTAGTAACCTGCTAATTCATGCTAGAATCATGCTAGTAACATGTTAATTCATGCTAGAAACATGCTAGTAACATGCTAACTCATGCTAGAAACATGCTAGTAACATGCTAATTCATGCTAGAATCATGCTAATTCATGCTAGAAACATGCTAATTCATGCTAGAATCATGTTAGTAACATGCTAATTCATGCTAGAATCATGCTAGTAACATGTTAATTCATGCTAGAATCATGCTAGTAACATGCTAATTCATGCTAGTAACATGCTAATTCATGCTAGAATCATGCTAATAACATGCTAATTCATGCTAATAACATGCTAATTGATGCTAGAAACATGCTAATTCATGCTAGAATCATGCTAATAACATGCTAATTCATGCTAGAAACATGCTAGTAACATGCTAATTAATGCTAGAAACATGTTAGTAACATGCTAATTCATGCTAGAATCATGCTAGTAACATGCTAATTCATGCTAAAAACATGCTAGTAACATGCTAATTCATGCTAGAATCATGCTAGTAACATGCTAATTCATGCTAGAATCATGCTAATAACATGCTAATTCATGCTAGAAACATGCTAATTCATGCTAGAATCATGCTAATAACATGCTAAATCATGCTAGAAACATGCTAGTAACATGCTAATTCATGCTAGAAACATGCTAGTAACATGCTAATTCATGCTAAAATCATGCTAGTAACATGCTAATTCATGCTAGAAACATGCTAGTAACATGCTAACTCATGCTAGAAACATGCTAGTAACATGCTAATTCATGCTAGAATCATGCTAATTCATGCTAGAAACATGCTAGTAACATGCTAATTCATGCTAGAATCATGCTAGTTACTTGCTAATTCATGCTAGTAACATGCTAATTCAGACTCGGCTTTTCAAGCCACCATAAAGTTTGTCCTCAAACTTTAATATCTAGTTAAGGTAGTACTGCATATTAATGTGTAATCTATAGTATTAAATATGAATACTGTTAATTATTTAAGATATAGGTCAAGACTTTTCAGGAAGTTCTCTTAAGCAATTCATATAAAAACGAATTCATATAATAAAATAATTATGGTGGCTTGAAAAGCCAGCATACTGTTATCTATCTTAAACTTATTATTATTCTTCTTCTTCTTCTTCTGAGACTAATTTCTAAGTGTATCTCCTCCTAGGCCTTTCAAGCTACATACTTCAAACTTTCGTCAAACCTTCGAACTGGTCTGACTCGGGTTGCTATATCTTTTCTAACTGATCCGACCTTGGGTTTTCCGAAAAACGACCCAGAAAAATCCCAAAAGTCCCATTGACTTAACATTGGGTCAAACTTTGTGAGCTCATAACTCTGCATCAGACTGTCCTACAGACTTCTAACTGGACTCATTTAACTCAGTCTAGCCAGCAGCCAATAACTGATGACTTTTTAACTTACTAGCCACTCCCTAGCAACCACTTACAGCACCCTAGCAACTGTCCCATAGACTTCCATTGTAAAAGACTCCCATTTACTTAACATTGGATCAACCTTTGTGAGCTCATAACTCTGCATCAGACTGTCCTACAGACTAGAGTCTGGCCTCATTCAACTCAGTGTAGCCAGCAGCCAATCACTGATTACCTTTAAACTTACTAGCCACTCCCTAGCAACCAATTTCAGCACCCTAGCAACTGTCCCAGAGACTGTGACTAGCTTTTCTAACACACGCTAACAGTTTTAACATCCTACTGACATGCTAATCTTGCTAGAAAGGTGCTAGCAACACGATAGTGACATGCTAGTCATGCTAGTAACATGCTAATTCATGCTAGAATCATGCTAACAACATGCTAATTCATGCTAGAAACAAGCTGACTCATGCTAGAATCATGCTAGTAACATGCTAGTTACATGCTAATTAATGTTAGAATCATGCTAACAACATGCTAATTCATGCTAGAAACATGCTAGTAACATGCTAATTCATGCTAGAAACATGCTAGTAACATGCTAGAATCATGCTAGTAACATGCTAATTCATGCTAGAATCATGCTAATAACATGCTAATTCATGCTAGAATCATGCTAGTAACATGCTAATTCATGCTAGAATCATGCTAGTAACATGCTAATTCATGCTAGAAACATGCTAGTAACATGCTAATTCATGCTAGAAACATGCTAGTAACATGCTAATTCATGCTAGAAACATGCTAGTAACATGCTAATCCATGCTAGAATCATGCTAGTAACATGCTAATTCATGCTAGAAACATGCTAGTAACATGCTAATTCATGCTAGAAACATGCTAGTAACATGCTAATCCATGCTAGAATCATGCTAGTAACATGCTAATTCATGCTAGAAACATGCTAGTAACATGCTAATTCATGCTAGAATCATGCTAGTAACATGCTAATTCATGCTAGAAACATGCTAGTAACATGCTAATTCATGCTAGAAACATGCTAGTAACATGCTAATCCATGCTAGAATCATGCTAGTAACATGCTAATTCATGCTAGAATCATGCTATTAAAATGCTAATTCATGCTAGAATCATGCTAGTAACATGCTAATTCATGCTAGAAACATGCTAGTAACATGCTAATTCATGCTAGAATCATGCTAGTAACATGCTAATTCATGCTAGAATCATGCTAATAACATGCTAATTCATGCTAGAAACATGCTAATTCATGCTAGAAACATGCTAATTCATGCTAGAATCATGCCAATAACATGCTAAATCATGCTAGAAACATGCTAGTAACATGCTAATTCATGCTAGAAACATGCTAGTAACATGCTAATTCATGCTAGAATTATGCTAGTAACATGCTAATTCATGCTAATTCATGCTAGAAACGTGTTAGTAACATGCTAACTCATGCTAGAAACATGCTAGTAACATGCTAATTCATGCTAGAATCATGCTAGAAACATGCTAGTAACATGCTAATTCATGCTAGAATCATGCTAGTTACATGCTAATTTATGTTAGAATCATGCTAGTTACTTGCTAATTTATGCTAGTAAAATGCTAATTCAGACTCGGCTTTTCAAGCCACCATAAAGTTTGTCCTCAAACTTTAATATCTAGTTACAACTGCTAGCCAAATTACATATGCATTACATATTACAATATATATTGATAATTAAGCACCTAATTTGTCTAATTGATCAATCAGTAGTAAATCTAGATGAACCAGTATATTGACTGAGTTTTGTCCAATGATAGCTTAGTTGTGTCCAGGTTATAGATAACTTTGATAGTATAGATAACACTACTTTTTCTCTGTCAAATCAAATATATGACTAAATTATATAAATATAAAAATTAGTGTTGGGCAATGATAAACCGAGATTATTCACAACCAAGATTAAAGTTTAATAAATAGACCAGAGATAAATATAACAGAATTATAAGGTTTTCTAAATAATTAAATGTATGCATTTGTAATCATTAGATTTGACTTTTTTTATTCACTAAGTGGAGCTTTTAAGTCATGTAAATATTATAATATATGTAAAAAAATATGAATACCTGTTAATTTATTAATTCAGGAATAATGCAAAATGAGACTTTTTAATAAAGAAATGACTTTTTAATAAAATATTTATGAAAATAAATATATAACCAAAAAATAAAACATATATGGAAATGGGAGCCCACAATAAAATTTAAATCTGAATTTATATCTCAGTGGTTTGCTCTGTCGCCTCACAGCAAGAAGGTCACTGGTTCAGGTGCCGGCTGGGTCAGTTGGCATTTCTGTGGGTAGTGTGCATGTTCTCCCTGTGTTGGCGTGGGTTTACTCTGGGTGCTCCGGTTTCCCCCATTGTCCAACACATGTGCTATAGGTGAATTGAATAAGCAAAATTGGCCATAGTGTGTGTGTGTGTGTGTGTGTTTCATTCCGGGCGTTTCATTCCGCTGTGGTGACCCTTGATGAATAAATGATGAATAAAGGGACTAAGCTCAAGAAAAATGAATGAATGAACAATTGGATCACTAAAATCGGAAGCCAGTTTGGCACCAATATATTGTGCATTCCTTTACATTATATTATTATCCATTAATATTATTATTATACATTTACAAATTACATTGTATTAGCAAAATATACATCATATATATTAAACTGACTAAAAAATAACTTTTAAAAATAGTTTAATAGTTAACATAAAAAGATATGTTGTCATGATTTATTGATCATCTAATAAATAAAAATTAATAGCCAATAGAATTTATTATTTTCAAAATAAAAATAATTGCTGGCTCATTTTGATGTGGTTACTAATGTGCTCGGAGTGCTTGTTAGTACATTTAGTACATGTGTTCTAACCAGTGCTTGTCAAGGTTGACTATTAGTGTATTTCACCAGAAAACAATCAGCTGTCAATCTCTACACTGTTTAAAATTTCTTATAGAACCTACAGTAACTTACTGGCAGCAGTTCGCCAGTAATTTACTGTAAATCAATGACAGCAAAAATACTGTATTTACATTTACAGCACCATGTATCTAACTCTATATATATTTAAAGTATCGCATGTCTTTACTGTAAAATATACAGTAACTTTCACAATACAACTTTAAAATACTTAAAGTAAAATTACAGTAAAATACAGTTCATATTACAGCTAAATACTGTGTAATTTACAAAAATTGATAACAGTGTAGAAGCTTGTCTACTTGCTGCATATATGGAAAGGATATGTTAGTTTTGATAGATATCTGCAGATCTCAAGGCTCAAATTTGCTCAGAAAAAGCAAGAGGAAGTTCAGGTCCGAGAATTTCAAGAGCTTGTCAGCGAATGACGCTCTCAGATTCCCTTTCCTTGCATATTTACTTCTACAAAAGACGCAAGGGTTAAGTTTGGTCGAAATATTTTAGATGCTTTTCAGTGAACTCGCAGACAATTGCATAGGGCTGGGCCGATAAACGATATTATATTGAATCGTGATAAGATTTATATCAATAAAAATGATAAGCTCTGGACTTTTTTACTCTATATTGATCTACACAGCAGAAATCTGCAACAATGAAAATCTAGAAGTGTGTTGATATTAGAGACGCACAGAATTTTCGGCCGCCAAAAATAATCGCCCACTGAAAATAGGCTATGCTGTTTAATGGACTCTCTAATTTTTGTGGCTTCAGTCATCGTTGGGATACTCTTTTAAATCTGGAAGAATTAACAACTGATATTGTAATATATATCGTTATCGTTCTATATGTAAAATAATTAATCGAGATTGCATTTTTGCCATATCACCCAGGCCTACAATTGCATATTCATTTGCCAGTAAGTAGCTTTCACAATGTCTTTATTTAGATTGCCTCTTTATTTTTTCTTCTACTTCTCCATCCGTGAGGCAGCTGGTAGATCCATCATTCGCTTGTCACAGTCTATCAGATCGACTGATGCACAATACAGATCCGGCGTAATCCAGACCCGGAGGTATGATAGTCCGGCCAGCTCTCTGCATGGCAGCTGTCCAGCCCAGAGAGACGCCACGTTTTGATACAGTCGGTTAAATTACAGCCCCAGTTAGTTTTTTCTGCACTGCAAAAAAGAAACACTACAGGAAATCGCATTGTCCTCTGTGTTGTATATATCTGATATTTCATTTAGTTTTATTCCTGCTGAATAAAAATGACATATTTTAGGAGATTGCTTCTGTCTTTAATGATATATCCTGGATCTTATAAAGAAGAACTTAGAAATTGTAAAATTAAAATGTAATTCCGTTTGTCAGAAATGAGATGAAAGCTCAAATAACTGGGGGTGGGGGGCGTTCATTATGATTTTGTACATTTGTAGACACAATTGAGCAATTCCATGCAAATGTCAACCATGTCATGAAAAAAATGTTGTTTTCACCAAAATAGCAAAACCCTTTCTTTTTTTGTGTATTTTAAAATACTGCAAAAATACTCCAAAATGTTTTCAAACAATTATATTTGATTTACTAAAGTCACACAAGTACCAACTTCACATCTGTCACATCCATAACGGAGCTTTTCTTCATAAATGCAAAAATGTCAAATAAAATAAATGTCAAAAATTTGTTCTAGTCAGCCATAACTCTTATTTTATTAGCATAATTTCTTTTGGGTTGTGAAGTTTCAATTCACAGAATTTCTACAAAGTATGTTTACTGTAAACTCGCAGAGCTTTTTTTGGTCACATCCATAACACGTTTATTTTCCTCATTTAAAGTACATGTTTACAGATTGATATTTTTCTGATCCCTTAACTCTGTGATAAGTTGTTTTGGAAAACATAAACAAATGTTTCAATATAACGTTAATATATACTTTCTGTGTGAGTTTATGTTTTTGACATTTTACTGCAGATGTCACATCCATGACGCTGGAATTGCTGAATTATTAGCCTGTGGAATTCTTTTCCAAGTGATGTTTAAGGAGGATTTTTTTTAACAGTATTTCTGATGATATCATACCTGCCAACATTTGTCTCTGAAAATCCAGGAGACTGGGGAGGGGGTGGATGGCTTGGTGTCAGGGGTGAGGTGTCTGAATAACATAGCTGGGAACCGGGTAAATAACTACGCACTAGGTTTCGGGCGACCACTGCGATCAGATACTAGGCCTATACCAAAGTTGGCAACTAGGCATGGGCCGGTATAAGGTTCTGAGGGTATGATAACCTTGGATAAAAATATCACGGTTTCGCGGTATTGCTCATTGCTCTAAAATATATTCTTTTTAAATGTCTGGGTAAATAACAAAAATTTTGAACACAATATATTTCATTTTGAGAAACAATATATTTTGGAGCTGTAAACATGTCAGGCTAAATAGTTCAAATAAATTATTGACTTCTGCTGTCTATATTTATTTTAAAAACAGATTTCTTTACAATATAAAGACGGCACCTTTGGATATTTTTCTGCTGGATATACTGTTGTTCAAAAAAAAAAAAAAGTAAATAAAAAATCTTACACATACTTTAGGAATGGTATTGCAGAAAATGTTGATGGTTTTAAAACCTTGACTTTTCCAAACCGCGGTGTACCTTGAAAACCGTTATTGTTCCATGCCTATTGGTGACCCAGGGGTATTACAGACTACCAAAAAGCGGGGGGCAGGGGGTGAAATTACGGGAGTTTTCCAGGAGAAATAACAAAACGGGAGGGTGGCGGGAGATAGGTCTGAAATACGAGAGACTCCCAGGAAATTATATTGATATTGAATGATATTTCTTTTAGCTTGGTTAAAATAAAAAGCATACAGTTCTAAAATTGCTAATGTTCATATTAATATTTTCTTATGTTATTATATTATAGTAATAATTTATTTTCAACCGGCTACAGTACAAACACTGTTGTCCAATAGCTTGCCTAATTAACCTAACTTGCCTAGTTTACCTAATTATCTCAGATAAACCTTTTAAATTAGATTTTTAAGATGAATACTAGTATCTTGCATTATAAGAAGTAAAATATTATGCACAGTGATCATGGCAAAAAAAATTAGTTATTTAAATTATTACATTTCAAATTGTGTTGAAAAAAAAAAAAAACAGTGCTTCGGAAATATGCATAAAAAATGTTTTATTTGATGGCATGGTTAATTTTCTTTGAACTGTATTTCTGAAATGTATAAATGCTCTAGACCACATAAACCGCTTGCACTGTTTGGCTTTACTCATCAACTCAACTGGACTTCTGCTTTTTACGCATTTTGATGAACATAGAATTTCCTTCTTTTCCTGAAACCAAAACCAGATGTTCAGGGAGCTGGTCAAATGAAAATCATGGCAAGAGTCTCTCTGTCTACAAGCTTTATTGTATGTCGTTGATCTTAGCTGTTGATTGAACATCAGACCAGCTCATAGGGAATGTTCTTTCACTTTGGCAATCGTATGTGTGTGAATGCAAGAGTGTATAGCTGTTTCCCATTGTTGGGTTGTGGCTGGAAGGGCATCCGCTGTGTAAAACAAATGCTGGATAAGTTGGCGGTTCATTTTGCTGTGGTGACCCCTTATGAGACTAAGACGAAAAGAAAATGAATGAATTTGGCACTCATTATGGCAAAGTTCTTTTAAAGTTACAAGTAGGTCCACATGGAATCTGCGCGCGCAGAATTCCGCAGATTTCCGCAAATTTTTAGCCCATCATTGATTCTGTTTTTTTACTTGTGTAAATGTGTGTTAATTTATATTTATTCAGTTTTTTTATTAAGTAATAAAATTGGCTAATATGAAAATGTTCATATAATTTATTTACAATACAGTTTGTAAAGTCATATTTTCTCTCTTTTAGTAGTTTAGTTTAGTTACTATTATATAGAAGACTTGCTTTGTTTGCCATATAAAATGGATCTAATTAGATTTGCATTGTAAACATTAAATACAAGTTAAAAGGTATTACTTTTTGGTTCATATATTCAGGTTTTAGTTATGATACTCCCAAAATCATTCCGCATAAATCCACAGATCTTTAACAAAATTCTGCACAGAAACAGATTCTGTCTGGCCCTAGTTATAAGCAAACCATCTTTCAGTAGGACTAAATGGATAGTTCACTCAAAAAGGGAAATGCAGTTATATAACGCTGTACTGTATAACCAGCTTTCTTTCTTTCTTTCTTCAAAATGAAAATAATGATAATAAAAAAAACTACAACGACTTGGTACTAGCAATAGCAAGGTTAGAGTATCTGATAAAATGTGTACTTTCAATGCAGTGCAAGTTGCTTAGATAAAAGTGTATTTACATTGTAATGTAAATGTAATGAATAGCTACATGCAATGCAACACTGCAATATGCAATAAAACTCCAAGCCATCATCGAAGGCAATGTGCGTTTCTATTTTAGAAATGTTTTCTATGTCCACAACATTACAGCATAACAACAACATGTACTACTATGACAAAGATCACCCTTGGGTACAGATTATGTGTTTTATTCAGTGTTAAAAGCTCCCAATGTGAGGTTAAATACTATTTTACATGAAAATTATTGCCATACTAGTGAAATCAACCATTTATAGTTCACATCAGATCTTGAAAATAAAATGACTAACATTAGCAGATGGTTTGAAAATGAAAGTCAGAAGTGTGTTGAGCACAAACCAACAACATCAGTCACTTCGTAGTCTATTAATAACGGTAAAGAGGTTTAATATGCATTAGTTACATTGAAACCATTTACCATTGCATTGGGAGTGCAGTGGCTGCTATTTAAATGTTTCTGTTATGTCGTGCCACTTTTAGTGCAGACGGACAAATTGCTTGTCGATGGAATCTTGTGTCATGTAACGTACTGACACCGTGTTAAGCTTTCTAAAAAATGGGACTGTATCCCAGATGGGGCTGGGATTTTGGAACAGTGTTTAATTCACAGAGTACATTGACAAGCTTGGCAATATTGCACCTACAGTTGAAATAGATTTAATTGGGCAATAATGGCAATGAGAATCATTGACTATCAGCTGTTTGCGTAGCTTCTCAATGAACTACGGCTTTGTGTAGTAAATGCTGCATGTAAAAATACTGCATATAATAATAACATGATTTTACTCCAAACTCACTTCATAACTTCAGTCACGTGTGAATATTAGGCGACATTTACACTGATGCATTTTTGTTTCATTTTTGTTTTTAAGCATATACATTTTGGTATAGTAGAGTTACGCCTGTCGTCAGTACTTCTCTGCCATCTTCAACCAGCTAAAACACAATGTTTTGAAAAATCTAAAGCCCCTACTACCCTAGTTTAGTGAAATGCAAACTTTTGGAAACAGAGGCACAGCTATCCACAAACTCCATCTGACCGGTCTTCTCGACTATTGAGGAAACTACATACACTTCAGTCCTGATGAAATAATGAAAGCAGTTAAATCCTCTAGTCCTAGTACAAGTTATTTTGTGGTGTGTTTGGAGTTTCTTTCCGAGAGCGCCTTTAACCTTTGAATAGGGATTTACTTCTGCTTAAACAAATGTGCTTCCCTGACATGATGTCTGACAATCGCTGCTATGCTCAATCGTACTTACAATTTAATTTCGATGAAACACCAAGCCCTAATCACAGAATTGTCCTATGCTACACATACCAAATAGTCCAAGTGTCTTGGGGATATTTGAGGGGGTTTTCTGAACAGCAAACCAAAAATTAGTGGAGATGAAGTATTATTTAATCGAAATACTGACCCAGCCCTTGGTCTTCATGCAAAAATGTTCATGAAACTCTGTCTACTCTAGTTCACCCAGAAAAAACACAGTAATGCACAATTTTGATACTTTTGAGTAACAAAAGATCACCAAAGAAATCACCAAAACAGTATCCAAGTGATTGCTTTACTTGAATGTTGAATATTTCACACCAGAGAATTTGTTGTCCAGTGAAAGTTAGCATGCTGTTGCAACAAGATTAATTTATCTCATATATATACATACATACACACACATATATATATATATATATATATATATATATATATATATATATATATATATATATATATATACATATATATATATATATATATATATATAT
The DNA here is from genome assembly GCF_903798145.1 of Danio aesculapii. NCBI lineage: Eukaryota > Metazoa > Chordata > Actinopteri > Cypriniformes > Danionidae > Danio > Danio aesculapii. The sequence goes on along the minus strand of NC_079437.1, from coordinate 17,324,386 downwards.
ATATATATATATATATATGTATATATATATGTATATGTATATATATATATATATATATATATATATATATATATATATATATATATATATATATATATATATATATGTATATATATATATGTATGTATGTATGTATGTATGTATGTATGTATGTATGTATGTATGTATATACATGCATACATACATACATGCATACATGCATACATATATATATATATATATATATATATATATATATATATATATATATATATATATATATATATATATATATATATATATAAGAAAATAGGTGGATTGTTTTTTCATCTTTTTGTTTTGCATTTATATTTATCTTCCTTAATTACTTGTGTGCTTTTTCTGGCTGAGTTGGAGTCAACTCTGAAGTTTATAGATGCACATGAGCACACTGTTATGCAAAAAGACTAACTGTCAAGGTCAGGATTTTGGTAAAATATTACCAGCTAGTTATTTGATTAATTTGATAGCATTTAAGATTTTTGTAGTTTTTTTGTGTTGCATTTTTATTTATCTCCATACCTTAAATACTTGTGTGCCTTTTCTGTCTAAGTTGGAGTCAACTCTGTACTTTATAGATGCTCAAAAACACACTGTTATGCATAAAGACTAACTGTCAAGGTCAGGATTTTGACAAATTACAAGTTAGGTATTGGATTAATTTGATACTTTTTAAGTCCAATGGCATTTAAAAACATGGCATTAAAGTTTGACAGCATGATGGTTTGGTATAGTGGGCACTGGGCAGGGACAAATCATTTAAACTTAGACCGTTTTACAGGACAACTTGTATTGCATTAATTGCTCAGAAAGACTCTTTTTAATCAAGAGACAATGGAAGACCACGGAAAGCTTCCTTTTTATTTGCATATTTATTGTCATTTATGCAGGGTGTCATAAAAAAGAAAGTGGAGTTGTATTGGCACAAGCATTTGGTGGAGTATTTATTTTACAGTTGTTGTCATCTGAAATATGCCCGAAAGGTGACAATATCTCTTTTGTTTGGTTACCAAATTCCAGCTTGCATAATCTGGAGAAATGTTAATCTTTTCAAATGAACATTTTGTTGTTGGGTCAAAAGTGTTTGCTGAACTAAAAGGGCCTGCATATAGGTCTGTTTAGAATATGATTGGATCCCATCATACAATTTGTTATGTCCATTATTGTTAATAAGTGCTTATGTTTACATCAAGGGATTTGCACCAATATGGTTAAAGATCATGCTGTAATTATTAAATATTTCCTAATCCAGCATTTTTTTGCATTTGCATTACATGTTTCTAAAATTGATCCACAATTGGATATTTAGTATTAGCTGATAATCTCAAAATTCTTCGTTGTCCCAACACAAATCAATCACAAATCGAACACAATTTTTTATTTATTAATTAATTTATTTATTTTTACAAATTTAGGTATATTGAACATAAATCAAACAAGTTGTCCCAAAAAAACTCCAGAATTGTGTTTTTTCAGCTTATTTTAAATAAGTAATTTGGAGATGCAGCAAAAACAATTTTTCTTTAGTGTTTTGCCTGCAGATATTGTACGTTTCAAACACAATTGGATACTTAAAAATGGCTGATCATTGTGCACATCTGACAACTAGATATTAAAGTTTGAGGACAAACTTTATGGTGGCTTGAAAAGCCGAGTCTGAATTAGCATGTTACTAGCATGAATTAGCAAGTAACTAGCATGATTCTAACATAAATTAGCATGTAACTAGCATGATTCTAGCATGAATTAGCATGTTACTAGCATGAATTAGCATGATTCTAGCATGAATTAGCATGTTACTAGCATGTTTCTAGCATGAATTAGCATGTTTCTAGCGTGAATTAGCATGTTACTAGCATGATTCTAGCATGAATTAGCATGTTACTAGCATGTTTCTAGCATGAATTAGCATGTTACTAGCATGTTATTAGCATGATTCTAGCATGAATTAGCATGTTTCTAGCATGAATTAGCATGTTATTAGCATGATTCTAGCATGAATTAGCATGTTACTAGCATGATTCTAGCATGAATTAGCATGTTACTAGCATGATTCTAGCATGAATTAGCATGTTACTAGCATGATTCTAGCATGAATTAGCATGTTACTAGCATGTTTCTAGCACGAATTAGCATGTTACTAGCATGTTTCTAGCATGATTTAGCATGTTATTAGCATGATTCTAGCATGAATTAGCATGTTACTAGCATGATTCTAGCATGAATTAGCATGTTACTAGCATGATTCTAGCATGAATTAGCATGTTACTAGCATGATTCTAGCATGAATTAGCATGTTACTAGCATGTTTCTAGCACGAATTAGCATGTTACTAGCATGTTTCTAGCATGATTTAGCATGTTATTAGCATGATTCTAGCATGAATTAGCATGTTTCTTGCATGAATTAGCATGTTATTAGCATGATTCTAGAATGAATTAGCATGTTACTAGCATGATTCTAGCATGAATTAGCATGTTTCTAGCATGAATTAGCATGTTACTAGCATGATTCTAGCATGAATTAGCATGTTACTAGCATGATTCTAGCATGAATTAGCATGTTACTAGCATGATTCTAGCATGAATCAGCATGTTACTAACATGATTCTAGCATGAATTAGCATGTTACTAGCATGATTCTAGCATGAATTAGCATGTTACTAGCATGATTCTAGCATGGATTAGCATGTAACTAGCATGATTCTAGCATGAATTAGCATGTTACTAGCATGTTTCTAGCATGAATTAGCATGTTATTAGCATGATTCTAGCATGAATTAGCATGTTACTAGCATGATTCTAGCATGAATTAGCATGTTACTAGCATGTTTCTAGCATGAATTAGAATGTTACTAGCATGTTTCTAGCATGAATTAGCATGTTATTAGCATGATTCTAGCATGAATTAGCATGTTTCTAGCATGAATTAGCATGTAACTAGCATGATTCTAGCATGAATTAGCATGTTACTAGCATGATTCTAGCATGAATTAGCATGTTATTAGCATGATTCTAGCATGAATTAGCATGTTACTAGCATGATTCTAGCATGTTACTAGCATGTTTCTAGCATGAATTAGCATGTTATTAGCATGTTTCTAGCATGTTGTTAGCATGATTCTAGCATGAATTAGCATGTTTCTAGCATGAATTAGCATGTAACTAGCATGATTCTAGCATTAATTAGCATGTAACTAGCATGTTACTAGCATGATTCTAGCATGAGTCAGCTTGTTTCTAGCATGAATTAGCATGTTGTTAGAATGATTCTAGCATGAATTAGCATGTTACTAGCATGACTAGCATGTCACTATCGTGTTGCTAGCACCTTTCTAGCAAGATTAGCATGTCAGTAGGATGTTAAAACTGTTAGCGTGTGTTAGAATAGCTAGTCGCAGTCTCTGGGACAGTTGCTAGGGTGCTGAAATTGGTTGCTAGGGAGTGGCTAGTAAGTTTAAAGGTAATCAGTGATTGGCTGCTGGCTAGACTGAGTTGAATGAGGCCAGACTCTAGTCTGTAGGACAGTCTGATGCAGAGTTATGAGCTCACAAAGGTTGATCCAATGTTAAGTAAATGGGAGTCTTTTACAATGGAAGTCTATGGGACAGTTGCTAGGGTGCTGTAAGTGGTTGCTAGGGAGTGGCTAGTAAGTTAAAAAGTCAGCAGTTATTGGCTGCTGGCTAGACTGAGTTAAATGAGTCCAGTTAGAAGTCTGTAGGACAGTCTGATGCAGAGTTATAAGCTCACAAAGTTTGACCCAATGTTAAGTCAATGGGACTTTTGGGTTTTTTCTGGGTCGTTTTTCGGAAAACCCAAGGTCGGATCAGTTAGAAAAGATATAGCAACCCGAGTCAGACCAGTTTGAAGGTTTGACGAAAGTTTGAAGTATGTAGCTTGAAAGGCCTAGGAGGAGATACACTTAGAAATTAGTCTCAGAAGAAGAAGAAGAAGAAGAAGAAGAAGAAGAAGAAGAAGAAGAAGAAGAAGTTTAAGATAGATAACAATATGCTGGCTTTTCAAGCCACCATAATAACCGTAGTTTTATGCTTTTGCGCAGCAGTTGAATTGTTACTTTATCAGTATAGACTATGCATGCTTTTATATTTGCAATTTCATAGCTATAGAAATCTGGTACTCTTATTTTATCCTCTACTTTTTGCATGTTTTTTTTTTATTTTTTAGATGGTTTAGAGATTGTCAATATGACAGGTTAGTGTTGTGTGTTGGTTGCCTTCTTTGACACCCCTTTTGTCCTCTTCCACATCATTGCAACCTTTTATTTTTTATAAATGTTTGATTATTGCATTCTTTGTCTTGTATATAGTTTGAGGTTTGCAATACTTTTCACATTGTGTACAAATTCCCATTTATTTTTTGCCATATTTAGTTGTTTGTCTGCCCAAAAACAGTGCTGCTTTAAAATGTCCAAATCATTCAGGCAGTTATTAAGTCGAAGTAATCAGGCTTTGCTCTTCTGTTTTATTGATTGTTTTTAATAAGCAATACAATTATTGTGTGCCGGTTTGCAATGGCAATACTCTACTATTTAGAGCAAGGTAGGGGCCCAAAATTATTCTGCCTAGGGCCCCCAAATGAACAGGGCTGGCCCTGTCTGCACAATAAATTGTTTCATCATCAATATCGCAATGTGCACATTCACAATAGTCACATCCCAGGAAGTGCAACATTGACTATATACTGGATTTTGGGATTATAGTTTACCAGGAGCCACAGTTCAGTACACAGAAGAGTTTGGATTCACTTAAGAGTTAAACATACAAATGATAAACTTTCACTTTATTATGTTTTCTTTTTTAAGGCCAGGGACTGTGTTAGCATTCAGGCACAAGCAATTGTACTGTTTGTGACTCTAATAAATATGTATTGATTCAATTATTAATACAATACAGTGTTATTTTACATTTGATTAAGTTTCTGTACCTGAATAATGTGATGTAAAATATTTCACTTCTGTCTACCCAATAATAATCCAGAATAATCCCCATAATCTTCCAGAATTATCCCAATCTGTCTAAATTAATGAATTCTTTCCAAATAGAGCTATCTGGTGATATTGAATTAATATCACAATATAAATAGCAGAAAAGCAAACTAGGGCTGTCGGCACCAATAGCCTAGTGGTTAAGTGCTCCAACATATAGCACCATGGTGCTCACAGTGACCCGAGTTTGATTCCCTGCTCAAGATCCTTTGCCAACCCTTCCCTTCTGCTCAGAATACTTTCCTGTCTTTAACCTCCACTGTCTTTTTACAATCAAAGGTGAACCCCTAAAATAATAATTATAACAAACTAAGGCTGCACGATATTGAAAAAATCTGAGAGTGCAATATTTATTGCGATATACTGTAACTACAATTTCACCAAATGATCGAATAACACTATTTGGAAAGTATTTATCATCACACTTTATTTTAACATCCACTTCTCGGTATTAGCAAACCATTAACCATGACATGTGCTTCAAAAAACGAACTCCTTATTTGCTCCTTATTAATAGATGTTAAGGTAGTTTATGTATTGAGTTAGGGATGTAGAATAAGATCATGTGGAATATTTAGTTTATAAGTGCTAATGAGCAACCAATATCTCAATTACATGCATGCTAATAGGCAATTCTTTAATAGTGAGCGTTGGTCCCTAAAGTGTTACCAAATATATTTATTTAGATTGATTGGGATGACTCTGTAGGGTAGTGAGTGATGCATAAAATGTAATAAACAAATTACAAGCAAAGATAAATACAATAAAGCAAAGATGACGGTGAAATAAGCAGTGCATCCTTTGTGGTTTTGTATGTATAAATGTAAAAATTACACTGCAAAGTCTTTATAGTAAAAATAATGCAATGAGAATGATTCTTTAAACTTCCAATTGGCAAAGGGTCTCAATACTTTAATCTCTCACAGGTAGGGATGTAGCGATTCACCTGACTCACGGTTCAATACGATTCACGATACTAATCTCACGATTTAGTCACGATTTTTAAACAAAATTATTTGAAACAAATTTAAGGTGAACAGGAGCCCTTTCTTTTTTTTAAATGCTGCACATTTTTTGCTAAATAATATATTTTCTGACATTACCAAATTGCTATTTTAAAAACAGCACTAGACTGGTCTGGCCACTGGCATAAAAAACTGATTATAAAATTACTAATTATATGGTAAGATAGAGACAGGAGTTGGACATGATTATGAAGGCGAATAATTAATATTACTTGTATAATTAATTAGTATAAGTATCAGTGTGATGCACTTAAGAAGAGATCATCTAGAACATCTTTAAATATTCAATAATAATAAGCAAATTATTAAAATATGCATAGACTCATTTGAAAAGGAGAGGGTAAAGTTATATAATACCTGCTTCTGTGACAGAACAACTTTCTCTTTAAGTCGTCGGAGCAAGCAGAGCTGCAAATCATTCGGTCCACGAGATTTTGCTTATTAATCGTTTTTTTGCGTGTAGACGTCTGTGACAGTGGGTTTTCACTGTGCTGACGGTTTATGTGCATCATATTCATTCTTCTGTTAGTGTATGTAAACATCTTTTTGCAATGTTTGTGTTTTGTCTGGCGCACATCACCGCTGTCATTTTACTCTGCTGCCCCACCTCTTGCTTGTCACTGATGTGCAGGTAAAGTGAATTTGCACCTGTAAACACAGGCCCCCTCTGTTCAAAAAAATTCACTGCAATTCGTTTAACATTCTACCACTTTGAATTGATACATCCCTACTTACAGGCCTTAAAAGCATGCAAACTATAGCATTTCACTCCGTTGTGGTTAAACCCTGCAGTGACTCCACAAATCTTGTGTTCTGAACTGTGACTTTTGCTCAAATATAATCCCAGCTCAACTTTGCATATCGATGCTCAATCTATATATGCTGCAGCCCTAAAAAAAACTATCGCAATGCCAAATTTTTCCAATATTGTGCAGCCCTACCTAAAACAATGATTATTGTGCAGTTTGTCTTGTATTCAAACTAATTTTACTGATGCACTGTAGAGATATTTTCAAACTTCCTGCAATCAAACATGTTTTTCGAAGGGTATTTAATATTCAAATATTCATAGATCTTTAAAGATCTTGTAAAGTTGTCCACCGGGTGCTGTTATGCTGTATTTTCCACTTTAAGTGTGTGTGTCTGTGTGTTTGTGTGCGCGTGCGTGCGCGAAATGGTATCTGTGGTATTTCTGGAGGTTGACGCATAGCCCCATATGCATTTACTGAACGCAGGATCAATGCTAATTCAGTATTGATGGAAAGCTAAAAATTCCCTCTCGCATAATGTGAGGTCGAGCTCAGGCTGAGTAACGGGATCTTGGGGATATTTTCTCCTGTTACATGGCAAGTTCTGTGGTTTGTCTGCAGGTTTTCTGTGTTGAATATGAAGGAAGTGTAATCTTAATGTCAGTCTCTTTCAGAAAAGTTGTGATTTTTAGGAACCACAGATATCTGTCAGCATCTTTAATGTAGTCTGCTGAATGCCTGAGGGTGGTTATTTTACTGGATGTGTTCGTGATGGCATCATTTGATTTTGTGGTGATAACGATTTTCTGTTTTAAAAATAAGATGGTTCTGTTCTTCTTTTTTACTTCACTGCTGGCTCAACAGTTTCACATGGGGGGGGGGGGGGGGCACTATACAGCCAATGTTTGCAGGCAACCCTCTCTGATGTTATTTTTGAAGACTAAACCAATTTATTAGACTTCTAGTAGTAGTAGTTGTTGTTGTTGTTGTTGTTGTAGTAGTTGTTGTTGTTGTTTTTGTTGTAATTGTTGTAGTAGTAGTAGTTGTTGTTGTTGTTGTTGTATTAGTTGTTGTTGCTGTAGTAGTTGTAGTCGTAGTAGTAGTAGTAGTAGTAGTAGTAGTAGTTGTTGTTGTTGTAATTGTTGTAGTAATTGTTGTTGTAGTAGTTGTTGTTTTTGTTGTAATTGTTGTAGTAGTAGTAGTTGTTGTTGTTGTATTAGTTGTTGTTGCTGTAGTAGTTGTAGTCGTAGTAGTAGGGGTAGTAGTAGTAGTTGTTGTTGTTGTTGTAGTTGTTGTTGTAAAAGTAGTTGTTGTTGTTGTAGTAAAAGTAGTTGTTGTTGTAGTAGTAGTAGTTGTTGTAGTAGTAGTTGTTGTTGTTGTTGTTGTAGTAATAGCAAAAGTTGTTGTTGCTGTAGTAGTAGTAGTAGTAGTTGTTGTTGTTGTTATAATAGTAGTAGTAGTTGTTGTTGTTGTTGTTGTTGTTGTTGTTGTTGTAGTAGAAGTAGTTGTTGTAGTTGCTGTAATAGTAGTAGTAGTAGTAGTAGTTGTTGTTGTTGTTGTTGTTGCTGTAGTAGTAGGGGTAGTAGTAGTTGTTGTAGTTGTTGTTGTTGTAGTAGTTGTTGTTAAGGTAGTTGTAGTAGTAGTAGTGGTTGTAGTTGTTGTTGTTGTTGTTGTTGTTGTAGTAGTAGTAGTTGTTGTTGTTGTTGTTGTTGTTGTTGTAGTAGAAGTAGTTGTTGTTGTTGCTGTAGTAGTAGGGGTAGTAGTAGTTGTTGTAGTTGTTGTAGTTGTTGTTGTTGTTGTAGTAGTTGTTGTTAAGGTAGTTGTAGTAGTAGTGGTTGTTGTTATTGTTGTTGCTGTAATCGTAGTAGTAGTAGTAGTAGTAGTAGTAGTAGTAGTAGTAGTAGTTGTTGCTGTAGTAGTTGTTATAATAGTAGTAATTGTTGTTGTTGTAGTTGTTTTTGTTTTGTTCTTGTTGTTGTTGTTGCCGTAGTAGTAGTTGTTGTTGTTATAATAGTAGTAGTTGTAATTGTTTTTGTAGTAGTAGTAGTAGTTGTTGTTGCTCTAATAGTTGTAGTTGTTGTAGTTGTAGTAGCAGTATTAGATGTAGTAGTTGTAGTAGTATTTGTTGTAGTTGTTGCTGATGTTGTTGTTGTTGTTACTGTAGTAGTAGGGGTAGTAGTAGTTGTTGTAGTTGTTGTTGTTGTAGTAGTTGTTGTTAAGGTAGTTGTAGTAGTAGTGGTTGTTGTTGTAGTAGTGATTGTTGTTGCTGGAATCGTAGTAGTAGTAGAAGTAGTAGTAGTAGTTGTTGTTGCTGTAGTAGTTGTTATAATAGTAGTAATTGTTGTTGTTTTTGTTTTGTTCTTGTTGTTGTTGTTGCCTTAGTAGTAGTTGTTGTTGTTATAATAGTAGTAGTTGTAATTGTTTTTGTAGTAGTAGTAGTTGTTGTTGTTGTTGCTCTAATAGTTGTAGTTGTTGTAGTAGCAGTATTAGATGTAGTAGTTGTAGTAGTATTTGTTGTAGTTGTAGTAGTATTAGTAGTAGTTGTTGTTGTTGTTGTTGTTGCTGTAGTAGTAGTAGTTGTTGTAGTAGTAGTAGTTGTTGTTGTTGCCGTAATAGTAGTAGTAGTAGTAGTAGTAGTAGTTGTTGCCGTAGTAGTAGTTGTTGTTGTTGTTGCTGTAATAGTAGTAGTTGTTGCCTTAGTAGTAGTTGTTGTTGTTGCTGTAATAGTAGTAGTTGTTGTAATTGTTGTTGTTGCCGTAGTAGTAGTAGTTGTTATTATAGTAGTAGTTGTTGTAATTGTTTTTGTAGTAGTAGTAGTTGTTGTTGTTGTTGTAGGAGCAGTATTAATTGTAGTAGTAGTAGTAGTAGTTGCAGTAGTAATAGTTGTAGTAGTAATAGTTGTAGTTGATGTTTTTGTTGTAGTAGTAGCAGTAGTAGTTGTTGTTGTAGTAGTTGTAATAAGTAAACAATAACTTTTTTATTTGTATAAATAATAATGATAATGATAATAAAAGTAGTGTGTATTCATGATGTTGGAGAGTAAAAAGTCTTTAGTATAAATAAATCGATCTTTTTATTGTATTGTTTAGGATATATTATAAAGACATTAACTTATTATTTTCTAAATGTTTGTGAACAGTCAAACGTTTATTGTTGTTTTTGGTGATTTATGATTATAAATATAACATTTTATATAACAATAGAACAATGCGTATTATTATTATTATTATTATTATTATTATTATTATTATTATTATTATTATTATTATTATTATTATTATTATTATTATTAACATGATTATTATTATTATTATTATTATTATTATTATTATTATTATTATTAACTTGATGATTATTATTATTATTAGTAGTAGTAGTAGTAGTAGTAAAATATTAGGTGTGTATTATGATGTTTAATACAATAAAAATGCATTAGTAAAGCATTAAACAACCAAATACATTTTATTTAAAACGTTATTTGTTGTTAAATTTAATATATTGAATACAAATGCAAGAAGGCAAAAGCAGTTATCAGGATATCAGGACACATTCTCTGTTAATAAGTAAATAACTTCTAATGCAATGCTGCTAAATGCATCCATTTAAGGATGCTTAAATGTTTTATTGCTAACAGCAAAGTTCACAAGACTTTAGATATTTTCAAAATATCACATAACTGTATGTAAATAAATGAAAATGCAACACTGCTTCTCAAATTATATTTGTCCATGTAAAAGACTTAGAAATTTGTTGTTTTAACCTGTGTTCAGAATGACACATAATAATAATAATAATAATAATAATATATATAAATGAAGATCCGGAAATGATGACAGATGAAGAAATGTGAAGCATATGACTGTACGATGTCCACATGGCATGATTTGTGATAGTTTTATGATCTCTGGTCAAAGAGAGTCTGCTTATTATCTATGAAGCTCCTCCCTATATTGCGGACAAGAGTGTGTGTGAAACATCAACAGCTCCACCCCTTTTACTGCTGTTGCCATAACAAACAACTTGGAATGCAGAAAGCGGGAAGTGGATTTTTTTTTCTTTGACCGTTTGTTGACTCAATTGGAAAATAAAGTGATTTCTAATTGTGCTTGGTGAAGTGTGTTTTGAATGGATGATGATTCTAATGTATTTTACATATGAATGGAAGACTTTATATACAGCTGTGTTCTTGCTTGATTGTGTTTGTTTGGATTTTTTATTTTTTTTTTGTAGTGATACTGGCCTAACCTGCTTTCACAGTCACCCTGAGGAACATAAGCACATGAAGCATGGCTCATTTTAACCAAACACTCTTTTCTCTTTTTTCTTTTCGTCCACAGAGCAGAGAAGACCGAAGTACTGAGCGATGACCTTCTCTTGGTGACTATTTTCTCCTTCTGGGATTTAATCACAGACTTAAATGATTGCACAAATCATCCACCATTTATTTTCACTGGGGAGTCACAAGTGTTATTTTAGGATTATTATATTGTAGTTGTATACTACCAAAAGGGGACTATCAAATGTTATGCCATACAAGAAACTACATGCATGCTTTAAGATCCCTTACTCATCATTGTGTGTTGTATACTAGGGTAGGTTGGTCTGCTTTGTCCATTTGTAGGCTCAAGCATTGGCATATCTGTGTTTACACATCTATATTGGCTTACTCCCATCATATCTCCAGATATACGTTTATAAAAAAAAAACTGTCCTTAGCTATGGCCTTTGGTCACAGGATATTTATTTACTGTCTGTTCCTAAAGTGCGGACTGAGATGGGGAAAAAGGCTTTTAGATACGCAGCACCTTCTGCATGGAATAATCTACCAACAAAGTTGCAGTTTAAAGAATTGATTTCACTTAATGTTTTTAAAAAGAGTATAAATGATTCAGGAATTGAAACAGGCTTGTAGATGTTTTGAATAGTTTGTTTGTCCATGTGTGATTCATGTTAATTTTTTGTTTGTTTGTTTGTTTGTTGTCTGTTTTGTGGGGTAAAAACATCAGTTGTTTATGGCAGAATAGAAACTTTATTTTTTTAAATGTAGTTTTATTTAATGTCATGGGTTATGTTTATTTGTATATTTTCAGTTTTTGGGGGGGGGAAACAATCATACAATTATTTGCATGTTTATATTAACTATTAGGTTTAAAAGTTAAGTTTAAGTTTATACGTTAAATATTTTTAGTTTAGTTTTTAGTTTTTTAGTTCAGTCATTTATTTATTTACTTGGGAAGATAAATTATTGCTTATTTTTAATCTATAATATATGTTTGTTTCTAATATCTAATTATAAATATTATATTTTGGTTTCCATTGCTTTAGTTTTTGTTAATTGTATTTTTTTTATTTACTTTTTTTGATAAATATACCAGGCCTGTCACAATAATCAAAATATGGACTTATCGCACAACACATGCACATGACCTCAATCATTTTTGGGGATGCTAAATATATCGTCCATATACATAAAAAATAATAATTTTTTTAGCTGATGTGCAACATCTCTGTCTCTATCGGAGGTGTCGGTGTCAGTATAGTTAAAAACACTATAGTATTTACTATAAATGACAATAGTATATTTTCATGTGGGTGTTTGACAACTGAAAATAGATCTGGTAGCAGACATAGCCGCCTCTGACATCGGCACTTTTTACCTTTCACTTTTTTGTTAACATTTATTCTTATTTTATTTAGGATATGCGTTTTCACACTCTGATTTCAATGCCTCATTATGAAATTGTTAAAATGACTATAATTAAATTAAATATGCTTGACAATATGATTTGTTCTTTGGAAGAGAGTACTTGCATCGTAATGATATTATATTGTCATTCTGGCATTATTTGTTTAGTGGCATAAAATGATCTTAAAATGACAAGAATATCATTTATTGCAATATATTTTGGTGCAATATCATACAACAAACAATAGATATCGTCACAGACCTAAAATATACAAAGCAATACTTAGTGCACCTTTAACAAAGTAAAAATGTTTTATTTATTAACTTGTTGAGCACCTGATTGCTCAGTCACAGCATTTTGCAGTCAAATATATTTGTGTAGTGATGCTAAACTATATGATTGACAGTCACCTAGCTAATGATTTACTACATATGCAAGTCATTCGATATCTCTCATATGACTTTACAGCCTTTTTACTCACCTTTTCTCACATAATCTTAAATAAAATTGTATGTAGTAGTTTTTTTGTTTGTTTTGATATGTGCATTTGTTATGGTGGCTTGAAAAGCCAGCATACTGTTATCTATCTTAAACTTATTATTCTTCTTCTTCTTCTTCTTCTTCTTCTTCTTCTTCTTCTTATTCTTCTGAGACTAATTTCTAAGTGTATCTCCTCCTAGGCCTTTCAAGCTACATACTTCAAACTTTCGTCAAACCTTCAAACTGGTCTGACTCGGGTTGCTATATCTTTTCTAACTGATCCGACCTTGGGTTTTCCGAAAAACGACCCAGAAAAATCCCAAAAGTCCCATTGACTTAACATTGGGTCAAACTTTGTGAGCTCATAACTCTGCATCAGACTGTCCTACAGACTTCTAACTGGACTCATTTAACTCAGTCTAGCCAGCAGCCAATAACTGATGACTTTTTAACTTACTAGCCACTCCCTAGCAACCACTTACAGCACCCTAGCAACTGTCCCATAGACTTCCATTGTAAAAGACTCCCATTTACTTAACATTGGATCAACCTTTGTGAGCTCATAACTCTGCATCAGACTGTCCTACAGACTAGAGTCTGGCCTCATTCAACTCAGTCTAGCCAGCAGCCAATCACTGATTACCTTTAAACTTACTAGCCACTCCCTAGCAACCAATTTCAGCACCCTAGCAACTGTCCCAGAGACTGTGACTAGCTATTCTAACACACGCTAACAGTTTTAACATCCTACTGACATGCTAATCTTGCTAGAAAGGTGCTAGCAACACGATAGTGACATGCTAGTCATGCTAGTAACATGCTAATTCATGCTAGAATCATGCCAACAACATGCTAATTCATGCTAGAAACAAGCTGATTCATGCTAGAATCATGCTAGTAACATGCTAGTTACATGCTAATAAATGCTAGAATCATGCTAGTTACATGCTAATTCATGCTAGAAACATGCTAATTCATGCTAGAATCATGCTAACAATATGCTAATTCATGCTAGAAACATGCTAGTAACATGCTAATTCATGCTAGAAACATGCTAGTAACATGCTAGAATCATGCTAGTAACATGCTAATTCATGCTAGAAACATGCTAGTAACATGCTAATTCATGTTAGAATCATGCTAGTAACATGCTAATCCATGCTAGAATCATGCTAGTAACATGCTAATTCATGCTAGACTCATGCTAGTAACATGCTAATTCATGCTAGAATCATGCTAGTAACATGCTAATTCAAGCTGGAATCATGCTAGTAACATGCTAATTCATGCTAGAAACATGCTAGTAACATGCTAATTCATGCTAGAATCATGCTAGTAACATGCTAATTCATGCTAGAATCATGCTAATAACATGCTAATTCATGCTAGAAACATGCTAATTCATGCTAATAACATGCTAATTCATGCTAGAGACATGCTAGTAACATGCTAATTCATGCTAGAGACATGCTAGTAACATGCTAATTCATGCTAGAATCATGCTAGTAACATGCTAATTCATGCTAGAAACATGCTAGTAACATGCTAATTCATGCTAGAATCATGCTAGTAACATGCTAATTCATGCTAGAATCATGCTAATAACATGCTAATTGATGCTAGAATCATGCTAATTCATGCTAGAATCATGCTAATAACATGCTAATTCATGCTAGAATCATGCTAACAACATGCTAATTCATGCTAGAAACATGCTAATAACATGCTAATTCATGCTAGAAACATGCTAGTAACATGCTACAATCATGCTAGTAACATGCTAGTAACATGCTACAATCATGCTAGTAACATGCTAATTCATGCTAGAATCATGCTAATAACATGCTAATTCATGCTAGAATCATGGTAGTAACATGCTAATTCATGCTAGAATCATGCTAGTAACATGCTAATTCATGCTAGAAACATGCTAGTAACATGCTAATTCATGCTAGAATCATGCTAGTAACATGCTAATTCATGCTAGAAACATGCTAGTAACATGCTAACTCATGCTAGAAACATGCTAGTAACATGCTAATTCATGCTAGAATCATGCTAATTCATGCTAGAAACATGCTAGTAACATGCTAATCCATGCTAGAATCATGCTTGTAACATGCTAATTCATGCTAGTAAAATGCTAATTCATGCTAGAATCATGCTAGTAACATGCTAATTCATGCTAGAATCATGCTAGTAACATACTAATTCATGCTAGAAACATGCTAGTAACATGCTAATTCATGCTAGAATCATGCTAGTAACATGCTAATTCATGCTAGAATCATGCTAATAACATGCTAATTGATGCTAGAAACATGCTAATTCATGCTAGAATCATGCTAATAACATGCTAATTCATGCTAGAAACATGCCAGTAACATGCTAATTAATACTAGAAACATGCTAGTAACATGCTAATTCATGCTAGAATCATGCTAGTAACATGCTAATTCATGCTAGAAACATGCTAGTAACATGCTAATTCATGCTAGAATCATGCTAGTAACATGCTAATTCATGCTAGAATCATGCTAATAACATGCTAATTCATGCTAGAAACATGCTAGTAACATGCTAATTCATGCTAGAATCATGCTAGTTACATGCTAATCCATGCTAGAAACATGCTAGTAACATGCTAATTCATGCTAGAATCATGCTAGTAACATGCTAATCCATGCTAGAATCATGCTAGTAACATGCTAGAATCATGCTAGTAACATGCTAATTCATGCTAGAAACATGCTAGAATCATGCTAGAAACATGCTAATTCATGCTAGAATCATGCTAATAACATGCTAAATCATGCTAGAAACATGCTAGTAACATGCCAATTCGTGCTAGAAACATGCTAGTAACATGCTAATTCATGCTAGAATCATGCTAATTCATGCTAGAAACATGCTAGTAACATGCTAATTCATGCTAGAATCATGCTAGTTACATGCTAATTCATGCTAGAATCATGCTAGTTACTTGCTAATTCATGCTAGTAACATGCTAATTCAGACTCAGCTTTTCAAGCCACCATAAAGTTTGTCCTCAAACTTTAATATCTAGTTATTGATAGTTGTTCAGTCAGCAGTTTTACTTTTTTGGACTAAAACAAGACCATAGCTTGCTACAAATTCCAGCTGACTGTACATTATCCCTTATCTTACATGGCTAGTTTATCTATTCATATTAAAATCAGCACTAAACCCAAATGAATGCATATTAAAGAGTAACATAGAATTTGCAGTACACCCTTTACAGCTCTTTGGCTTTCAGTTATAGTAAGAGTCTCTTAGTTGACCTTTGATCCTGAACATTCATCATCTTCTTTCCCACAATCTTTCGTCTCTCACACTCCTCCCTGCTCCGGCATATTTTAGATGACAGAAAACCAATTGACTGTCTAGGTATTTCTGACAACACAATGCCAATGTTTTCATGAGTATGCATGCCAGGAACAACAAAGGAAAGCCTAAAATACCTTAAACACCCAGCCCAACTATTAGCATATGTACATGCACACATTAATGTTCTTCTCTTATGCTTTTTTTAGTTGTTACTAATCATTAATTGCTGTTTGTGAATGCTAAAGGTCTGGGGATCTTTCTTTCTTTCTTTCTTTCTTATTTGGCAAAAAAATAAGTGAATATGCTTAATTCGTCATGGATAGCACAACGTTTAAAGCCAAAACTTTCCATTGTGATCCTTGATGTATAATGCTAAACAATACAATGCTTTTAAACTAGAACCCAAAATTGACATTTTGCCTTTCATTTGCATGTCATGATGTAATATTGCAGAGAGATTTATTTTATAGATTTAAAACCAAGGGATTTATTTTCAACACGTTTTAAACGTAATAGATTTAATAGCTAATTTCTAATAGCTAATTTCATTTATCTATTTATCTTCACCATGATTATAGTTCATATAGTACTTAAAGTTAAAGCTTAAAGTTAGATTTACCAGGCCAGTTAGGTTTATTAGCCAACCGATTAATCTCTCTCTCTCTCTCTCTCTCTCTCTCTCTCTCTCTCTCTCTCTCTCTCTCTCTCTCTCTCTCTCTCTCTCTCTCTCTCTGCCTGTCTCTCTCTCTCTCTCTCTCTCTCTCTCTCTCTCTCTCTCTCTCTCTGAATGGTTCAGCATGCCAAAAATACTTTTGTTATATTTGAAATAAAATGAAAGAACTGAAACCAGAACCAGCTCAAATGTGCAATTATTAGTCACTGGGTCATTTGACACTAATTACTTATCCTGCAAGATTTTTTCATGCTTGCACAAAGTTAGCTTTCCTTTATAAACAAGTAATATTATCCTAAAGCAATTTAAACCAAAATACACAATGACTTTCTATCAAACGTACAGTATCTACAATGATAAGGAATATGGTTACTTACGGAGTTATTAATGAACAGCAATACCACACAAACTTTCCGGGAATAGATTTTGAAGGATTAAACAATGTGAGAATAGCTTATAGTGCCCCGGACAAGTTTGACCCACACATGTGTGAGGCATGCTGTACAATTACGTAATCTATCAGCTTAAAGATATCGGCCTAATTTTGATATTGGACCGATATCAATAACATTAAAAATAGCATTTATTGGCTGATATCGATATAGCCGCTGATATATCGTGCAACCCTATTAAATATGCATGGCAGCCGAAATCTTCCCTGTGGAGTCACAAGTGTTTTAAAAACCCATGAAAGAAGTAAGACTTTCCTCAGAAGAAAAAAATATTAGGAAATACTGTGAAAAATTTACTTGCTTTTTAAAAAACATTATTGTAAATAAATTGTACAAAATAATAATAATTTTGCCTTCAATTATATATTATTAAAACATGTAGGTTTTTTTTTGTGTTTTTTACTATGAATGTATGTAAATATCTTGGTCAAGACCTTTTAAAACCAAATTAGGGGTATTTAAATAGCATAATGGAGGAACTTTGATCATGCATGGCAGCTGAAATCTTACCTGTGGAGTCACAAGTGTAAAAAAAAACCCTGAAAGAAGTAAGACTTTCTCCAGAAGAAACAATATTAGGAAATACTGTAACAGTTAAAGTTAGCTCTGTTAAAACGTCACTTGGAAAATATTCAAAAATTCATAATTGCCTTCAATGATATATTATAAGATGAAAATATAAGTTTGTTTGACTATGGAGGTATGAAAATGTATTGGTGGAGATGTTTAAAACCAAATTAAGAACATTTAAAATGGCGTAATAGAGGAACTTTAATTATGCATGGCAAAGCAAAACACTGACTGTAAAAACGATACAAATCAGCTTAATCTGTCACTACCTCATTGTTTAAAAAGCAGCTCATGTTCAGACCTGCCTGCATGTGGAAATTTGTGCACGGCTAAAGCTAAATCACTGAAGCTCGACACAGTTTTATATGCTGCTCCTTCACCTTCATTCATGCATTCCTTGTTCACGGGTCAAAGTTTAACAGCCTGCTTGCTCTGCGTCTTATACTTTGCCTCGGGTTTGCAGCAGGAGGAAAAAAAACATGATAACGGGCCATAAACTCCTGCTTAAAGTGACTCTGATGGAGCGGTTGGGATGTTTTCTGGGTTTTGAAGGTCTGCCAGATTAAAAAAGGCAGAGGTGTTGGCAGACAGGCCCCTGTTTGAGCTGTGCTGTCGGTGGTTTTCTCTGATTGTGGTTGGAGGTCATGAGACTCGGTGTTGGAGAGAAACACTGCAAACTGAACTGCGTGTTTTGGTAGCTGCTTTCAAAACAGCAGAGGTTTTTTTTTTTCTTTTTTTTTTCCAGTGGTGATGAGCTACTTTTTCCAACCAACATGTAGCTTGTCTGAACCATAGGGGTCTGAACACATTTCTTTATGTAGCATTGAATTGCATAGAACTGTGCATTTTTTGATGGCTTTTTTTTGCACTTTATTATTTTATGTGTTTAATATCTTCTATTATAGTGCTTTGGGTTTAAGAAAAGTGCATTACAAATAAAATGCATTATTATTATTATTATTAAGAAAATGATAATGAACTGTAACAAAATGAGAGCTGCACGGTGGCTCTGTGGTTTGCACTGTCGCCTTAAAGCAAGAAGGTCGCTGGTTCGAGTCTCGGCTGGACCAATTGGCATTTCTGTGTGAAGTTTGCATGTTCTCCTCATATTCGTATGGGTTTCCTCCGGGTGCTTTGGATTCCCCCACAGCCCAAAGACTGAATAAACTAGTGTGTGAATGCATGTGTAAATGTGAGAGTGTATGGGTGTTTCCAAGTGCTGGGTTGCAGCTAGATATGCTGCGTAAAACATATAAAATAAGGAACAATGAAATAGTTGGCGGTTCATTCTGCTGTGGTGACCCCTAATAAACAAGGGACTAAGCTGAAGGCAGGGTGTCCGGGGGGGGGTCTTAATGTCTTAAATCTCAAAAACTAAGATTTGGGCCTTAAAGTCTTATATTCACTGAAATATGGTGGTGTGGGTCTTAAACACTTTTAAATAGGCCTTTATTTTCCTTTGTCCATGCAAAGCTATCCAATCAGTGCAACCAACAGTCCATCTAAAAAACACGTTTAACAAAAGTAAAATTGATTAACTCTGTTTGCCAATGTGCTTTAATTATCTTCCTTACATCCTTACAGTATCATTTGTTTCAAAGTTCTCCATGTATTTATAAATGAGTGTATGTTCTGAATAAATGTACTTTATTATAATTTTTAAAACTTGTTTTTTATTGAAAATTTCTGGTAATAATAAAAAATAATTAATATTTATAATATTATAAAACTTATAATAATATATATATATATATAAGAGCCAATCACAGACATTAGTATTTACATGCTTAAATCGCAGAAGTATTTCCTTGCTTAAATCGATCTTCTATTTGGTTAGGCAGTGTACATACTGTAACTGCATTTAAACATGAGCAAGTACAGTTTCTCAGTTGTTTATGTCAGTGTGTGTGTACTTTAATGCTCCAGTGGGAGTTTGGGCCCCTACAGGGTGACTGCTGCCCCGTCATCACTTCCTGTTTGTCTCCAAAGGTTGCTTTGCTGGGAACAGTGGAGTGCTGATCAGAACATCTGTAATGCAGCTCTCTTCCTCTTCATTTTTCCTTTTTCCTCATTCCATTAGCAAACCTGGTTCTGAAATATCATCTGCAGTTTATAGAAGATGAGTAATATATGAGGTGGGAATCACCAAAGTGGATACTATACTTTTGCGATTTTTAATTATTTTGGTTTAACTCTGTTTTTATTGATGCATATTAGTCAGGGAGTTACAGTATCCTGTATAAAGAATCACAAGACATCCACTGCTCCAATCTATCAGCAGATGACAAACAGCTCATTTTTTTTCCTCTACGAACCTTATGGTACAATCATATACTCTTGCATCCAATTTTAAATATTTTGTGATTTTTCTGCAATGTATTGCAGTTTATCACCTTTTCCAACTTATATTTATGTCCCAAAAGGAAACTTTGGCAACATCCATTTTAACTAAACACAAACGTCTTGTGTATCTCAGCTCAGTTGTATTATAAGCAGACAAACTGACCAACACTAATGAAAACCTGCCATAAACATTGTCTTCACCTTTCTGCAATTCTGTCATCTTTATTTTACTAACTTACTGCATGCTGAAGGTGAGCCCTCCAGAACCAAAACTGTTTCAACATCACTATTAACTGGACTGTAAAAAAAACAAAAAAAAAGTATTACATATTGGCATCAATATAGCACCGAGGTGCTCACGGCGACCTGAGTTTAATTCCCAGCCCTAGGTCCTTTGTTGATTCTTCTCCCCTTTCATTTCTGTCTTCCTCTCTACTGTCTTATCAAATAAAGCTGAAAAACCAACACTACCTCACGGCAATTTGTAACTTCCTGATTTAGTGGCTAATTAGTATGAATTCCTACAATCTCATTCATACAATTTAGTATGATTTTCTTATCTCCCAATGATAGATGGTTTTAGGGGCGGGGTTGGGTGCCATGCCTCCTTTTTAAAAATCGTACATTTTCATATGACTGAACATAAAATAGTTTCATTTCCTCATGAAATCAGGCTGGAAAACCCTAAAATATAATTTTAAAAAAGATTGCATTATTCATTCAAATAATATAATCAAATTTTGGCAATATATCTATACAGGTAGGACATCCCAGTAAAAGTATAGTATTGCCCTAGAAAATATTGTAATATCGATATATTTTTACAAAAAAATTATTTATTTATTTATTTATATAATAAGTATCTCTTACGTTCACAAAACAGTAAAAACTGTAATATTGCAGATAATCATGATTGAAATTGTTATCTTTGTGAATACATCTTTAAAATATAACTTTGTGATGCAGTCAGGGCTGAGTTTTCAGCATTAATTCCCCAGTCTTCAGTGTCACATGACCCAGGCTGATATACTGATTAGCTTTTTTAAAAAAAAAAAAAAAAAAATAATAATATTTGGTCTTATATTTTTACCTGCCATGCATGTATTTTAAACTTTTTTTTTTTTTTTTTTTTACAAAAAACAACTAATTACATGACAATTATTTTAAATCTATATAAAGATTAGCTTATGCATACGGTAGCTTAAAGGTGCTGTATGTAAATTTTTGACTTGTCTAAAGCATGAAAATTCCATGATATGTTTGCAGATATTTAAGAAACATGCTAAATGAACATTCTTGTTTATCTGAAAAACAATGCTGAAGTCAGATATGCTGCTTTGTGGGTTACGTGCCGGATCGGCTGTCTTTGTTTTGGTCCCATTAACCCACCTACTGCCAGTTTAGCCAATTATATTTCAGCCCCAGATTGCCTTGGTGGAAAACAGCATATTTCATTCATTCAGTCATGAAAGCTCTTAAAGTGTGCATCCAAAATGCGACCTCCGGTGGACAGTAGCCGACTCCGAAATAAGATGCAGATTCAGAGTTCCACATGAGGTAAATAATGGCCGTGATTTCAACGGTAAAAAACTGTAAAAATGCTACAGTAAAAATCCGTAACCTGTTCAACAGAATGTTTCTTAATATATACGGCGAATAACCGTAAATTGACTTTCCCAGAATTCCCTGCATGGCACATCACTTTTTATGCTGTTTGTTGACATGGATCGTTTTAGAAGTTTCCCAATCAGTTATGTAGGAGATTTATGCTACATCTAATGTTGATAAACAATGTTTATTTCATGACTTTAATTTTATGTGTGTTACCATACTGGTGTTTAGTAGCTGTGTGAATGACACTGAGCACCTTCTGATACACTTCTCTGCTTGTGGGAAAAGTTGTTTGTGATGAGCATTGGTTCATTATGTAACTTTCTCATCACCACCTGCATATGGCTGTGGAAACGTGTCTATCTGCATAACAAAAGATGTTGATAATTCAAAATTTAGATATATTACATCTATAAATGAATGAAATACGGTAGTTTGCTGTAAAAATGAGAAATTACTTTTATGGTTTGTACCGTATTTTTAACGGTAAAATACTGGCAACCACAGCTGTCATTTTGTTTACCATAAATTTTACGGATTTATTCATTACAGTGTGTTATTAATTAGCAAATAATATAAGTATCACGAGTGTGAACATTAGGTGAGCAGGTTAAATTGTAACCCCGTCTTCTAACAGCACGCTACATGATAAGATTTGCAGTGATAAGCAATTCGGCTGTTTGCAACAGACACGACAGAAATTTTAATACAGCCATTCAGAAGCACAGAATAGTGCACATACTGCACTTCAACGAATGGTAAGGTGTATAATCTAATTAATACATATTAAATCTCTTTAACATGATTAAATATACATTCTGTATCACTGATATGTGTTGGTTTACACTGAGTCACAGTTTTGAAGTTCAATTTGAAACGTTTTTATTTTCAAGATCTTAGGTAAACTATCTGCTGCTGCTTTCAGTAGTATGGCAATAAATTTCATTTAAAATGGCATTAAAACTCGCATTATTAGCAGTTAACATTGAATAAAGCACGTAAGGTGTACCTGGGGTGATCATTGTCACAGTTTTCTGTTGTTCAGCTGCAAGAAATAGAAGCCGTTTCTAATATATTAATTTGAGGTGTTGGTCAGAACAAAAACTCCTTTAAATATGAAAAGTATTTCTTCTATCGCTTCACTTTTATTTAGAACATCTCAAATTTATTTATTTTTTGATAATTATAATTTTGAAAGGTTTTTCACGTTTATTAGGACAATAAAAAATTACAGACAGGAAAGCATTATGAGCAGAGAGAGGGGAACTGGATCAGCAAAGGAGCCAGGAATCAAAATTGGGTCGCTGTAAGCACCACAGTGCTGTGCTGACAAAACATTTAGTTTTTCTCTAATTCAGTGTTCACGTTTATGCCATTATTCAACTGGCATTATTCCAAAAACAATAGAGACGCTTGCCAAATTAGCAACGTGATTCTTAGTAGGTCTGAGTGCAGGTTACATATTTTGCTTTTCTATACATGGAGAGGCGTTTGTGCAGTGTGTGTCTTTGTGGTGAGCTTTTACTGCCATGTGTTTGAGTTGCACACAGCAGCGGCATGACTCTGAAATGTGGAGAGTTTCACTTCCACTCCGACTGTCTCAATCTATTTGAGGGACTCTCAGACACAGTTTGAGGATTTGCCTCTTTCTTTCGCATACATGAGAATGATAGAAACAAGAAAACAGTCAGCCAGTTTAGCAGCTTTCCTTGCCAGCTTTAAGAAAACAGCCCTGTTTCTGCCAGGGAAATGATGAAGTGGTTTGCACAAACTATAAACAAACTATTCTTTTTGTATTCAAGACAGCCCCATTTTCTTGCCCAAGTATATTGAAAAGACAAGTGCAAGTATATACTGTCTAAATGGAAGTAGTAATAGTCTTTGATTCTCTATTTTGAAAGTTAAAAATAATAAAAAAATTGACAAAACAAAAAACTGATCCCACTCTCACGTCAGTAAATAATCTTAGAGACTTAAAGAAATTTAAGCAAAGTGTGAGGACAAATAGATTTTATTAAAGATTTCGAGGATACAAAGTAAACACTATTTTATGAAGTATTTTATTCATACTTTATTTTAAACATTAAACAACAGATTTATTAATTGGATGTATTTACTGAAATTATATTTTAGTCACTAAACATCTTTAGTGTTTTCACAATTAAAAACATGTGAGATATTGGGAAAAAAATCTAAACTACAAAATTTCAACAAAATTTTATAAATTTTTTGTTTCTTTTAAATTTGGATCTTTAAATTTTTTTTATATATATATATATATTTCCCTAACATATAAATTTGGATGTACTAATTTTGGACCGTTATTATACATTATTTTGTTAGATTAGCTCCAGGTTTGAGTTTAGTACTGATGAATTTAATGCATACGCACAGAAATAAAATTTTAAAGCTTCCTATAGAAAATATCATCTAAATGAGAGATTTGCAAGGGGTGAACTTGTATATGTTGAGCACTGTGTGTATATATGTGTATTTTATATATATTATACATATATACATATATGTCACTATGAGCTTTGTCTTTAACAAGCAACACTGCGTAAAAATACCCACGTAGGCCAGGGTTTAAGGAAGAACCAGATCGGTTAGGAGGGGGGAGTGTGAAGTGATAACACATTTGACACAGTTTCTAAAAGATATATGTAAACGGCTAGCTCTCCGCTTGGACTATGTGGTCAAGTGCATTTTTGTGATCTTGCACTTGTGAACAGTTGTACATTTACATCTTGCTGCAACATTGAAAAAGATTTTTATAAATTGTTCCTCTTTGTTTCGTCAGTGTGGCTTTAAATCTCATCTTTAAACCACGCTGTAGTGTAGCTTTTAACTGTAAACTTTAAACCACTGTCTATTTTAAAAGCTTTAACAATTAAGCCTGCTCTGTGTTTGTGAGTGCAGGTCATACAGTTGAAGTCAGAATTATTAATCCCCCTGAATTATTAGCTCCCCTGTTAATTTTTTTCCCCAATTTCTGTTTAACGAAGAGAAGATTTTTTTAACACATTTCTAAACATAATAGTTTTAATAATTCATTTCTATTAACTGATTTATTTTATCTTTGCCATAATGACAGTACATAATATTTGACTAGATATTTTTCATAACACTTCTATACAGCTTAAAGTGACAGCTTAACTAGGTTAATTAGGTTTACTTAGGTTAACTAGGTTAACTAGGCAGATTAAGATAATTAGGCAAGTTATTGTATAATGATGGTTTGTTCTGTAGACTTTCGAAAAAATAAAAGCTTAAAGAGGCTAATAATTTTGACCTTAAAATGGTATTTAAAAAAATTAAAAACTGCTTTTATTCTAGCCAAAATAAACAAATAAGTCTTTCTCCAGAAGAAAAAATATTATCAGACCTACTGTGAAAATTTCCTTGCTCTGTTCAGCATCATTTGGAAAATATTTAAAGAAGAAAAACAAAATCAAAGGGGGGCTAATAATTCTGACTTCAACTGTGTAATAGAAAATCTTGTCGGCTTTAAAACTTTGACTTTTTCAAACCATTTGTTTTTCTTAAAATAATAAAGTAAGGTTTTTTTACCATTAATATAGATAGTATAGTGGAGGTTACAGACAGGAAAGTATTGGGAGTAGAGAGAAGGCAAGGGTCGACAAAGGAACTCGAGCTGGGAATCAAACTTGGGCCACCAAGTTCTCAGAAATAAAGGTACGCGAGCTGTCACTGGGGTGGTACCTTTACAAAAGGTACAAATTTGTACCTAAAAGGTCCATATTAATACCTGAAGGGTACATATCAGTACCTAAAAGTACAAAAGTGTTCCTCTTAAAATTTGTAGGTACTAATAAATACTTATGAGCTACCAATATGGACCCTTCAAGTACAAATGTATACCTTTTGAAAAGGTACCACCCCAGTGACAGCTCGTGTACCTTTATTTCTGAGAGTGTGGTGCTATATATCAGTGCACTTAACCATTAGGCTACTGGCGCTGACACTTTTCCAAATCATTTTAAACCTTGAAACCAATTATTGTCCCATATCTAGTGGTTTGAAGACCTGAATTCAATGTCCCAAAGCTAGCAATATAGTGTATATTTGAAGCACATTTCCTTGCAGCAAATCTTTGTATACAACAGAGGAATTATTGGTAAACTCTAGATGGGATACAGCTACCGATACTCAATACAGCATAATTTTTGTGAGACTCTACAACAATAATTATTATTTTTACATTACAGTTAGGGTAGGGTTTATTGTTGGGATAGAGATAGATGTTAATAAAACACAATTTAATTGGGTAAATTAATAAATAATGTAATTAATTTTCTGTATAATTACTGTTTTTACATTACTCCGATGGTAGAGTTTAGGGTTGGCATAGGGGTAGACATTAATAAAATACTATTTAAAGGGTATGTTAATCAATAGTATGAATAATACTCTGTATAGTTACTGTTTTTACTTGACAGTGAGGGTTGGGTTTATTTTTGGGGTAGGGGTAGACATTAATAAAATACAATTTAATAGGTAAGTTAATAAATAATATGAATAATACTGTATAGTAATTACAGTTTTTTTTTTAATTACTGTGATGGTTGGTATAGGGGTACACATTAATAAAATGGTTATGAAGTAAAATAATAAATAATATAAATAATTCTCATTAACTTCCATCTGCAGCTGTATCTCTTCTAGCTGTCTTCTTCATCTGCTATTTCTTCTAGCAACAACCACAATTATTGGCACTGTTTTTGACTCCTTTACAGATTTTATAACCTCTTAGTCTTCATGTTTGTTAACTAATATGTACACATTTAGCCCAGCACACAGCAGTGATTTTGATATTTGGTAAGTTTTATCACAAAATGAAGGAAAAGCTGAAGAGGTGTGCATAGATAATTAATATTCTGTATGGAACTTTATCCGATAACTGATGTATTTTTTAACTGGATCAAATGTGTTCATTATATTACAGATTGAACGACGCCTGGAAAATGTGCGATTGGTTTCCCATAATGTACACAAGAAGATGGTCATGTGTCTACAGGGCAACGTGGGCACAGATGCGGAGAAGAGACATGTTAGTAACAGCTGCTTTTCCAGATACCACTGTTGATACAAAAGACTGATCACTTTTGTTTGATGATTTACTTTTGTTTCTTCTCCTTTTAGAAAAAGCTTCCACTGATGATCCTTTCACAATCCATGGTGGAAGGAGTAGGTCAGCTTGGAGAAGAGTCCCTTATAGGGTGAGTTTATAAACCCTCTTTGACTGACAAAAATGACTGTGATTCACATCTATAATGAGAAATCTTTGAACATTCACTGTCTTTTAAATCAGGAACTAAATTTTTCAGTTTAAGCATTGTGACCAAACATCCCCGAATCATTTGTATTCTCAGACAGACATTGTATTTGAAGGGTTCACACAAAAATGAAAGTCCTGTCTTCATTTCCCTCACCTTTTTTTTGCATCTATAGGAAGATGATGGACATCTGTGGGGATGCCGAAAACAAACTGGCTTTCGAACAGAGCCAACATGAAGTTCTGCTGGAGAAAGACATTCTAGATCCTCTAAATCAGCTGGCAGAGGTGTGTAACACCAAATAAACGTCTCTTTAAACCTGCGGTGTGTGTTACATGTCTGTTTTTGCTCTCGAAGGTGGATATTCCTAACATCCAGAAGCAGAGGAGACATTTAGCCAAACTGGTGTTGGATTATGATTCTGCAAAAGGCAGGTGTGTATGTATGGCTCAAAAATAATTAATTCAAGCATCACTACTAATAAAACACCACTAATATTTTCATGGATAGGATCGTGTATCATTTATTTTCTTTTTCTTAGCAATAAACAATGACTGTCACACATTTTCATCCATAATATACAGAAGACGGCTATTAAACTGTGATTTAATGATGACTGTTTATAAGGATATAATAATAATTGATAAGGTAATGCATATTTATCTTAGTATATGGTCAGTAATGTATATTTAGAATAAGAATCATTGAATGAACAACTCAAAGACTCTCCTTAAGATGACAGTGCTGCTCCAAAATGCCAGTTAATTGTTATTTTAAGGACTTTGCAATGTGTATAGCTTGTAATAATTCAGAATGTTCCTGCAATAAAGGTATCACCAGGCCACAAAGTCATTTCCGTCAGCTACAAATGCTCAAGCAATGGCTGCCAAAGTTGACATGCTCAAGGAGGAAATGGATGAAGCTCAGAACAGAATGGAAATATGCAAGGTATGGATATGCGTCCGATTTTGTTGAGTTTCAACATGACCTTATGTAGCACTTAGAACCTAGTTTGATCTCCTTTTCTTTAGGATCAAGTTGCTGCTGATATGTACAGCTTTGCCTCCAAGGAGGGAGAATATGCTCGCTATTATGTGTTGGTAAGTCATTTCTATGAGAGCTTGAAGGATACAATCTCTCATAAAGATCAGTTTAAACTGGAAAAATGAATTTAACTTGCAAATAAAGGCGTAATAAAGATATCACTAAGACATTGGTTCTTGTTTGCATATCTGGTCATTGAAGTTCATTTGAATGAATGAAGCTGTTGCTTATACTGTAATTTATGTTGCTTGAAAAAAGCAACTAGTTAATAACGCTAGCTACATGTTAAAAACATATTGTCAACATGCTAATTTGTGTATATGCTAAATCATTAAAGCAAAAATGCTGAGCACCATGCCGGTAAATTTTAAGAAACAAACTGGTACATATATTGGAGACATGTTAGCAACATGTTATAAAATTCTAGCAAGAGCAAGATGTGCCGGCTTAACCATGTTAAAACATACAAATATTGCATTAGCAGTATGTTAATTCATGTTAGCAGAGTTTAACACATTTAAACAACATTGAACATGCCAGTGCGTGTTAGAAACATGATATTCATTGTTATTATATATGTGTTAGCAACATTTCAGAATGATGCTGGCATCATGCCAAGGTATGCTAGACTTTTGTTAAACATATTATGCTAAAAACATGATACCAGTGTGTTAAAACATGTTAAACATGCTGTCAAAATGTCCTAAAATATAGTAGAAGTGTGTGTAGAAGTAAAGTTATCGCTAAGAAAGTTGGTTCTTGTTTGCATATCTGGTCAATGAAGTTCATTTAAATGAATGAAGCTTTTGTTTTTTATGTTGCCTGTAAAAGGAGCATGGTAATAATGCTAGCAACATGTTAAAAACTTTGTCAACATGCTAATTTGTGTAAATGCTACATCATTGAACCAAACATTCAATGCATATTTAGCCTATAAGCAAAATTTACTAAACACAATGGTAAATATGTTAGGGACATGTCAGCAAGATGTTATAATATGCTAGCAAGATATGTTAGCTTAACCATGTTTTAAAACGCATAAAAATGCATTAGCAATATGCTAATTCATGCTAGCAGAGTTTAACATCTTTGAACAACATTGAGCATGCCAGTGCATGCTAGAAACATGCTATTTATTGTTAAAGTTAAATTGGTGTTAGCAACATGTTAATATATGCTAGACTTCTGCTAAACATGTTATGCTAAAACATGATACCAGTGTTAAAACATGTTAAACATGCTGTCAAAATGTCTTAAAATATAGTAGAAGTGTCTAGAAACGTTACTATCTGGTTTACATCACATAACTATTTAAAAGGTTCAAAATAATAAAAAAATATGTGTAGTATAAAAAAAAATAAAGTGTGTTGTTTTGCATTCATCTTGACAGTTGTTAGAAGCTCAAGCTGAATACCACAGAAGAGCGTTGGCATCGATTGAGAGTGTCCTGCCCAACATACAGTCACAGCAAGGTGTGATATTTAATATTCACTTCTGCCATTAAACGTCTACATGATAAATATTTGACATGAGTCACTTACAACACTTCTGAAATCATCACCTTTTAAAAGCAATTATATACAAAGTGCATTAAGCAGCCTTTGTGGGTTTTTGCTTCAGTTTTAGGGTGAAATATGACCCAGGTATGTTCTTGGCAGGTTTTATGAGATGCACCCATAGATCAGGCTAGTCATCAAACTGTGAATCATCTTTTCCTTTCAAAGCTTTCTGGTAGCCAGCATTATAATGTATCCTGTTTCGCACTGCAAATCATCCTGACTTACCAAATCTGCGTTCCACACACATACAGTACATCTAGTGATGACTCTTAAACATTTCCTGCTATAACTCTAACCATTCTTTCTCCATCTCGTCATCTGACACAGATAAATGGATGGAGAAGCCGGCGTTTGGCACAGCTCTGGAGGAACATCTGAAACGCACCGGCAGAGAGGTTGCTCTGCCCATTGAGGCCTGCATCATGATGCTGCTGGAGACCGGCATGCAGGAAGAGGTATCTGACACTGAGGAACAACACTTGAAAACCGGCGGATGAAAAGATGAGAGGTTTTCATCCCCAGGGGAAGTCGATGTACATTGTTACTGCACACACAATGGCAGATTAGCTGTCATTTTCAGGAAAGTGCTCAGTATTTCTGCCTTTTGAGTGTTTTGCATGTTAGTGCAGAACAAGTTGAGCAGACAGATACATAGATATACAGAAAAATCGACAGACAGACAATTTTTGGATGGGTGTGTAGATGTAATAGGTAGTTTGAAGATTGATGGCTGGATGGAATAATAGATAGGTTTATGGATAGGCAGTTAGATGGATTGATAGATGAATGAATTGCTAAAATAATGAATATATGGATGGAAAGGTGGATGGGACGGATGGATTGATGGACAGATAGATGGATGGAAGATTAGATGGTGTGAATAAATAGACAATGATGAATGGAATGATAGAAAGATAAGTTTATGGATGATAGATGGATTAATAGATGAATATACCTATAAAATAATAAATAGATGAATGGAAAGGTTGATGGGATGGATAGACGGATGGATGGATAGAAGATTAGATGATGCGAATAGATCGACCATGAAGGATGGATGGATGGAATAATTGAAAGAAAAGTTTATGAATGATAGATGAATAAATCGATCAAATAATGGATGGATGGATGGATGGATAGATGGATGGATTGATAGATTGAAAGGTGGATGGATTGATGGATGGACGGACGGATGGATGGATGATTAGAAGATTAGACGGTGTGAATAGATTCACACAATGAATAGACAATTATGGGTGAATGAATGGAATGATAGAAAGAAAAGTTTATGGATGATAAATGGACGATAGATGAATAAATCAGTGAAATAATTAATAGATGGATGGCAAGGTGCGTGGGATGGATAGATGGATGGATAGGTGAATTGATAGACTGATTGATCCATAAATAAATTGCTAAAATGGATGGATGGATGGAATGATAGAAAGAATTAACAAATAGACAAATTTATGGATGGGTGGATAGATAAATGGATGCAAATAAAGGATGGATGGAAGGACAGATCAATTGATGGATGGATTTTTGAATAGACCAATAGGCT